>NC_041224.1:146431479-146472170 GCF_002837175.3 Physeter macrocephalus
ACATGCACCCCAATGTTCACTGCAGCACTGTTTACAGTAGCCAGGTCATGGAAGCAACCTAAATGCCCATCGACAGACGAATGGATAAAGAAGATGTGGTACATATATACAGTGGAATATTACTCAGCCATAAAAAGGAATGAAACTGAGTCATTTGTAGAGACACGGATGGACGCAGAGACTGTCATACAGAGTGAAGTAAGTCAGAAAGGGAGAAACAAATATCGTATATTAACGCATATATGTGGAACCTAGAAAAATGGTACAGATGAACCGGTTTGCAGGGCAGAAATTGAGACAGAGATGTAGAGAACAAACATATGGACACCAAAGGGGGGAAAGTGGGGGTGGGGGTAGTGATGTGATGATTTGGGAGATTGGGATTGACATGTATACACTGCTGTGTATACAATGGATGACTAATAAGAACCTGCTGTATAAAAAAATAAATTTAAAAAAGTCTATGTGTTTGAAAAAAAAAAAAGTTTAAAGCCATTGCCCTAAGGGTAACATATTTTCTTTCCTCTTTCTCTTTGAAGTGTGTGTTCTTGTACTTCTAAAGTCTGGGCCCCCAGAAACAGGGAAAGACAGGACTTTGAGATTCTATCTCCCACACCACACTCCCGCCCCAAGCCAGGCCCCCAGCCTTAGATTTCATCAGCCTGGCACAGATTCTAGAGTCAGAGGCAGAAGTTCAGTCCTGGGCTCCAGCATTTAGGATCTCAGCAGCCTTAGGCAAGTCACTGGACCTTTCAGAACATCTATTTCTCTCTCATGGAGATAACGATACCTGTCCCACAAGGCAATTAAGGAGATCGATATGTGAAAATATGGTGTGGTTTAGTAAACTCCTTCCTGTTCCTCAGCGGAGAAAAGCAAACTCAGCTCCTGGTTGAAAAAGTTCTGTCTCCTGAGGAGGAAAGACCTCAAGGAATAGCCCTGCAGAGAAAGTTAAGAGGGGGCTCTGAACACCGAGGGGCTGCAGATGTTTGAATCAAAAATGGGGAGAAATCAATGGGAAAAGCTCAGGGCTCTCCCATTTCTGCAATGAGCAGTTATTTTTTATTTCTCCATGGAGCAGGAGGTCAGGGGGTGTCTGGAGGTGCTGACAGTGCACACTGCTGCGTCCGGAGGGGAGAGATGCTGACAGTGTTCCTTTTGCATAAACTTCGGAAGAAGGGCTAGACGTTGGACTCTGTCCTCCCTTTACCCCTTGCAGGAAGTGTGGAGGGGTCGCCCAGCCTGGAGGTCACTCAGGGTGGACATTGTGGTTGAGGGCTGAGGTGGGAGGAGTGGGATGGGGTCAGGGGTGGGGACTCAAAGGAGAAGCTAATCTGAGTGCTTGTTACGTCTTGAGGCTCATTCCTCACACTCTGAAGTTCTCTCTTCTGTGACTGTCTCTGAACAACAGTCACAGTGGACATGTTGGGCCCAGGCTGTCCTGCCTGTTCCTTTTCTCCCTGGAAAACTCTCTGCAGCCTTCACGTCCTGCGTCCTTCTGTCATCAGAGGTATTAACAGGAAGACAGGGATGCGCTTCTTTAAATAAAAAGTTATTTTTACTTATCTGTTGTTACCCCTGAATTGTTGAGACAGAGAAAGAGGGAATTCTAAGAGTTTTAGGTGAAGACCGGGGATCTCCAAAAAGCTGGTGCTTCTTTGTTTGTTTCTTTGTTTCTTTCCAGAGATTCTGTCCTTAAGAAGTCGCATCCAGGATCTTGACACCTCAGTCTCTGTTCTCTGATACATTTCAAACCAGCCTTGGCCCTGGGGGTGCCAGTGTTCCCCAGAACGCCCAGTGGAAGGCGTAGGGAACCATGGGCAAGGGCAGTCATTCCCCACTGCCAATACAGGGAACGAGAAAGGCTTCAGCCGGGTGTGAACAGCTGCAGCTCCGACAGTCTCCCCAGCACAGCGTGGGTTGTCCGTTTGCCAATGTTTGTCTCTAGTTGTGCTTTATTAAAGGTCACCAGTGACCTTTAAGTCACCAAATCCAGTGGCCTTTCTCAGGCCTCATCTTCCAACTGACCAGCCCCTTTCTTAAATGCTCCCCTAGTGAGCTAACTCTCTCCCCTGCTTCCTTGACAGCTCTTCCTCTGGCTCTTTTTCCTTTTTTCTGCATCCTTAGTTTGTAACTCCCACAAGCTTCTGTCTTTAGCCCTTTTCTTTCTCTACTCTTCCTCTGTCTGGGAAAACTTTGATTTCCTTTGGTAGTATTTTAGTTGAGACTTTTTTTTTTTTTCAAGTAACAGTAACTAGTTTAGGCAGAAGGAGGGTTTACATTGTAAGGTGTCTACAGAGCCCAGTGGAAAAGTGAGGGTGAGTCTCAGCAGGGGCTGAACCCAGGACCTAGTAGGCACCCAGGAAGCCAGGAAGTTTGCTGAGGAACTGGTCTCTGCCTCTTTGCATGTCTGCTCACGTTCTGTTCCTAAATGTCTCTTTAACTTCTCCCTCCTTTTCTCGACTACCATCTTACTTGAGGCCTTCATGACCTCTTTAGTGATTTCCCTACTGTTGGTCTTATTTCACCAGTCTGCCTCTGCCTTGGGTCCCATGCTTTAGAGGGACCCCCTCTGGCCCACTTTGGCTATAACTTTCTAGGAGGAAAGGAATCCACAGGGCCAGTGAATGTTTCTACTCAAAGCCACCATTCCCTTTCTAGAGCCTATTTCCTGGGCCTGGGCCAGCCTTTTCCTCCATCCAGGTGCATTCTTCTGAGGGCAGACCACACAGTTGTTGTATTTACTCCTAGGCTTAAAAGGTGCCCAAGGGATAGTTGTCTGTTGGAGAGAAGTATGGTAAGGTGGGAGCAGGAATGTGAACAGAGCTTGGACGTGTCCACTGAATGTACTCAAGGCTCCTTGTCATGTGGGATGGAGCCCGAGTTGAGCAGTGAGGGTGGCCAGGGCTAGGGGCCAACTTTCCCTCATTCTACCTTGTCCCAGCATGGAACTCTGAGAAATTCAAACACTCTGTATTTGAACCTGGACTTTCACATTGTTATGAAGGTTTATTTGTCAGTATAGGAGGATGGAACATATTTTACTTAATAGTTTGTTGGTTTGATTTATAACTTTTAGACATGTGGCATATGGGCCTCCGTTTGTACTTATTCCCTGGGCTGCGCAGACCTTAGGGGGCAAGTCTGCATTTCACTATGGCCAGTTTTAAAAATATGTATATTCCCTAAACAAGGCTCTGATTATGTCATCACCTGCCTCGGAGCTTTTGATGATGATTACTCCTGCTTGCTGGGGAGTAAGTGGCTCTGGTTGTTCATTATTCTGTGTCAGATAAAACTTACAATCAAGTGGGACCAGCCTTTCATCAGAAAAAGGGTCAGGCCAGGCTCGAGTCTGCAAGGGAGCAGCTTGCTGCTCAGAGCTCACAGGGGAAGCTCAGAGAACAGAAGACATGGCAGCCTGACAACTACCAATTGGAGCCTCAAGCAAAGATGGTGTAAGTTGATGCAGACAAGTGTCAGAAAATCAAAGGCAAGTCTAAGGTAAGCTGTCAAGAAGTGGCCAGTCTAAAGTTGTTGAGGAGAGCAGGGCACACACCAAGGTAAAGGAGAGTTGATTCCTGGGTCACTTTTGGCCTCCGTTCCAGATTTTCCTATAGTTCCCATGTGCCAGACTTGTCCTAGCCTAACCCATGTACAACCCTTCCAGGGGGTGGGAGTGGACCATGGAAACAAAGCTTAGTAGATAGCAATACTCAGCAACAGCTTCCAATGAGCAACTCAGAACAATAATGAGCATACTATGTTTATAATCAATCTCCTATTGAACATCTTTTTTTTTTTTTTGCGGTATGTGGGCCTCTCACTGTTGCGGCATCTCCCGTTGCGGAGCACAGGCTCCGGACGCGCAGGCTCAGCGGCCATGGCTCACAGGCCCAGCCGCTCCGCGGCATGTGGGATCTTCCCGGACCGGGGCACGAACCCGCGTCCCATACATTGACAGGCGGGCTCTCAACCACTGCGCCACCAGGGAAGCCCTGAACATCTTTAAAGGGATTGAATTTGGATATCCATTGAGATCAGGAAAAGGATAAGTGGGTAGGACTGAAGTTGAAGAAGGTAGACTTAGTCAAGATGATGTTCCAGAACCTTCTCCTCCTTCTGAAGTTGAGTCAGGTGCTCATGCTGGGAAAGAAGATATAGGACTGAATCCAGGCTTAGGCTTCTGTTGGGCACAGCTTCATCTGCCAAAGCAGTGCAACTTGTGATGTTCTCATTCCAGATGTGCAAGGATAAAGAGCTTCACAGAAAAGCTGTTGTGAACTTGGGAGACAAATAGGTAACTTTAAAATTAGGGAACATGAAGAAATGCATATGCTAGGGAAAGCCTTGAGTTTAAATTAAAAAAAAATACTACTCGCACTTTATTTATTTATTTAGGTGGGAGTGGACCATGGAAACAAAGCTTAGTAGATAGCAATACTCAGCAACAGCTTCCAATGAGCTGGGCTTTCTCTAGTTGCGGCGAGGGGGGGCTACTCTTCATTGTGGTGCGCGGGCTTCTTATTGCAGTGGCTTCTCTTATTGTGGAGCACGGGCTCTAGGCTCACGGGCTTCAGTAGTTGCAGCACGCAGGCTTGGTAGTTGCAGTACGTGGGCCCTAGAGTTGTGGCGCACTGGCTTAGATGCTCCGCGGCATGGGGGATCTTCCTAGACCAGGCCTCGAACCCATGTCCCCTGCATTGGCAGGCGGGTTCTTAACCACTGCGCCACCAGTGTAGTCCCAGGCTGTTTTTTTACATAAACTTGTTTTTGTTCAAATTCATTGATAAGGGCCCTAGTGGAGGGACATCCTGCCACTTTGGAAGGACTGCTGATGTCTTAAGAGGGCTGCCTTGTGAGGAGCTTAAAGAGTCCACTTACCCAGTGCTTCTTAAACCGGCATGCATCAGAACCACCTGGCAGTGCTTGTTCAATATGCAGAATTTATAAGAATTTTTTTCTTGTTTATCCAAAATAATCTCTTGAAAGCAGCTATAGTAAGGATTTCATTTCTCACAATAGACCAAAAATTATTTTCTATATTTAAAATTTTTAAAAAGCTACTTTAGCCTTATTAGGGAAATTTTTTTCTAGGGGAACATCAAATCTCACTTGCAGAAACTTGGGAAAGGGCAAAATCAAGTTAAAAATTTCCCCCTATTAACTTAGAAATATTAATAAAAGCAAAGTGTTCTAAAGGTTACATCAGTCAGGGTCCTGACCCCTCTTTGCCCCCCAAGAAAAGCCTTATACTGAGTCATTAGAGAATATTGTAATAAAGGCACTATTTGCAAGAGACGTGTTGGGCTGAGATAAAGAAAAAGGGATGATACACAACTCTTAGACTGGTAGGTGCAGGAGCCATTACCACTACTAGACCTGAAAGGGCAAGGGAGCCCTGATGCAGTTAAGGGAACCTAGAAAGAAAGCAGATGGAGAGGGCCGCCTGGCAGGAAAAGGAACCAGGGAAATAAATATGCCAGCTTCATTGGCCAACCCTTCCAGAGGCTAGAGAGCAAAGGGAGCCCATGGATGCAGTCCCTGTGGCTCAGTGTCTGGGGGCAAAGAGCAGGTGGAGAAGGGGAGAGAATGGATCCTGAGGGACAAATGGAGAAAATCCAACATCCATCAGAGGTGTCTAAGTGACAGGAGTGGCTATTGTGTATCTTAACAAGCACTGAAGAAAACAGTAAGATTTCCTTTCTACCATCTTGTTTATATTACCCTGTAGTATGTTTATAAGAAATGTATTATCCTTAAGCGTTATGGTCTTGTATCTGGGGAGATACAAGATGTACAGAATCAAGTCTCACCCTGGAAGGGGCCCAGAAATCTGAGCTTTAAACAAGCACTCCAAATGATGCACACGCAACTTTTAGAATCATGGAGCTACAAAATGAAAGGCTGGGTTGTAGCAGTTATGTTGTTAGCAAAGTGGTAACAGTTATCTATGTTGAGAAAACAACTCTACACAAAGTATGTATGCACATAGACAAGGGAAGGGGGGAGTTCTAAAACTTTTTTTCCCATGATAGTGTTCATGTAAGAACCTATCAAACTAAAAACACTCAGAGAACTTGGGGCAGGTGGAACATTAGGTCACCACAAGGGTCTGAGCCCCCTCCTGAGGAGTCCCAGGACCCCAACCGGGTACCTAAGTTCTCTTGGTCCCTGTCAGAGCTGCTCAGAATCCCAGTCTCCCAAACCAGCTCAGTCCTAAACAGACATGCGGAGGGAACATCTGTGGCTTGAAAGAGGAAGGTCAGACCCTGACCTGGCTTCACAGGACTCCAAAAGCCTTTTAGGTACCAATGGGCAGGCACCCTCCGTGGACAAGTCTTACCTTCCCCTGCTCCTGGGGTGAGTGGCTGAACCTTTGGTACTTGGGCTGGGGAGTTTCCTTCTAATGGTTTCCTTGTCAGCGGTTCCCAGGTGGTGAAAGTTATCTGCCCAAGGTAATGTTAAGCACAAGGGAAATAACCCTTAGAGCTAGAGACAGCAAGGTTGTTCTGGAAGTTTCCAAGGCAGTACAGCTCTTGTGGCTGTGTCCCTATGGAGGCCCTGGGCTGGGCTTTTTGCCTCTCCTTGAAGTCTTCTTTCTTTGACTGGACTGCTAATGACCTGTGAAGCTTGGGACAGGGCAGGGGAAGCTGCAGGGTCAGCCTAGCTTCCCCCAAGAAGCCAGTGAGTTGCCTGCAAGGAGGAAATTCAACTGTAGGCCTCAGGGCAGAGAGAGAGGCCTTCTCTAACCCCAGAAGTTAGGAAATGCTCATTATATTCTATGTAAAGGGACCCCCAATACTTTCTGGGCAGACGCAGAGAAGGACTATTTATTTCTCAGCAATGCATGTCTGAGAAGTTAGGAAGTGCTCATTATATTCTATGTAAAGGGACCCCCAATACTTTCTGGGCAGACACAGAGAAGGACTATTTATTTCTCAGCAATGCTTGTCTGAGTTGGCAAGCTTGGGCTGGAGCAGGGAAAAGCAGATACAAAACAATCATGTGATGGATTTACACCTGCTGAGATAAAGAACACTGTGGCTCCCAGAGCAAACATTCTTGCAGACTCTGCATTGCAAACTCTGGCTCAGGAGGTGCTGGGTTAATTTGTCTTTTGCCAACTAAAGGCAAATGGACGGAGGCAGAGCCTGGCAGCTTCTCCAGCTGCCTGGTGATTTGAGGATCACTCTAACCACTCCCCTCCTCCACCACTGCCCTCCCACCCATGCGTAAATAGCTGATATGAATTTGCTCCACTTCACCAAGGAGCAAGGAAATGCACAGCTCTTTATTTTTCCAAATCAACTGAAATAAAGCTCTGAGTCCATTCTTGGCCTGGCTGGTGGGATCCTCAGGGAATTATTGAAATTCCCTCTCTTCCCTTGCACTGGGCAGTACTAGAATCCAGGCATCTGCTTGGTAACAGGAAAGTGGGACAAGGGTCTGAGATAGTCTATAAAAAAGCCACCATTATTAATATTGCTTCTTTTATTATGAGATGCAGCTATTGGACTAAAAGATTTCTAATCATAGTGTCTACTTTACTGCAGGCTCTGCCATAAGAGGGCCCTTGACCATGTTTTCAAGGTCATAAATTAGAGATTGTCCCTGAGGCAATAGCTTTGTGCCAAGTTTGGGGTAGAGGGAGGGTAGAAGGAACTTTAAGGAAACTTTAGATCTTCCGCCCATAATCTGGGTCAGTTTCCCCATTCTTTGCTATAGATAAGTAATATAATTGCTCATTTCCATGTATATAGCCATATAAACAGCTGAGAGCATCCTCCTCTTCTCCCCAGATTGCTGCCACTGAGACCCTCCTACAGAGACATTTTGGAGGCTTAACTGCCAGGCACCAACTGCTCTCCCAGAGCCCTACAACCTCCAGGGCCCTGCACAGTGGAGGCAGGATATCCACCATTTGAGGATGCTTCCCCATTAATGTCCCCCGAGGCTTATAGAATTCAACTCTCTCCCTCATTCAGGAAGCTCCAGCTTCTCTCCACCCATCCCCACTCCATCCTCTGGGGCACCTCCAGCTTAATTCTTTCTTGGGTCTGACCCTTGAATTGTAGAGAAGCCATTAATTAGCTCATTAGCTAACTGCTGTCATCCCCCAAGAAAAAATCAGGAGCCGAGACCACTGAACACAAAGCCTTGGCTGATTTGTAGAGCCAGTGAAGGGGAACAGAAATTGTTCATTTGTTTTTCTTCCTTTTTTCCCTATAGAAGAAAGGAAAATAAGCCTCGTTTGATTATCACGGCTGAAATTCTGTCACCAGAGAGTCAGTGCTTCATGTGGGATATTGCTGTCTCCAAGGGATCCTAAGATGTCCCCTTGGCAAAGTTAACAAAGTATTACAAGCACCGGCGTTCCCTGGTGGCGCAGTGGTTAAGAATCTGCCTGCCAATGCAGGGGACACGGGTTCGAGCCCTGGTCCGGGAAGATCCCACATGCCGCGGAGCAACTAAGCCCGTGCACCATGACTACTGAGCCTGCCCTCTAGAGCCCACGCACCACAACAAGAGAAGCTGCCTCAGTGAGAAGCCCGCGCACCGCAACGAAGAGTAGCCCCCGCTCACCACAACTAGAGAAAGCCCGCGCGCAGCAACGAAGACCCAACGTGGCCAAAAATAAATAAAGAAATTTATTAAAAAAAAAAAAAGTATTGCAAGCACCTTACTAATAGGTGTTCATTTGACACAGCCAGACAGTGGCAGGTGGGAGAATAAGGGTGGGGAATGTGTGTCTTGGGGAGGCCTAGCTTTGCCCCACCTTACATTCAGGTCAAGAGGCTGGCTTTGTGGTTGGCCGTATCAAGTGACGCTGACCAGGAAGGCCTCTCCTCTTTCTGTTGAAGATAAGCTTGCACAATTTCCTGTGGATTATTAGGGCTGGGTCACTGCATCCTAGGGAGGTAGCAAGGTGGGGTGATTAGTTTGGATATCAAATCACCTGGGAGTTATTGCTGTTTTATAAGAAACAAAGAATGAGAAGGCCAAGTTCAGAATGAGGAGGGAACCAGAACATAGGTTCACATAGTATCTGGCAAGGTACTGAGGGCAGAGGCCTCATTTAATGCCACTACGGTGGGGATTGGCGGTGACTTCATTAAACTCACAGGGTCAGGGGCAAGCACTGGGACAAGGTCTCCCCAGGACTGCCAAGAACCACTAGGCAGCTCCTGGGTCCCATCGGGATTAACAGAAGCTACAAGCAGCCTCTTGTTGGAATCAGTGCAACCTTGGCACTTATGTTCTGTGCCTCAGTTTTCCCCTCCCTAAAGTGGGGATAATAACATACCTACTCCGTGGGGGTGTTGTGGGGATTTGTTAGTATATTTAAAACACTTAGAAGAGTGCCTGGCACACTGCAAGTGTTATATGAATGGTAACTGTTGTAGTTATTGTTGTTGCTGTTTAAAGCCAGGTGGATCACAGAACCAGGAGCCTCAGGCAAGCCTGTGGAGCTGCAACTAGAAACAATTACTTACACTTGCTCCCCGCCTGCCTAGGGCTACAGATGAAAAAATAGCTGTTAAACACTCTTGGAGTCTCCCTGGGAAGGGCAAAATACCTGGATTTGCTACCACAATCCAGGTAACAAAGGCTCTTACTTGGGATTCTGCAGGTTAAATAGACACTACCCCTAGGTGGTAAAATGCCCCCTTAATAGCCACGGTTTGAGGGGCTTTGCAAGGCTTTCCGGTTCCAACACATCTCTGTCACGGGCTAGCCTCAAAGCCTAAAGTTGTCTCCAGTGCTTCCAGGAGTTCTGAAGAGGTAACCCAGTCTGCAGCCAGATTGTGTGGATCTGGATTCTGTACTCACTAGCTGAGAATCTTGAAGAAGTTACTTAATTTCTGCATCTCAGTTTGCTCATCTATAAAAGTGAGACTAATGAAAGTACCCTCTTTATAGAGTGTTTGGGAATTAAATGAAATAGTATGAGTAAAGGTTTAGCAGAGTGCCTGGTAAACCCTAAACACTCAGTAATTGGTGGTGATGGCGGTTTTAGCTAGAGAAGCCATCGATTAGTGATTTAATAGTTATTAATCCACAAATACTCGATTTTTAAACATAATAAACATTATTAAGTATACAAAAATGTTGAAAAAGTAATACAGTGAACACCTTTATACTCACCATTTAGATTCAATAATTGTTTTATCTTTGACTTTGCCATTTTTCTTGCTATTCATGATTTTGTGTGGTTATTTTGCTATCGTGTGCATATGTATTTTTCCCCATCGTGTGCATATGTATTTTTCCCCTCAGTCATTTGTAAGTTGCAAGCATCATGACACTTCACTCCTAAATATTGCTACTTCATCATGTAGCTACTCCAAATGAGATTCTCCTCATTACCATTACTAAATCTAAAACAATTGACAAAATTTTTAAATATTTTCTAATGCTGAGCCAACATTCACACTTTTTCTGTTGTTCCCAATATGTCTTTTAGAGTGTTTTTTCCAACTAGGAACCAATCATACATGCATGCATTGTGTTTGTTTATGTTTCTTTAAATCTAGAATAATCTTCCCATCTTTCTTTTATAGGGCCACTGACTTTTGAAGAGGCCAGGACATCTGTCTGATAAAATGTCCCACATTCTGGATTTGCCTTATTGTCTCCTTGCAGTGATGTTTTCAGTGGGAATTTTGAAAAAGGATGAAAAAATCTGGAGCTTGAATCTAGGGTCCCTGGGCTGTCCCAAGGACATATAATTCTACTGCCCATAGGAAATGAGGGAGGAAACCAAAAAACAAGGCACACTCATTTTTTTGAAACTCTAAACCTATTAAACACTAACTTCCTATTCTCCCCTCCGCCTAGCAACCACCATTCTACTTTCTACGAATTTCACTATTAAGAACCTCATATAAGAGGAGTCCTACAATGTTTGTCCTCTTGTGATTGGCTTATTTCACTTAGCATGATGTCTTCAAGGTTCATCCATGTTGCAATGTGTCAAAATTTCCTTCCTTTTAAAGGCTGCACATCATTCCATTGTATGGATATACCATATTTTGTTTGTCCATTCGTCTGTTGGTGGACACTTGGGTTGTTTTCATCTTTTGGCTATTGTGAATAATGCTGCTATGAACATGGGTGAATAAATATCTGTTCACACCCTGCAAGGCACACTCACTTTTACCTTTTGTCTTGGAGCTAGCCCTCATGCCGCCTCCAGTAACTGGTAACTTTAGAAAACATGTTTTAAATCCAATTTTCTTTTCCATTATTTTCTCCCTTTTACTAAAGACTAACATAAAACTGCTCCTTCAGTTTTGCCGTTATCTGAAGCTTACAGCCATCTATAAGAAAAATCTGGACACTACTCAAAGCAAATATTTCTATGCTTAATGTGGCAAGTATATTGATTATAATAATATCAAGGTGTGAGAAGCTGAAAGCTCCAAGCTTTTAAAGCCACTAAATGTAAAAGGTCAGAGATGCCCTTTTAAATCTATTTAATGAATTTAAAAAATTTTCATGGGAACCTGTTAGGCTCCCATACTTTAGGGGGCTGTCTTATTAAAGGTATTTATTCCAAGTTCCAAATTAACATGTGTGATTTATATCTAGCTGCCAACAAACTACAAGAGGAAGCAAGACAAAGAACAAACTCTGAACTGGATGATCGGAAGATGGGGATCCAGCATCTGAGCTCTTTTCATAACCATGTGACCCGGGGCAAAAGCCTCCACTTTAAGTGGTTTAGTTTTCTCTTCTGTCAAATGGGAAGTTGGCTGATAGCCCTCAAATGTTAGGAGAGCCGGAGCTACATTTTATTTATTTGCAGAAATCCACAATAGGGAGGCAGTTGAAGAAATGGGAAAGCCCTGAAGTTGAGTTCCAGCTTTTCTGCAAATTAGTTGGGTGATCTTCAGCAGATCCCTTAATTTTATGAGTCTAACTTTTCTAACTTGCAGAATGGAGATGATAAATATTGCAGAGCAGTGATAAAGATTATAAGTAATGAAGTATGGTGGAAGGGCTTTGTAATTTTAAGGTGCTATAGGATCCCATGAGAGTTGTTACATGGAGGATTTTAAGCCATAAAGAGCTATACAAACGTAAGGTATTTACTATAGAAGTAAGGACACTACTCTTAGTGACTCACTTATACAAACTTACAACATTTTACATCAAAAATAGATTCTAAGTCCTGCTCCCCCCCTTCCTAAGAATCCATTCTCTATTGGTCCTGGCTATTTCCTTAAACTGCCTTGGATATTGTGGTAGATCCTCCCCTCATCCTTACTTTGTAAACTTTCAACAGCTGTTTGAAAGTGTTTGCTTTATTTGCTCCAGAACTTGTTGCAACATATCTTGTTTTAACAACCCTCCAGCCTGCCAGTGGAGCTTTGGTTTTGCCAGCTGTGATGACTCTAAAGCCCTTCGTCAATTCTTTTGAGTCCTGGAACACTTGATCAGCTAGTTGGGTTGCATGTTGCTTTAATCACTGAAGAGCAAGCAGCTGCCCAGGCTTTGCCATGTTTTACAACCTACAGTTTAATAATGATTGTTTAACAAGTGTTCCTCGCCGGAGCTTCAAATAGTCCCTATCAACGTTTGTTTACCCTTCTCTTAATAACCACACAACCCTCTCTTCTAAGGAACTCCCTGTGTTTCCAGTTCAAAGCGGGAGTATTTGAGAAAAAGAACACGGGAATAGATGAGCTCAGAGTTGAGCTAAGAGCTCCAGGGATTACAAACTGTTTTAGAGTTGAGGAGGGTATGCCAGGCTAAATGATTTGTATGCATAAGAATTACCTGGAATTCAAAATAAAAGCACAGATCTCTGGACCCTGACCCCAGGGGTCCTCTGATTAAGGATTTATGAGGTGGGTCATTTAGAATATGCTCCTCAGGTGGTTCTTTTTTTAAAATATAAATTTATTTATTTATTTATTTTTGGCTGCATTGGGTTTTTGTTGTTGCGTGTGGGCTTTCTCTAGTTGCAGCACGCGGGGCCTACTCTTCGTTGCAGTGCACGGGTTTCTCATAGCGGTGGCTTCTCTTGGGGGGCACGGGCTCTAGGCGTGCGGGCTTCAGTAGTTGTGGCTCGCAGGCTCTAGAGGGCAGGCTCAGTAGTTGTGGCGCATGGGCTTAATTGCTCCGCGGCATGTGGGATCTTTCCAGTCCAGGGCTCAAACCAGTGTTCCCTGCATTGGCAGGAGGATTCTTAACCACTGGGCCACCAGGGAAGCCCCGTTTCTCAGGTGGTTCTGATGCAGGATTCCACATTTTTAGAAACTTGTGGAGAGAGCACTGTTTATCCTACTGTTTTAAGCAAGTTGATTCTAGACAAGCCACAAACTTACTGTGCTCAGTCTCCATGTTTATACACGGCCATGAAAACAGCAACTGCCCTCCCAACCTCACGGGTTTGAAATGGGAGTAAAATGAGGTAACAGACATGAAACCATTTTGAAAAGTGAAGAGCTCATACCAGTGCAAGCCTCCTCTTGCCTCAAGGAAACAGACCCCAGCTGACAGCATCTTGCCTCTACCCCACTAGGTGCTGGCAGGTATTCATTTGAAGGGAGGGAAGTTCCACTGACCTGCCTTTGTCCACTTGGTCCAGACAGGCTCACCTAGGTTTATGCCTTTCCCAATAGAGTGCTATAGGACCACACATATTTTTGTCTGAAATCTTTCCAAAAGGGATCTGGGAGGACCCTCCTAATAGGTCCAAGTCCTTCTTGAAATCTAGTTACATCTGTATCATTAATGATCCTGTTGATTTCATTTTCTACAATGTCACATCCTTCCTGGGCCACACATGCCTTCTCTTTGAGCCAGGGCTCGCACCTGAGGGTGTGCAATCCACACCCGCCCCTCGTGCTTTGGCCGTGTTCCCGGGTACAGTATGTACCTTTTGAAGTTCCGAGTGATCAATTTCACGTTAATCTTTTCTCCCTCACCCTATTCTAATCTCTTTGGCAAGAACTTTTCCAGGGTATTCTACCCTTTTGGGCTACATTTATTTTGGGGAGTATCACTTCCAGCACACTGGCTTTCCCTTGCAGATATATTGGGCAGCCTACCAGCAAGACCCTCGACTGTTTGTGGCTTCATTTAAATATTCTGCAATTTCCAGTGAGTGGCTGAGTGTTTGCAATTACCTGGCCCCCTAAAGAGCAAAGAGGGGCATGATTCCTCTCCTAATGCCTGATAAATTCTTCCCTTTGCTCACTCTGTCATTCATTCACTTGTTCATTCAGCAAATAATCATTGAGCACCTAAGATGTGCCAAGCATTGGAGACACAGCACAAGACAGACAATAATCCTCTTGTGGCATTTATGTTCTAATGGGGAAGACAGCCAGTTAATGCGTGAGCAAGAAAATTTAAGGTAGTGGTAAATATTATGGAGAAAGTGATACACTGTCATGTTATGCAGAGTGAATGGGGCTGGGGAATTACTACTGTAGACTAAGTAGTCAGGAAAGACATCTCTGAGGAGGTGACATTTGAGGTAAGACTTGAATGAACCAACCTTGGAAAGATTGGGCCCTGGAAAGCTGTTACACAAGTTTTTATTCTGATGGCTTCTCTGGTATTTTGCAACGAAAAGAAATCCTTAGAAAGTCTTACACTCTGATCACAATGACATTATTATAAATTATTGCTATTAATACACAACAGCACACCAGATCAAGTACTCAGCATATGCCCTGCCAAAGCTCTGTGCCCTTTTCCAAGCATCACTTTGGTCAGTAGTGGCAAATGAGCTATAGGATCCCTCAGAATAGACTCCTGAAAAGATCTGCAGTTTCTCCAGACCTCTCCAGAGCCTGAGGCAGTCGGGCACACTTGGAGTTGGTCAGAGGAATTGGCTATGGCTGCTGTCTGTCTCTTGTGCTCCCATCCTGAAGACTTGTTCCTACATTTCAGAAGGTGGATTTCCCCATGAGAGGGAGCAGTGTGTATCTGGAACCGTATGCCTCAGAGGAAGTGTAAAGTGCCGAATAATTAATGCCCAGGGATGGTAGGAAAGTAACATTTCATTAAGCAAATGAGTCTTCAGTTTTAAAAAGGAGCCTCGTGGGTAAGACAGGCCTCAATGGGGTGAGACCTCCATTAGTACTATCACCTGTCAACCCCACAGGAATGCTGCGTGAGGTCTAACGGGGAGATCGGGTGGATGGGGTGGGGTGGGAATCCGGAGGGGTCGTTCCAGCACTGAGCAACCTACTCTCATACTCTGGGCCCCAGTTGGAAGGGTGAAAAGAGTGGGGAAAATGGATGGAAAGAAAAGTCCTAAAAAGCTATCTGGACTAATTCAATGAATAGTTAGAATAATAAAGTAACCTGAATAAATCCTGAAGCCCTCAGGAAGCTCAGTTTCCCAGAACCATAATCAAAGAAGATAAACCAGGAGCCAAGAAGAAATTAAACTTGCATTACAATCTGTAGAGGTGCAAAACTCTAAAAGAACACTAAAGGGAATCTGATTTGTAACCCAGGAATACTTCTTAAATTCCTTTTTCTCTCCTTAATCTGCCCCGGACAGAGACTTTTACTCACAGGACCCCCCCAAACTGTCCCCTGTACCCAAGCCACATGCTCATTCCGCCTCTTCATTCCCCCCTTCCCTTTCCTCCCTCCTCTCGAATATGCCATTTCTCTTCATCTTCCAACTCAGCATAACAAAAGCCTGTAAACTGATTTGGAAAAGACAGGATTGACCTTAGAAGAGTGCTGTTCAGGGAAAATAAATGAACCACATATGTAATTTAAAATTTTCTAGTAGCCATGTTTTAAAAAGTAAAAAAGAAACAGGTGAAATTAACTTTAATAATATATTATGTTTAACTCAATATGTCCAAAATACTATTATTTCAACATGAAAACAATATAAATATTATTCAGGAGAGATCTTTTACTTTCATACTATGTTCTTGAAATCTTGTGTGTATTTTTCACTTACAGCACGTTTTAAAATGGACTGACCACATTTCAAGAGCTTAACAGCCACACGTGGCTAGTGACCTTATTGGACAGTGCAGCCTTTTAGGGTAGGTGAATGGGTAGGGGGAGAGGAAAAATTGGGTCCCAAATCTGGCAACATAGCCTGGTTCATGAAGATGTTTTCACAAGTTGGTGCAATAGCAAAATTACAAGAAGAGGGACAATGTGCTGAGTTTCACTTAGAGGCAAACGCATTCAATTTTAAAGAGATTGTATCGCTGCCAAAGTAAGATGCCCCTCACAGAAATAATTATTTATGAAATGATAGTAATAATTGATGGTAGTTTTATTCTTCTTAAGGTCATCCTGTAGTGAAGTAAAAAGATGGTAACTAGTGCTCCCGGACCATAAAGCCCAAATGTCAGGAAACCACTGTTTTATAGCACCCATAGTCTTTTATATACTTAGCCCATTCAATCATCCTGACAACTGCACAGTATACATATTTTTGGTTGTTGTTTTGAAACAATCACTTTCAGAAAAGTTGCAAGTACAGTGTACAGAACTTTTTTCCTTGAACCACTGAGAGTAAATTGTTGATTTGATGCCCTATCATCCCCCAAGTTTTAGTGTGTATTTCCTATGACATAACCTACAAAACCACAATACAGTTATGAAAATTAGGAAGTTAACATTGATGTATTACTATACAATAACTTAGGTCCCATTCAAGTTTTAATAGTTGTCTCAGTTATGTCTTTAGTTTCCTTCAGTCTAGATTCCTTAGTCTCTTTGACTTACATGATCGTGATGCTTTTGAAAATTACAGGCCAGTTATTTTGTAATTAAGAAGTATTTAGTGGGGAGTTAATTTAAAATATACAAATATGGGTGATCCCTGGCGGTCCAGTGGTTAGGACTCAGCGCTTTCACTGCCGTAGGCCTGGGTTCAGTCGCTGGTCGGGGAACTGAGATCCTGCAAGCTGCGCAGCGCGGTGAAAAAACCAACAAAACAGAACGTCAATAAATTGCTATTAATTACTTTCACCCTCCCACCCCCCACAGAACTATACAAATATCCCATTACTCATCACATGTTTAATTTATTCAGTATGTCTTTTGATGCTTGGATTGCCCCCAATTTAGTCAATAGGAGTCCTTTCAAGCTGCCTGTCATGTCCTTTTGACATATCCCCATCATTGTTTAAGCAGTTTTTTGCTTTCCAGCACAATGTATTCTTTCAGGTTTACCTTGTACCTCTCCTGCCTTGTGCTGGGGCGTCTCCCCACAGATATCTTCCTACCTGCCTTGGGCTCCAACACCCCACACCAGGCTTCCTCTGCTTATCTTCCAACCTTATAGTAAAGTTTTAATTTCCAAGAATTTTCTCATTTTCTGAACTTTCTTCCTTCTTCCCCTTTCTCCCTTTCTTCCTCTTTTTTTTTTTTTAAATAGAATTCTGTTCTTGTTTCATGAGCATTTTTTTCTCTGATCTCTCTGATGACATTCATTCTAGGACATTTAGTTCTCTTCTGTTTCCTTCAGTGTTTCCGTTTCTTCTGAGTTCCTTTGTACCATTAGTTGGTTTGGGCCCCTGTCTTTCTTGTCAGAGGCTTTTCTCACACATCCAATGTTCTTAGCTTTTGTTCCTGTATAAGAATGAGGCACTAAGAAGCCGACTGGAATGTGGGGTGGAAGATAAGAGATGCCAGATGAAATACAGGATGCCCAGTTCAACTTGAATTTCAGATAAGCAAGAAATAACATTTTAACATAAGTATGTTCCATATATTGCATGGGATATATTTATACTAAGAAATCATCTGTTGTTTATCTGAAATTCAGTTTACCTGGGCATGCTGTATTTTTATATGCTAAATTTGGCCAGTCTAGGTGGGCTCTGAGTCGATAACCAGGATCTCAATTTTTCTTGGGTCTGTCAGTTTTCTCAGAGAAAAATCCCACAGGTTTGACCTTTGGGCTATAAGCCCAGCGACTAATGTGCCACAAACCAAGTCTGGGAAGGGAGCGGTGTTCAGACTGTCTTCAGTGTCACCATCCACCCCTCTTCAAACTGTGTCTAGTGTCCCTCTCCCAAATAAAATCCTGGAGGAGTGTGGGAGGGGCAGCTGCCTGGAAGAGAGGGTTCAGGGAGGGGAACTAGAAGTGATCTGAATGGGTTTTATACAAACTTTCAACCAATCCTCCTGTTTTTAGGCCTGTCCAGCACCCCGACCTTTGGAGTTATCCACTGCCCCAGTGTCTGAGTCTTTCTGGAATTCTGAGACTGATTGTTTCTCCTGTAAGTTTAGTTTTCTGCTTTCTTTGACTATTGTTTCTCTCATCTGCTGTGTCTTTATCTAGTGTACTTTAGTCTTTGTGGGTTTATGTCACTGGAAAATTCCTTTGCTGAATTTGTTTTGTGAGAATAAAGATAAATGTGAGTGTTTAATCTGCCATGTTTAACTGGACAACAATGATTTTTCTATTTATTTTATTAGTCAGTATATCTGTAATGTGCTACATACTCAAATGTCCTGGGAAAAAGGTGTTTGGATAAACCCAGGATTTTTTCTTCTTCTCCCTTTTCTCCCCTGCCCTCAATGAAACACCAAAGGTGACACTGATACAGGTTATTTGGCCTTCTAGACCTGGTACTTTGGCACTGTTGGCTCCCCAAGGAGAGCTGGACTAGAGTGCCTATAAATCTTCAATCTTAACCAACTGTGAGTTTTAAACCTAACCATTCCCTACAATCTGTGGCTTAGAGCAATGAATTTAGATACGGGTAGGGTTTACTGTTATTTATTGCTTTACAGTAAGTGCTGTTTGCTCGTGGTAATTGGTTTACAAAAGCTCCTCAGTCTCTAATAAATAAACATCCAGGGTCATTTGTTAAGTTGGAAGGTGAGGGGGGGTTCCCAAGGCCCAGTGAGGACTGAGAACCTTGGTCTTTGCCTAGTTCCTTGGACCACCCTCTGAAATGAGCCCAGGAAATTGCAAAATTAGTCTGATCACTTTCAAAAATTTATTTTCTACCAACTCATATTATCATAATTAAACTAGTTGCTACACATGGCAAATATTGTAGGCAGTAAAATTCAGGGTGACAATCACCATAGTCAAGGAATGGAAGGGAATAGCAGGAATGGGGCAGGGGTACCATGAGCTCTCACTAGACTTGGCCCCATTTTACAGATGATGAAATAGGCTCAGAGAGCCTTATAACAAGTAACTGGTGCCACTGGTATTAAAATCAAGTCTGTCTGATGCTGACTCTTAGAGAGGGATTTAGACCCTCTGAATTTAAGAATCTAAAAGGTCTGTATTCATTCTGGGAAAGCAAAGGGTAAAACTGAAGAACTTTCTGTAAAAGGAAATTTCCTGTTCTATTTGGCAAACAGAGCTTTCCACAATGGATTATTTCTCTAGCAGATATTGCAGGGCAGTGGAACTTGGCGGACAGTTGTCGGGAAGTCTTCTGTTTTGGTGGTAATATCAGCCAAACAAAATCAGGAAGACTGTATGGCAAGAACTGGGAATCTCTCTTGGTTCAGTCCCCAGTTAAACAGCACTGATTTATTTTATAGTGGATAAGCTCATCTTCAGGAAAACCAAGAGACCTCTTGCCCTGACACAAAAACAACTCCAAGCTTGATGGGACCCAGACCTGGGCCTGCTGTCACCTCTAGGTAGGGAGGTATTAGAGAGGCAGCTGAGTTCCTGTGAAGAGTTTCATGTGAGAAGGAGAAAGTTGCATATGTCAGTTACTCTCATGTAGTCCAGAGGAGTCTGGCAATGTTAGATTTCTATGTTCATTTTAATTGTTTTGATATCTTAACCTAGTAATAAATTGTCAGTTAATCATTTTACACAATAATAAAAGGTACATAAAACGTTAGTGCTGCTTCCTGCTCAGGGCCCCCTCCCCAGCATGGAGTGTTGTTGAGATACATTTCATTCAGATAAGTTGGCAATTTTATCAGAGTTAGAGGGCACTGACAATTATCCCTTATGCTGCTGCAGACAACATAAAAAACCTTCAAGTTCTAATTCCCTTTGGCCCCAAGAACATATCTTACAGAAGGAGCAGCTTTGGTGGCCCTGGAGAGTTTGGTCACCAAGTTTCATAATTTTGATTGAAAGGAAAGCCCATATTCCTGCTTTAGAACTTAGAGCCTAGGGGTCAGTAATAGGAAGGTAAGTCATTAATAAATGTGATAAAATGGGCATTCCGTGTTAAATCTAGGCTACATGGGTGTTTAACTCAGGTTTGTATAAGAATATTCTTGAATTCTTTCCAACTACCACGGAGATCAGAGTGTCCATGGAGAGCTGCCATACACAGACACTGGAAAGACAGAATCATTCCCAATTTCTGCCGTGTGACTCCAGTATGACCTTGCTGATGTGTCTGACTTTTAGTCCCTTGATTTAAGTGAAACCTCTTTACAAGGTTACCAGGTAGAACAGTACTTGTCAACCTTGACTTGGCAAAAAGCAAGAGCCTTTCTGAGGTTGTTGCAAATTCCTGAGAGATTTCAATCTCTCCTAGTGAGCCCCTCCCACCAAGTGCCTGACATCAGGAGAAGGAGCTGTGAAATTAAACAGTGATGGGGTGATGCAACTCCAAAAAGGTTAGAAATTCTTAATAGCATAAGGTCATAAAGCTACAGACTAAAGAAATGACTTGACTTTATGGTGACTAATATAACAATCTCAGCACTTGGTTTGGGCGCTGCTGCCGAAGGAGGAAGGACGGGGGAGGAAAGACGGAGACAGGGGCAGTGAGAGCTGCCTCAGTTGTGACAGTTCTGCTAGACCATAAATTAAGTTAATTATTAGTACCAGCTGTTACTTATTATTTAATTCAGTGATGCTGCTCTGTAATTCTATAACTCTTAAGTTGGCAAACCACTTTGCAATGGAGCTGTATGAAAGATCCTATATAAAATTAAGTTTACTGTTCTTGTTATTATAGTTTAGGAGTTACTTAACCGAGCTGGTGTGGTCATGAATTAAGAAGATGAGCTGCTAAGGAAAAGGCTGAGAGAAAGCTGAGGTTTGTTTTAAGCCAGTTTGTCTATAATCCCAGCCACCAGGAACAGGAGGCCTGTGGATAAAAGTTAAATAGGATGAAATCTGCAATAAAGCCAAAGGTGTGGGTTCTAGTTCTGATTTGGTCGTCCTTTTGACCTTTTAGAACGGAGATGAAATGAAAATGTTTATCTTGTATCTACCTGCCCAGGATGTAATAGAGAAGAACTAGCCTCTGGGAGAGAAATACCGCGCTCTCTTAAGAAATGCATTAACTAACTGTCAGGTGATGTAACCCTTGAAGGTCTTCTAGCCACAACAATTTCACTTGAAGGCTTTTAATTTCGGAAACAGAGGACAGAACACCCTGGAGTTTCAAATTAATACTCCCTCAGTACACCTATGTTAGAAAACTTTCAGGACTATAGGCAAAATAAATCCACAGGACGATTAGGAAAACGTCTGCCTGTCTACGTAGTGACTATACCTTATAACATCAAAATTTTTCTTTGACTATTTAATGTAAAGAATTATGAAAAAATATAGTAATACTTAAAACTTTACAGGGAAAATTTTAAACAAAAATAGTATGTAGGAACACTAGAAAGCGGAATCATGTGAGCAAAGTTCAAACATTCAATAACTATCTAGTGACCTCTTTACATGCCAGGCACTATAGTCTTTTAAGGCAAGGCTTAGCAGCCTACGGCAAGGGGTCCAAGAATGGCTTTGGAAATAATTTATAGTGGTTCAGTATTTAAGCTGTGGAGAGGCAAATAGGGGTGCTACCCTGAGTTCATCCCAGCCTTTCCTAGCATTCCTGCAACCTCATCCCCACCTCCGCTCCCACTGTACTTCTGGAAGCTGAGAGATCATCCTTCTGGGGTCCCCCAAGGCTCATTCCAATAGGTTGGTCATGTCTTCTGCCTTTCCTTGCAGCTATGCCCACTCCCCAGTTTGGTTCGCTGGATGTCAGTGAAGGAAACCCTTGGCAGCTACTTCTAAAGGTCCTGATCCCAACCTTGGAAAGTGTTTCTAAGAGAATAGGACAGCCAGTGTCACAAGTTTCCCATCTAGAGGCTCCATTTGCATCTGGAAAATTGGAAGTCATCTAGCTTGCTGGCCTGCTTGCCTGTACCACAAGGCATGGATAATAATGGGAGGGTCTGGCAAAGTAGGATGGCTCAGTCCTCAGTTGTTACCCACTGAGTCCACACCATTGCTCAGGCATTGTAGAAGGAGGTAGCACAGTCCTAGCCCTTGATGGACTTGTAAACTCAAGTTACAGTTTGGGTTTTTTTTTGGCGGTATGCGGGCCTCTCACTCTTGTGGCCTCTCCCATTGCGGAGCACAGGCTCCGGACGCGCAGGCTCAGCGGCCATGGCTCACGGGCCCAGCTGCTCCGCGGCACGTGGGATCTTCCCGGACCGGGGCACGAACCCGTGTCCCCTGCATCAGCAGGCGGACTCTCAACCACTGCGCCACCAGGGAAGCCCTCAAGGTACATTTTTACATTTAAAAGAGGAACTTAAAAATACTCAGGTTAATTCTACTTCCTAAATATTTATTGCCATTAATTCAGACCATTAAACACTAACTTTTTGAAACTCCATTTCTCCCTGCACTCACTAATGAAACGTTCCCAATAACAGGCCTTTTCTCTTTCTTAAATGTTCTTCCATGGCCTTTCCCTTTAAACTAAACTAAGGAAATATTATCATAACTGAAATCTTTCCCTATTCAGCTAGAAATGAGCATTTAACTTAAAACTAATTGCAGGCCAAGCTTTAAAGGGCCATTAATCAGTAATGGTACCAGAGGAGCAAGGTGACTAGATGGCTGAAATTGGGCAGAACAAGACTAATTTTTTGCTTCTTATCCCATGGGACAACATTTGTCCTTCAAAAGCACATTTAATTACCGAATGGGGTAACTTGGTAGAATTTCAACATAGTCCCTGGCATGTGGGAAGCTCTCAATAACTCTTCTCTGCCCTGTTTCCCTCTTCCTTCTGCCTTCTTTGCTCTCTGCAGTCACCCATGTCTTCCAACTCATTATGAAACAAATGACTTGAACTCCTTCAACTGTTCTCAAATGAAACCCGTCTCTTTGGTATGCCTTTCCTGGTCTGACTCCCCTGATAACCTTGATGCCACCCCCTCCAGGCTCCTCTGCAGCCCTTCTCTTCCAGTAACCCCTTCTCTACGGTGTATCTTCATTACCTTCATCAACTAATGCATTCCTTTTTTCATTTTAAATAAATTTTATTTATTTATTTATTTTTGGCTGCATTGCGTCTTCATTGCTGTGCGCGGGCTTTCTCTAGTTGCGGCGAGCGGGGGCTACTCTCCGTTGCGGTGCGCGGGCTTCTCATTTCAGTGGCTTCTCTTGTTGCCGGTCACGGGCTGTAGGCGCGCGGGCTTCAGTAGCTGTGGCTCGTGGACTCTAGAGGGCAGGCTCAGTAGTTGTGGTGCACAGGCTTAGTTGCTCCGTGGCATGGGGGACCTTCCCGGACCAGTGATCGAACCTGTGTCCCCTGCACTGGCAGGCGGATTCTTAAGCACTGCGCTGCCAGGAAAGCCCTGCATTCCTTCTTAAAGTCCAAAAAACTTTCTCGCAATGCTTTTGCTCCTTAAGTTACTGGTTATCTTCTCCTACATAGCCAACCTTGAAAGAGTGGTCTACCCTCCCTCCCTCCAATTCCTCATCTAAAATCTGCCCCTTGCCTCTTGCAAGCTGGCTTCTGCAGCAACTAAGACTGCTTTCCCAGAGATCAGTAATGACTTCTCCTCATTCCTCTTCCACCTGTTCATGGCATGTGATGTGCTTAGCTACTCTCCTGATTAAATTCTTTTGACTGCCTTTATCTTTATCTGCCACTCTATCGTTTCCCGTGTCAGTACCTTAAATGCTGCTGTCCTCAAGTACCCAGTCTTAGTTGCTCCTACTTTGCTCGATTAGTGCTTCTCAATCTGGATGCACATAAGAATTACCTGGGAGCTCTTCTAAAGTGCAAACCCAGGTTAAATCCAATCAAGTCTGATTAAATCCATACCAATTAAATCTGATTTCTGATACCACCAAGAAATTGGATTTGATTGATCTGGGGTTGAATCCTGGCATCCATCCTTTTTTTTGTAAACAGATGCTTTTTTAAAAAAAATTATTTATTTTTGGCTGCGTTGGTTCATTGTTGCTGCGCGCGGGCTTTCTCTAGTGGTGGCGAGCGGGGGCTACTCTTTGTTGCGGTGCGCGGACTTCTCATTGCGGTGGCTTTTCTTTGTTGTGGAGCATGGGCTCTAGGCACACAGGCTTCAGTAGTTATGGCACGTAGGCTCAGTAGTTGTGGCTTGCAGGCTCTAGAGTGCAGGCTCAGTAGTTGTGGCTCACGGGCTTAGTTGCTCTGTGGCATGTGGGATCTTCCCGGACCAGGGCTCAAACCCGTGTCCCCTGCACTGGCAGGAGGATTCTTAACCACTGCGCCACCAGGGAAGTCCTGGCATCTAGTTTAAAAATGCTCCTTAGGGCTTCCCTGGTGGCGCAGTGGTTGAGAGTCCGCCTGCCGATGCAGGGGACGTGGGTCCGTGCCCCTGTCCGGGAAGATCCCACATGCCGCGGAGCTGCTGGGCCTGTGAGCCATGGCCGCTGAGCCTGTGCGTCCGGAGCCTGTGCTCCGCAACCGGAGAGGCCGCAATAGTGAGAGGCCCGCGTAGCGCAAAAAAAAAAAAAAAAAAAAATTGCTCCTTAGGTGATTCTCAAGTACAGCCAGGACTGAGAACCACAGCTCTAGAATATCTATTTTTATCTTTAGGTTTTACATTCTCCTGATACATAGACCCAAATTTCCAGCTCTTTGCTGAGCATCTCAGACTGAATGCTTCATAGCACGTCACTTTCTGGGTGATCTGAATCAAACTCATGTTCCCCATTCGAAGAATCTCTGTCTCTATGTTTATAGGGCTACCATTCTCACATTATCCCAAGCTGGAGACCTAGAAGTCACCCTTAAAAATTTCTTTGGCTTTGCCACTCAATTCACTTATTTGCCATGCCTTGTAGATTTTAATACTGACCAATTTCAAATCCATTCTCCCTACCACCATCCTGTGCCCCATTTTAGGACCTTGTTGCAATAACTTCTTACTTGGCATCTTTGCCTTCAGTCTCTTTCCTCTTCATTCCATCCTCCACATGCTAGTAGAAAGATCTTCCTGGAACACAGACCTGATTGTATCCACTCAGTAACCACCACTGGGGGGAAAAAACCCACCATTGGATTACGCTTACCCAAGAATAAAGCCCAGATTCTTTAGTGAGGTGCTCACAATCTGACCCCAATTCTCTAAAACCAATCTCTTTTAGCCTAGATTCCCACCCCATGAGGTTCCCCATAATGCAGTCATGGTTCCTGAATCATGAAATATATTCCTCCTTGCCTTTGCTTATACTATTCTCTCTGTCTAGGACTACATTCAGCTCAGATGCTTCAAACAAATGGACGACTCACTGAGATACAGTCAAGGTAAAGGGAAGCTACAAGAGTGGCTGAGACATCCATAGAGTAACAGAGTGGGATGCTCTTATTTTCTGCAGGCTCAAAGGCCAAGGGGGTGAAATACCATTACCACATCTTGGTGAGAGCTGAAGCCTTGGAGAGTGGGCCATCAGTAGGAACTGTAGGCAGGGAGGGTTAGAGCCACTGCCAAACCACAGTGCCGAAGCAGAGAGGGGACAGTGAATAAACACCCCAAACTCTCCTCCTGCTAATCTCCGGCAGGTGTCTTTAATTGGCCAAACTCAACTAGGAGCCAGCCAACCACCAAGAAGGGTCAGATGATGCAGTCTATTGATTAAAAAGTGGGGCAGAGAGAGGCAGAGAATAAATGGTGGTATGAGGGAGGGGGAAATTAAATGGAGGATAACTACGTAATCCCCATTTATATATAGTAAAATCCCTTGTGTCTTTTAGCACACAGTTCACATGTCACCTATTATGTGAAGTTTTCCCTTATTTTCCTACCCCAAGAACCAGTTATTTCATTCCTCTGGTCTCCCGTAGCTGTTGTTATGTCTACGTTATTGCAGCTATCAATCTGACTTATGATACGATTATTTATGTATCTGCATCCATCTCTTGCATCATATTTTGTGCTGCTGGAGGAAAGGGATAGTACTTCATTTGGTACAGTGTATTGCAGATAACAGGCACTCAATAAGTGTTGGTTAAATTTAATTGCATTTTCATATTATCTCCTCAGCCTCTGTCAGGGAGATTCATATACACTTGTAAACCGCAGTCCTCACATTTTTTCCCACTTTACATAAGAGTTCCTTTTTTTGGTCCTACTTCTGCTTCTTGCTTGATTTTCTCCTTCTTATCTCTATTTCTTAGGTTAGGTACTTTAGACTGCAGCTCATCAACAAATTGTTGGGAATACTGGCATCACTGATCCTGGCAAGGGTCTACAAATCTCTAGCTTTATTTTATGTCCTAAGTGGTACATATAAAACTTTTTTCTTTAATTTACACATGTACCAAGCTTAAAAATGAAGTCACAGAACCCAATTTTTTGTTCTTCATTGGACTTTAAACACTTCTGAAAAGAAGTTATGCTTGGCTTAACATGTTTTGCATATAGAAAAGGCTGTGCGTTGCTCTGTTCTTTATAAATACCAATAGTGAGTGCAGCTAACATATTTTTACTGTGCAAACACTACTCTACATTGATGGTTTTGATGCACATTGAGATTTTTATATGAAAAGGAGTATTTTTAGACCCAATGAAAATATTATTTTCATTATGGTGTTGATAAGATGGAAATAATGGCAAAAATTATAATTCCCATAGCAGGTCAGAGTTTTCATCCAAAATATTGAATTTTCCATCTTAGGAAGCTCAACTTTGGTCTTTTTAAATATCTTCCTTCTCTGGGACGTCCTTGGTGGTGCAGTGGTTAAGAATCCACCTGCCAACGTAGGGGACACGGGTTTGAGTCCTGGTCCGGGAAGATGCCACGTGCCGTGGAGCAACTAAACCCGTGTGCCACAACTACTGAGCCTGCACTCTAGAGCCCGCAAGCCACAACTACTGAGCCTGCATGCTACAACTCCTTAAGCCTGTGCGCCTAGAGTCTGTGCTCCGCAGCAAGAGAAGCCACCACAATGAGAAGCCTGCGCACCGCAACAAAGAGTAGCCCCCGGTCCTACAACTAGAGAAAGCCCGTGTGCAGCAACGAAGACCCAACGCAGCCAAAAATCAAATAAATAAATAAATAATTTTTTAAAAAAGAATAGAACTTCATTAAAAAAAAAACTTCCTTCTCTCTCCTTAACAAGCTCATTCCTTCCTCTACTTTCTTAAACATACGGAGCACAGTTATAAGAGCTGTTGATAATAGCAGTTTTAATGTTTTTGCCTACTAATTTTATCACCTGTGCCATATCTGGCTCTGTTTCTATTGAAGGATTTATTTGTTTTCCTCATTCTGGGGTTTCCTGCTTCAATTTGAATGCCTGGTTAAAGAAAAAGTACCGATAAAAAATTGAATCACAGGCATTGTGAATTTCACATAGTTTGAGGCTGGACTTTTTTGCCGGGAGGGGGTTTATTCTTTTAAATATTTTTGAATTATGTTCTGGGATGCAGTGAAGTTACTTGGAAACAGTTTGATCTTTCTGAGGCTTGCATTTAAACTCTGATGGGCAGAAACAGAGACGCCTTTAATATAGGGCTCACTTGGCCTGCTAATGAGGCAATACCTTTCTGAGTACTCAACACGACACCCAATGTGTTAGAAGGTTTTTCCATTCAGCCTGTTGGGAATGTGGATTATTTCCAGCCCTGTGTGAATGCCAGTAATTGCTCCTTTCAGGTGTTTCTCTTCCTGTCCCCAGGTAGTTTCCTCACACATGTGTGCTGATCAGTATTCAGCTCAAGACTCAAGCAGAAGGCCCTGCAGAACTCCAGAACTCTCTTCTTTGTCTCCCTCTGTGCAGCTTTCCTACCCTACAAATTCTAGCTACCTTAGCCAATCTGAGTTCTTAACTTTAGGGAAGCTGCCAGGCTTGGTGGGGTTGCATTGCCTGTGCTGTAGCCTGGAATCAATCTCTCTAGGCAGTAAGCTGGGGCAATTATAGTTTCACGTCATGTGCTTTTCTTCTTTCAGAGATGACTGTCTTGTGCTGCATGTTGTCTAATACCTGAAAACAGTTTTTTATATATATTTAGTCTGGTTTCCATTTGTTTAAGATAGAGGGTAAATCAGGTCCCTGTTACTCCAGCATGGCCACAAGCGAAAATCAGTTTTGATTTTTAAATGGAAGATGGGGGAGTATATTGAACCAATTTGTATCAGAAAAATAAGCTAGAGTTTAGCCATGGCCCAGCCATTTCTCCTTTTCTTAGCTTTACTTTTCTCATCTAGAAAATAAAGAGGTTGGTTTGTATGATCATTAGGTTTTTCCCTGTCTCTTAAATTCTGTAATTCTAAATTAAGCACAGGTGTATCTTTGCAGAGAGAATTGATATATAGTCTCTGATGTGATCGTTAACAGATTTGTAGTTATGGAACTCCCACTTTGCCATAGTAAAGTGAATTTAGAAGAGAAGATTAGTGTTTTAATACATGAAGAAGGAGTCTTTAGTTACAGACCTGGGAGGGACAATTACAAATCCCAGAGCACACACATGTAAAGTGACCAAACAATTTGAAGAAGGGGAAATGTGTAGGAATATTCTTAGTTTCATTACTGTTTACAGGGCCTGGTGCAGTGTATTAGATGGGTGTTCAATAAATATCTCTTGAATAGCTCAGTAGTACTTGAAGCCATTTTCCTAACAGGGAGAAGTAATTGAAAAGCTTTTATTATAGCAAAAGTTGGAAACACACAAAAAGTCAATCAATATTGAGATTGGTTAGTGGTACATTCATGTAATGAAATATTATACAATAGTCAAAAATACTTAGCCAGGGTGCCATGCAGTAATATGGAATGCATCCAAAGATTATATTATATTATTAAATTAAAAAAACCCCCAAGATCACTATATATATTTTATACTCTTACAATAAAGAAGATTTTAAAAGGAATTAAATCTGTTTTAAGGCAACATATACATACATGCTTGTATATTCAGAGAATACATCTAGAAAGATATACAAACTGGTGACACTGATACCTCAGGGGAGGAAGATTAGGAGACAGTATGGAATTTTTGAATTTTTTAATTTCCTTTTACATATCCTTTGAATTTTTTTAATGATGTATATATGTTATCTAGTTAAAAAATTTTTGCTACTGGATATATATGTACACCTTTTTTTAGTGAAGTAACTGAAATTCTCTAAAAGGGTTAGATTTCCATAAAGCAGTCTGGGAAATTTCCCCATCTCTAGATTATGTGTTTAAAGGAACCAGACCACACCTACTCTTTCTACTATTACTCTAGGAAAGTACAGGGTACCTCCATGGCTGTGATTAATTTCCAGTTCCTTATGAAAAGAATCATCGTGCTAGATACCTAATGACTGTGGAGCCTAATGCCTGCTTGAATATGGGTGCTTGAGAGAAAGAACAAGGCCATTTGTTTCTAATGATCCTATATACATTTTATGGTGTTTAATTAGCCTTTATAATCGAACCCACCCATCTTTCTGGCTTCCAGATGAGCAACCAAGAAAGTACAGGGTGCAGGAGCTGGACAGTGAGGCTGTGAGATTCACAGGATGTTAACTCATGGCCTGTTTGCTACATTCCAAGGCTGCAGGTAACGTGTAAGTGTGTTTAGAAGAGAATGAAATAACACCCACCAAGTGGAGGTGCTACCTTTTATGTTTGAGGGAGAGAGTTACATCTCTGGCAAGCTATCTTAAAAGAATGACTTCTAGGCATAACCTGTGTTCCTATGAGTGTCTGATGCACCTCAGGTAAAACCCAGCCAAATATTTCCTAGAAGACATGGGGAGATATTTGGAAACATGTGCAAATCCATAATTATAAATCCATGGCTCATAATGTAAGTCAGAAAAAGTGCTAGGATGCCCAAGGCATTTTCTTATGACTCTGTTATCTGCTTTAAAATTTCTGGTGCTATTGCTGGTTTTGAATTCTTGAAACGCTAATGTAGCAAGTAGATAGTACCAGAAAGATGGCTCCGAGGTCCAGCCAGCCAGTGAAAGAATAGGAAGAATAATATTCCTGACTTCACGAAGCTTATTTTTGTCATATGTGGGATATTACTGTGTAGAAATTACTATAACACATGAATAACAGGGAGAAAAACATTCTTTGAGGGGGGAAATGTTATTTAAAACAGCAGTGTTTTTGGTGGATTATGCGTTGGCCGGAAGCGTCCTGCTTCCACCCGTCCCCACCCCCAGGCTGAACCACAGCTCAAGAATTTAACGAAAGGGAGGCCTCTATTGGGGGTGCCAGATTTAGCAAATAAAAATGCAGAATGCTCAGTTAAATATGAATTTCAGGTAAACAAATAATTTTTTAGCATAAGTATGTTATGCAATACTTGGGATGTGCTTATACTAAAAAAATGATTTGCTGTTTATCTCAAAGTCAAATTTAATTAGACATCCTGTATCTCATCTGCGAATCCTAGCTGCTACACAGAGTAGGAGTAGCTGTATTATATGTTGTTGTCTTTCCCTCACCTCTTGGTTCCCTCATGGTAAGATGAGTTGCTAGTGACACACTGCTCACAAGTAGGGTCCAACCAGGGGTGAGAATACAGCTGATTTCTTGTTATGCTGCAGAGCCAAAATGGAGGAGCAGGCTATAAAGTGAATTAAGAACTCAAGAACAACTGTGAGACAGATTCCCCCTCCCCCCACAAATAAGCAGATGGAGGTGCCCTTATAATACACAGGATGAAAGTTGAGCTTTTGAATCTGGATATTAAAGGAAAAGGTGACTCCAGAAGGCTTGGAAGCCTTGAAGAAATTCTATACTATGGAAATTCTCAGAGTTAGTGAAGGTGGAGGTTCCATAAGCTAGGAAAATGAATGCCTGTTCTGTGGAGTCAGGCTGTGGGAGCTCCTGGCTTCATGCCATGCAGGCTTCCAGAGCCAGAGAACACGGGGGGAGGGGGGGTGAGAAGACAAAGGTAGTAACTAGGATGCATAGGTGGATTTGTTCAATGAATTGTGGAGGGTCTTGGAGACCATGTTAAGGATTGGGGCCCTTAATCCATGAAGCAGTGGGGCTCCTCTGGGGGTTTCTGAGCAGGAAATGGCATGATCAGAGTTGTGCTTTAGAAACATTAATCTGGCAGCCTCTTATAGAGGGATTGCAAAGTGGAGGCAGGGTGATCAATTGAGTGGGGATTCAGTCAGGGCCATGCTAGTCCTATGGCATCTGTATGTGAATTAGAAGAGGATGAGATGCAGACAAGCTCACTCCTTTTGGTAAAAGACTGTGCCAAGGCATGTGGTTTGGTAATTAAGTCAGGAGGTGGATTTTAGCTCCCCATTATCCCCTCAGCCAGTATGGTTGTTGGTTAATTAACACTAGTGGCTTAAAGCAATAAAGGTTTATTCCGTGCTCATGTCACAGTCCAATGCCTGTAGGGTGGTTTTCCTCCTAGTGGACACTCAGGGATCTGGGATGCCTACCTTTATCTTAGCGTGAGATCATGTGGAATATGCAGGCTCCAAGATCACCGAGGCAGGGGAAGAAAGAGCTGGAGATTCTCACAGGGGCATTTATGACCAGACTTGGAAGTGACTTAAATAAGTTCTGTCCACATCCTAGTGGCTAGAACATGGCTCCAACCTGACTACCAAAGAGGTTAGGAAACATAAAGGAGGACAATAACTTGAGGTGCTCTTGAGTCTAGAAAGCTTTGGAAGATGATTCTAGCAGTTGGAGAAGATTGTAGGGATATTAGGGGAAATCTGATACACTTTATTCAGTTTTCATTTTGACTGTCATAAAAAGAGCAATATCCTTTCTTTTGTGCAAAGCAATTTAATGAGTATCCATACCCAGCAGTTTGGTTTTTCTAGAACTATATAAGTGGAAAATTATGAGTCATGAATACAGGAGGAATCTCCAGATATTACATGGTCCACGATACTGTCAGAGCATGACTGACTTAAGCCTAAAACCAAAAAACCAAACAAAATAAAACCCCCCAAAATCAAAACTATTCAGGTTAGTTTCTACCTGTAAAAATTGGTCTTAGTTCACAAATATCATATGATATCATTTATATGTAGAATCTAAAAAAATGATACAAATGAACTTATTTACAAAACAGAAATAGAGTCACAGGTGTAGAAAACAAATTTATGATTACCAGGGGGAAAGAGCGGGGGAGGGATAAACTGGGAGATTGGGATTGACATATACACACTACTATACATAAAATAGATAACTAATAAGGACCTACTATATAGCACAGGGAACTCTACTTAATACTCTGTAATGACCTATATGGGAAAAGAATCTAAAAAAGAGTGGATATATGTATATGTATAACTGATTCACTTTGCTGTACAGCAGAAAGTAATATAACATTGTAAATCAACTATACTCCAATAAAAATTTTTTAAAAAATTGTCTTCATCTGCAGCTGATAGTGGAGTTCTAGATTTGATGTGATGAATGTAAAATTTATCCCAGGTCCTTTGATGAGCAAAGTGGTAAGTAGTAATTGGGAGAGAGTGAAGGAAGGATAAAAACTCTCCTACCACAAAATCAAAGTTATCTGTGTGCAATCCTGTTTACCAGAGCTTCACTTAGCCTCCCTGCTACTAAGTTAAGCTCATAGATGACAAATATATTCTTTGTATATTCAAAATACTATTACGTGGGCTCAGACAATAAAAATAGACTCCTGACTAATCAGAATTTTGCCGTATTGGCCAACATCAGCCCTGATATACAGCCAAGGACACTTTAAGGGCATGGTTGTGAGGAAGCATAACTATAATGCAGACTTCAAATACATATTTCAGACTCATCCCTATCGTGTCCATATGTCTTAGGCTTTTCAGGAAAATTCATATTTAAGTATTAGGTTTAGTTGTTAGATTTAGTTTCACTCCACTTGGTGAAAAAAATATGGCCACCACAGCCATATCTATCTGGGAGGAGCTGGTATATTCATTCATTGTAAGTTGTGGAGGAGAACTAATCAAGCACATTTTCTCTTAGAGGCACACAGAATGTTAAAAGCGAAAGGCCTGGGCTTCCCTGGTGACGCAGTGGTTGAGGGTCCGCCTGCCGATGCAGGGGACGCGGGTTCGTGCCCCGGTCCGGGAAGATCCCACATGCCACGGAGCGGCTGGGCCCGTGAGCCATGGCCGCTGAGCCTGCGCGTCCGGAGCCTGTTATCCGCAACGGGAGAGGCCACAACAGTGAGAGGCCCGCGTACCGCAAAAAAATAAAAAAATTAAAAAATGCAATTAATTTCTGCCAGGGGTCCTACTTCTTATGGTCAAATTTAATGGTTTAAATATAGATTGAACAGTATTAAAATCCCCAGAGGCCCGCGTACCGCAAAAAAAAAAAAAAAAAAAAAAAAAAGGAAAGGCCTGCATAGATTATTTTATTAGGCACTTATTTTTAAAATGAAGAATACTCCTATAAAAGGAAAGACAAAGTTAATTGGATTTCTTCTATTGTTTAGGGATGTGGACATAAGTATATATAAGGTTTCCTACGATCCTTTAAAAATAAAGCTATTAGAAATTTATTGGAAACCATTTGCAAGATCTAGCAACATGTAAAGACAAAACTTCTTTTATTTAGTCAGATCCTTTCTGTGGAAATAAATTCCACTTTCTTCATTCATTCATTCACTCATCCATTCAGTCAATTACTATTCATTGAGTACATCTAAGAGGCCAGGCACTATTCCAGATGCTGGGGATAACAATGATAAATCCATCTGATTCAGTGATTGTTATAATTTTGCTTTTTTTTAAATGAAATATTGAGCCTGACAGAATGAAAAGAATATTTGGTTTGGAATCAGAAGACCTGAATTCTAATTGTGGTTATACTCAACCATGAATTATATTAATGGTATCAAATAGTGATTCACTCAAGCCTCAGATCTCACTTATCTTTAGTCACTTTTTCACCTAACCAGTTATCATGTCTTTTATAATTTCTGAAATTCACCTCCTGCTATCCATTTCATCTCCTGGTTATTTCTTAAATTATTGCATCCAGAGCCATGCCACATATGATTGTGTAGGTCATCTGCTGCGTGTGGCAGAGACATTAGTTCCAGGCTCCCTTGTAGTTAAGTCAGAGCTATATGACTTCTATTGCTACTATTTATATACTAGACATTTGTAAACTCTTTGTTTCAACACATGATAGTATTAGCTTTTAATAAAACTTGTTTAGAGATCAGCTTTTAAAATGTCTGTCTTTCCTATGTGAAGACAGTTTTGTCCCATTATCGTAGGGCTTTTACCTTTTTGCTGTTTTTAAAAGGAGCAAAGTGTTGCATTTACACAGATTATGATTTCTCCTTGTAACCAGAGCTCACCTTGTGATCAGACCATTGTAAGGCAGGCAAGTTATTTAGTTGGTGGGAAGCTCGATGGTCCACGTGGAGACAAACTCCAACACAGCCCACCTGACTTCATAAACAAAATCAAGACTGACATTTACTAGAAACAAATATACTGGACTGGGGAATTTTCATAGGCCAATATGAAGGCTGAGATTGAGTTGAATTGCTAAGTAGAAGGATAGAGTTGTAAGATCTACATGTGAACATTAGAGGGATTAGTAGAGTTGTAAAAAATTGAAGGAGAAAGTAAGGAAAAGGAGTACAGCTGGGTACCAGAGATGTCAATTCTTGTCTGCCCACCTCCTGCCTCTACTAAAGGGTCTGCCATGTTCATGCCCATACCCCCTGCTGAAGGGGCAACCTCCACGACCTTGACACAGCAGTTTGGACCAGAAGTAATACCTGACTGAAGGCCAGAAGATCTATGATGTGACTGAGTAAAGAAAGATGTGAAGACCCAAGAAGATTTCCCTCTCTGGAAGTTGGATGGACTTCTCAGCTGTTTGACATGTGAGTGTAAGAGCCCAGAAGACTGGGAATGTATTTTAAATTTAAATGATCAACCTTGAAGTACATATAAGTTAGCCCCACTTGACCCTATCTGTGTGAGTTTACAAGTCTACTTGTAAATCATGCCAGCACAATTTATAGGGGGTTGTTTTTAGAATCTTTACTCTTTGTTTTAAATACCAACAGTTGTGTTGTAGCATGTATTGCAGAACTGAAATGACATTCAGCCTTTGGTCCAGGAAATCTTGTCAATCATTTTTTTTTTTTCCCTGAGATTCTGTTTTCATGTTATCTTGACTTTGGATTTAGATCAGATAATAATAGTAGTGTTCACAAAGGCTTGCTTTAGCTCAGGGTTTTTGTAGAGCTATAAATGGCTAACATTTATTGTGTGCTTACTCTGTGCCAGGCACTGTTGTTAAGAGCCTTATAAGTAATAACTCATTATACAGTCACAACAACCCAATGAGGTAGATAACATTTTCATTCCCATTTTACATGAATGAAAAAATAAGACAGAGGTTTAAAAACTTTCCCAAGGTCTCATCACTATTAGGTGGCAGAGCAAGGATTCAAATATAGTCAGAATCTACGTTCTGAACCACAACTCTATACTGCCTTGTTCCCATGGAAACTGTGGAAGATCCTGACTAACCAGAGGTTATTACTTTCTTGATTTTCCCCTTGGCAGGTCTATGGCAATGAAAATGAATGAATTCATTCAACAAATATGCTACATAGCGGTGATCAAGACAGATAGGCAGGATCTCTGCCCTCAAGGGGGCTTCTGGTATTTCAGACTTTTGTCAGTTTGGTTAGAGTTAGTTTTTCCCCTCAGAACCCAATGTTTCCTCCGGTGAAGTCATAGAGTTTTTGCCCCTGTAAAGTGGAACATTGGAACTTTGGTGACTTCAGCGAAGTTCACTCTTACTGGAGCAAGTATTTATAACATTTTGACAGGGGTAATTATTTTTTTGGCTGGAATTTTTCTCTCTGAAAAAATTCTTTCTCTTTCACCTATCCCATCCTTCCCCAGACTGTAGTTTTAGTTATGGTTTAAAATTTTAAAATATAGTAGTAGCATGTACTTGTCTTTGTTGCATTTCTTTCAAATGTTTTCAAATATTTTGGGATTTGTTTCTCTTTTTGCAAAGCATTAACAGTCCAACTTAACTCAATATAATTTATCGAACTACTATGGCATTGTATCAGGATTAGGTTCAGTGGCATGTAACAGAAAAACCTAGATGATAGTGGCTTAAATAAGATAGAAGTTTATTTCTTTTTTGCATAAAAGAATTTTGGAGGTAAGCACTCCAGGATTGGCATGGAGGGTTCACAAATTTGTCAGGGAGCCAGCCTCTTTCCTACTCACTATTATGCTATCCCTAGGGTATGGCTATCCTCCTCGTGGTCCAAGATGGCTGAAAGGGCTCCAGTCATCATATCATGTCCCAGGTAATAGAATGGAGAGTAGGCAGAAGAAGAGTATAACTCCTTTCTTTTTATGCCTTCTTTTAAAAAAAATAGAAGTCCCAAATAACGCTTAGATCTCAACAGCCAGAATTTAGTAATGTGGCCACACCCACTGCAAAGGAGACTGGGAAGTGTAAGCTTTTAGTTGATTGGCAATAGGACCACAAAGGAATGAGAGAATAGAGAAGAGGGGGTAATTTGAAATCTCTGCCACAGGTACTTTTCCTATAGTTCGCATTTGATAAAAATTTATTGATTCATTTTTATAAACTTGACAGGTATATTAGAGGTATCATTCAAGTTGTCAATAAAGATAATGAATCTAAGATTTTCCCTTTTTATTTTATGATATCATATAGCATATCATTACATTAACTGCATCTAAAATAAACTCACCTGGAATTCGCTTATGCAAAATGGGAAATATATAGGAAGAATATGGGGGAAACCCTTGGAAGAGGCAAACCTAAGCAGAAGGAAAGGCAGAGATTCTGCCAATGGTCAAGAAAACCTGGAACTGGGAATTCCAGTATAACAAAGACATTTTCTGCATCCTCTCTGCTTCCTGTCCATTGACTGTATTTTCTCAATACAGAATGTGTTTTTTCCACTTGGCAAAAAAACATGTCCAATGACATTTCCCAGATTTTATATCTAGGTGAGACTTGGCATGACCTCTCTTCCAAAGTCTAAAAATCTTGGAGGAATGGCTTCCTTGGTTCATCTTGGGTCTGATATCCACCTCTTGACCAATTAGCTGTGGTCAAGGGGACAGTCAGCAGTAATATGACTTCTCTAGCTGCCATCATATGATAGAATTGTGAAATGGGAGGAGCATTTTTATAGGAAAGGTGTATACTGGCTACACAATTTTATAGACTACACTATAATTATATATTATGGAAAAACATAGGTCAGCGGTCTGAATTAAATAAATGATAAAGGAGAACAGGATCTATCTTAATGAAAAAAAAAGTTGATTTAGCTATGAATAAACATCCTTTGATATGGCTGCAATATATAGAATGTTTACTATGTGTCAGGCATTTTGCTAAGTGCTTTTTATTTATTTATTTTCGCTTTTTATTTTTTATATAAATTTATTTTATTTTTGGCTGCATTGGGTCTTTGTTGCTGTGCGCCGTCTTTCCTCTAGTTGAGGCGAGCAGGGGCTACTCTTCGTTGTGGTGAGCGGGCTTCTCATCGCGGTGGCTTCTCTTGTTGTGGAGCATGGGCTCTAGGCACGTGGGCTTCAGTAGTTGTGGCTCGCGGGCTCTAGAGCTCAGGCTCAGTAGTTGTGGCGTCTGGACTTAGTTGGTCCGCGGCATGTGGAATCTTCCTGGGCCAGGGCTCAAACCTGTGTTTCCTGCATTGGCAGGTGGATTCTTAACCACTGTGTCACCAGGGAAGCCCGCTAAGTGCTTTTTATATGTTGAGTCACTTATTCCTCACAACTCTTATGAGTTAGAGATTGTTATCCTCTTTTACAAATGGAAAAACCAGGGCTCAGGGAGGTTAAGTACCTTTTCCAAGATCATATAGCTAATAAGTAAGCTACTTTTGTCTTAACTTCAAAGTTTTTAACTACCAGGGTAATATACTGTCTCATTACTTCTCCACCTTGAGTTGGAAACTATGGTCATTTTCTAAAAATTTAATTTAATTTTTTTTATACAGCAGGTTCTTATTAGTTATCTATTTTATACAAATTAGTGTACATATGTCAATCCCAATCTCCCAATTCATCCCACGCTCCCCCCTCACCCCGCTTTCCCCCTTTGGTGTCCATACGTTTGTCCTCTACATCTGTGTCTCTATTTCTGCCCTACAAACCGGTTCATCTGCACCATTTTTCTAGATTCCACATATATGCATTAATATACAATATTTGTTTTTTTCTTTCTAACTTGCTTCATTCTGTATGACAGTCTCTAGGTCCATTTACATCTCTACAAATGACCCAATTTCATTACTTTTTATGGCTGAGTAATGTTCCATCATATATGTGTACCACATCCTCTTTATCCATTTGTCTGTCAATGGGCATTTAGGTTGCTTCCATGACCTCGCTCTTGTAAATAGTGCTGCAATGAACATTGGGGTGCATGTGTCTTTTTGAATTATGGTTTTCTCTGGGTATATGCCCAGACTACGGTCATTTCTGATGAAGCAATTATTAGGTTTTTTTTCCCCTTCAGTTCTGCCATAACAATGCTATGTGAACTTCATAAATTTTGTAATGTACCTGGGTCTTCTCTTCACCTGTAAAAAGACTGAGTTGAATCAAATTACTTTTCCCCCTTGTTAATGCAAGTAATATTTTATTTCTGAAGGCAAGAGTATGAGCTATTATATTTTAAAAAATTTTAATTCATCCAACATTTTTGAGTGCTTCTTGAGCTAGATCTGTGTTAGGAACTGTGATGAAATTAATGATATTCAAGGTGTATTTTCTGCTTACAGCATTTTGGAGAAACAAACAAGCAGAATTATTATTTTTCAGATTTAGAAGTCCACAGAAGATTAGCCTTCAGGAGTGATATAACCTTCAGCTCAATCATATCTTCAAGTGTTCTTCTCTCTGTTTGCCATCCTTAGTGTGTCGACTTCATTCTACGTTTAGTTCCTCTTGTGGTTGTTAGATTGCTGCCAATGGCAATCTGGGTTAGAGGCTGACCTGTTCATACCTGGTAGGAAAGAGAGAATCTTCTCCCCAAAGCATGGGCCCAAAATCCTTCCCTTCAGTTGATGGGACCAGTTTACCCCAGGACTACAGTGGTTTTCAGGTGTAATAATTAGGGTAGTTTAGGAGCTACCATAACTCAGATTCTAGGTCACACAGCAATAAAAACAACCCCCCCCCCAAATCTCAGTACCTTAAACAACAAAGGGATAGTTTTTACTCAAACTATATATCCATTCTGACTTGATAAGGGTGGGAGGTGGGCTGTTCCACATTGTTCTTTCTTAGGGACCTAGGTTGACAAAGGCTGTATCATCTTCAACAATACTGGTCTTGAGACTGGGGAAGAGTAACACTAGATGGACTTATACTTGCAATTAGGTGTTTTATCTGGAAGTGACACATATCACTTTTATCCACAACCCACTATAGACTAGTGACTATAACTAGTCACATTGTCCACCGAACTACAAGTGTTGGGGTGGGTGGCAGGGATGTAATCTCTGTATGTGCCTGGAAAGACAGGGTAAGCCTTATGAGTCTCTACCATACAAGGGAATTCATTTACTGATTGACTCAGACTAATTGAGTTGCCCTTCTGTAGCTGGAGGTTGGATGGTTACCTAAAAAACAAACAAATAAAAACAAGGAACTCTATTAATAAGGAAGGAACAGGAATAGATGTTGAATAAGAAATCAGTGTGAACTATCTGATACTTTATCCTAATGGAGAAGACAGTAATTTCACCCATGCAGGCAAGTCTCAAGGAGGGATAGTTTGGCCAGTTTCATCAGTCTTTACATCAGTCACTTTATTTAACCTTCTGATTGGAAAGACTGGCTTTGGCTCTTTAACGAGTGGGTTTAGTTAGACAGAGTTTCTATTTAAGGAGTTGGCTCAAAAGTGACTTAAAATATTTATTGGATTTGAAAGTATGGACTGTTTTTCCATATTTCATTGTTGTAGTTACTGCCAATGGTGTGTCGAACTAGCTAGATTTATTGTTTTAGAACTGGCAAACAACTAAAGTTTATCTAGTCCAACCCTTTTATTTTGCAGATGAGAAAACTAAGGCCCAAATTGGTAAAATGATTATCTCAAGGTCACACCTTCTTGCATGTAGTAATAACAGTGCTGTCCTTTGGATGATTTGCTGCAAAAAGGAATCCTCTAAGTAAAACGTAGCTAGAGCAACAATTAGAAAACAAGAGCAATTAAAATTTATTAAGAATGTTTCTAGGGCAGGCTTCCCTGGTGGTGCAGTGGTTAAGAATCCGCCTGCCAATGCAGGAGACACGGGTTTGAGCCCTGGTCTGGGAAGATCCCACATGCCGCAGAGCAGCTAATCCCATGCTCCACGACTACTGAGCCTGCGCTCTAGAGCCCGCGAACCACAACTACTGAAGCCCGTGCGCCTAGAGCCTGTGCTCCCAAGAGAAGCCACCACAATGAGGAGACCGCGCACCGCAACGAAGACCCAACGCAGCCAAAAATAAATAAATAAAA
>NC_041224.1:146473217-146483104 GCF_002837175.3 Physeter macrocephalus
GGCCACAACAGTGAGAGGCCCGCGTACCGCAAAAAAAAAAAAAAAAAAAAAAAAAAAAAAAGGAAAGGCCTGCATAGATTATTTTATTAGGCACTTATTTTTAAAATGAAGAATACTCCTATAAAAGGAAAGACAAAGTTAATTGGATTTCTTCTATTGTTTAGGGATGTGGACATAAGTATATATAAGGTTTCCTACGATCCTTTAAAAATAAAGCTATTAGAAATTTATTGGAAACCATTTGCAAGATCTAGCAACATGTAAAGACAAAACTTCTTTTATTTAGTCAGATCCTTTCTGTGGAAATAAATTCCACTTTCTTCATTCATTCATTCACTCATCCATTCAGTCAATTACTATTCATTGAGTACATCTAAGAGGCCAGGCACTATTCCAGATGCTGGGGATAACAATGATAAATCCATCTGATTCAGTGATTGTTATAATTTTGCTTTTTTTTAAATGAAATATTGAGCCTGACAGAATGAAAAGAATATTTGGTTTGGAATCAGAAGACCTGAATTCTAATTGTGGTTATACTCAACCATGAATTATATTAATGGTATCAAATAGTGATTCACTCAAGCCTCAGATCTCACTTATCTTTAGTCACTTTTTCACCTAACCAGTTATCATGTCTTTTATAATTTCTGAAATTCACCTCCTGCTATCCATTTCATCTCCTGGTTATTTCTTAAATTATTGCATCCAGAGCCATGCCACATATGATTGTGTAGGTCATCTGCTGCGTGTGGCAGAGACATTAGTTCCAGGCTCCCTTGTAGTTAAGTCAGAGCTATATGACTTCTATTGCTACTATTTATATACTAGACATTTGTAAACTCTTTGTTTCAACACATGATAGTATTAGCTTTTAATAAAACTTGTTTAGAGATCAGCTTTTAAAATGTCTGTCTTTCCTATGTGAAGACAGTTTTGTCCCATTATCGTAGGGCTTTTACCTTTTTGCTGTTTTTAAAAGGAGCAAAGTGTTGCATTTACACAGATTATGATTTCTCCTTGTAACCAGAGCTCACCTTGTGATCAGACCATTGTAAGGCAGGCAAGTTATTTAGTTGGTGGGAAGCTCGATGGTCCACGTGGAGACAAACTCCAACACAGCCCACCTGACTTCATAAACAAAATCAAGACTGACATTTACTAGAAACAAATATACTGGACTGGGGAATTTTCATAGGCCAATATGAAGGCTGAGATTGAGTTGAATTGCTAAGTAGAAGGATAGAGTTGTAAGATCTACATGTGAACATTAGAGGGATTAGTAGAGTTGTAAAAAATTGAAGGAGAAAGTAAGGAAAAGGAGTACAGCTGGGTACCAGAGATGTCAATTCTTGTCTGCCCACCTCCTGCCTCTACTAAAGGGTCTGCCATGTTCATGCCCATACCCCCTGCTGAAGGGGCAACCTCCACGACCTTGACACAGCAGTTTGGACCAGAAGTAATACCTGACTGAAGGCCAGAAGATCTATGATGTGACTGAGTAAAGAAAGATGTGAAGACCCAAGAAGATTTCCCTCTCTGGAAGTTGGATGGACTTCTCAGCTGTTTGACATGTGAGTGTAAGAGCCCAGAAGACTGGGAATGTATTTTAAATTTAAATGATCAACCTTGAAGTACATATAAGTTAGCCCCACTTGACCCTATCTGTGTGAGTTTACAAGTCTACTTGTAAATCATGCCAGCACAATTTATAGGGGGTTGTTTTTAGAATCTTTACTCTTTGTTTTAAATACCAACAGTTGTGTTGTAGCATGTATTGCAGAACTGAAATGACATTCAGCCTTTGGTCCAGGAAATCTTGTCAATCATTTTTTTTTTTTCCCTGAGATTCTGTTTTCATGTTATCTTGACTTTGGATTTAGATCAGATAATAATAGTAGTGTTCACAAAGGCTTGCTTTAGCTCAGGGTTTTTGTAGAGCTATAAATGGCTAACATTTATTGTGTGCTTACTCTGTGCCAGGCACTGTTGTTAAGAGCCTTATAAGTAATAACTCATTATACAGTCACAACAACCCAATGAGGTAGATAACATTTTCATTCCCATTTTACATGAATGAAAAAATAAGACAGAGGTTTAAAAACTTTCCCAAGGTCTCATCACTATTAGGTGGCAGAGCAAGGATTCAAATATAGTCAGAATCTACGTTCTGAACCACAACTCTATACTGCCTTGTTCCCATGGAAACTGTAGAAGATCCTGACTAACCAGAGGTTATTACTTTCTTGATTTTCCCCTTGGCAGGTCTATGGCAATGAAAATGAATGAATTCATTCAACAAGTATGCTACATAGCGGTGATCAAGACAGATAGGCAGGATCTCTGCCCTCAAGGGGGCTTCTGGTATTTCAGACTTTTGTCAGTTTGGTTAGAGTTAGTTTTTCCCCTCAGAACCCAATGTTTCCTCCGGTGAAGTCATAGAGTTTTTGCCCCTGTAAAGTGGAACATTGGAACTTTGGTGACTTCAGCGAAGTTCACTCTTACTGGAGCAAGTATTTATAACATTTTGACAGGGGTAATTATTTTTTTGGCTGGAATTTTTCTCTCTGAAAAAATTCTTTCTCTTTCACCTATCCCATCCTTCCCCAGACTGTAGTTTTAGTTATGGTTTAAAATTTTAAAATATAGTAGTAGCATGTACTTGTCTTTGTTGCATTTCTTTCAAATGTTTTCAAATATTTTGGGATTTGTTTCTCTTTTTGCAAAGCATTAACAGTCCAACTTAACTCAATATAATTTATCGAACTACTATGGCATTGTATCAGGATTAGGTTCAGTGGCATGTAACAGAAAAACCTAGATGATAGTGGCTTAAATAAGATAGAAGTTTATTTCTTTTTTGCATAAAAGAATTTTGGAGGTAAGCACTCCAGGATTGGCATGGAGGGTTCACAAATTTGTCAGGGAGCCAGCCTCTTTCCTACTCACTATTATGCTATCCCTAGGGTATGGCTATCCTCCTCGTGGTCCAAGATGGCTGAAAGGGCTCCAGTCATCATATCATGTCCCAGGTAATAGAATGGAGAGTAGGCAGAAGAAGAGTATAACTCCTTTCTTTTTATGCCTTCTTTTAAAAAAAATAGAAGTCCCAAATAACGCTTAGATCTCAACAGCCAGAATTTAGTAATGTGGCCACACCCACTGCAAAGGAGACTGGGAAGTGTAAGCTTTTAGTTGATTGGCAATAGGACCACAAAGGAATGAGAGAATAGAGAAGAGGGGGTAATTTGAAATCTCTGCCACAGGTACTTTTCCTATAGTTGGCATTTGATAAAAATTTATTGATTCATTTTTATAAACTTGACAGGTATATTAGAGGTATCATTCAAGTTGTCAATAAAGATAATGAATCTAAGATTTTCCCTTTTTATTTTATGATATCATATAGCATATCATTACATTAACTGCATCTAAAATAAACTCACCTGGAATTCGCTTATGCAAAATGGGAAATATATAGGAAGAATATGGGGGAAACCCTTGGAAGAGGCAAACCTAAGCAGAAGGAAAGGCAGAGATTCTGCCAATGGTCAAGAAAACCTGGAACTGGGAATTCCAGTATAACAAAGACATTTTCTGCATCCTCTCTGCTTCCTGTCCATTGACTGTATTTTCTCAATACAGAATGTGTTTTTTCCACTTGGCAAAAAAACATGTCCAATGACATTTCCCAGATTTTATATCTAGGTGAGACTTGGCATGACCTCTCTTCCAAAGTCTAAAAATCTTGGAGGAATGGCTTCCTTGGTTCATCTTGGGTCTGATATCCACCTCTTGACCAATTAGCTGTGGTCAAGGGGACAGTCAGCAGTAATATGACTTCTCTAGCTGCCATCATATGATAGAATTGTGAAATGGGAGGAGCATTTTTATAGGAAAGGTGTATACTGGCTACACAATTTTATAGACTACACTATAATTATATATTATGGAAAAACATAGGTCAGCGGTCTGAATTAAATAAATGATAAAGGAGAACAGGATCTATCTTAATGAAAAAAAAAGTTGATTTAGCTATGAATAAACATCCTTTGATATGGCTGCAATATATAGAATGTTTACTATGTGTCAGGCATTTTGCTAAGTGCTTTTTATTTATTTATTTTCGCTTTTTATTTTTTATATAAATTTATTTTATTTTTGGCTGCATTGGGTCTTTGTTGCTGTGCGCCGTCTTTCCTCTAGTTGAGGCGAGCAGGGGCTACTCTTCGTTGTGGTGAGCGGGCTTCTCATCGCGGTGGCTTCTCTTGTTGTGGAGCATGGGCTCTAGGCACGTGGGCTTCAGTAGTTGTGGCTCGCGGGCTCTAGAGCTCAGGCTCAGTAGTTGTGGCGTCTGGACTTAGTTGGTCCGCGGCATGTGGAATCTTCCTGGGCCAGGGCTCAAACCTGTGTTTCCTGCATTGGCAGGTGGATTCTTAACCACTGTGTCACCAGGGAAGCCCGCTAAGTGCTTTTTATATGTTGAGTCACTTATTCCTCACAACTCTTATGAGTTAGAGATTGTTATCCTCTTTTACAAATGGAAAAACCAGGGCTCAGGGAGGTTAAGTACCTTTTCCAAGATCATATAGCTAATAAGTAAGCTACTTTTGTCTTAACTTCAAAGTTTTTAACTACCAGGGTAATATACTGTCTCATTACTTCTCCACCTTGAGTTGGAAACTATGGTCATTTTCTAAAAATTTAATTTAATTTTTTTTATACAGCAGGTTCTTATTAGTTATCTATTTTATACAAATTAGTGTACATATGTCAATCCCAATCTCCCAATTCATCCCACGCTCCCCCCTCACCCCGCTTTCCCCCTTTGGTGTCCATACGTTTGTCCTCTACATCTGTGTCTCTATTTCTGCCCTACAAACCGGTTCATCTGCACCATTTTTCTAGATTCCACATATATGCATTAATATACAATATTTGTTTTTTTCTTTCTAACTTGCTTCATTCTGTATGACAGTCTCTAGGTCCATTTACATCTCTACAAATGACCCAATTTCATTACTTTTTATGGCTGAGTAATGTTCCATCATATATGTGTACCACATCCTCTTTATCCATTTGTCTGTCAATGGGCATTTAGGTTGCTTCCATGACCTCGCTCTTGTAAATAGTGCTGCAATGAACATTGGGGTGCATGTGTCTTTTTGAATTATGGTTTTCTCTGGGTATATGCCCAGACTACGGTCATTTCTGATGAAGCAATTATTAGGTTTTTTTTCCCCTTCAGTTCTGCCATAACAATGCTATGTGAACTTCATAAATTTTGTAATGTACCTGGGTCTTCTCTTCACCTGTAAAAAGACTGAGTTGAATCAAATTACTTTTCCCCCTTGTTAATGCAAGTAATATTTTATTTCTGAAGGCAAGAGTATGAGCTATTATATTTTAAAAAATTTTAATTCATCCAACATTTTTGAGTGCTTCTTGAGCTAGATCTGTGTTAGGAACTGTGATGAAATTAATGATATTCAAGGTGTATTTTCTGCTTACAGCATTTTGGAGAAACAAACAAGCAGAATTATTATTTTTCAGATTTAGAAGTCCACAGAAGATTAGCCTTCAGGAGTGATATAACCTTCAGCTCAATCATATCTTCAAGTGTTCTTCTCTCTGTTTGCCATCCTTAGTGTGTCGACTTCATTCTACGTTTAGTTCCTCTTGTGGTTGTTAGATTGCTGCCAATGGCAATCTGGGTTAGAGGCTGACCTGTTCATACCTGGTAGGAAAGAGAGAATCTTCTCCCCAAAGCATGGGCCCAAAATCCTTCCCTTCAGTTGATGGGACCAGTTTACCCCAGGACTACAGTGGTTTTCAGGTGTAATAATTAGGGTAGTTTAGGAGCTACCATAACTCAGATTCTAGGTCACACAGCAATAAAAACAACCCCCCCCCCAAATCTCAGTACCTTAAACAACAAAGGGATAGTTTTTACTCAAACTATATATCCATTCTGACTTGATAAGGGTGGGAGGTGGGCTGTTCCACATTGTTCTTTCTTAGGGACCTAGGTTGACAAAGGCTGTATCATCTTCAACAATACTGGTCTTGAGACTGGGGAAGAGTAACACTAGATGGACTTATACTTGCAATTAGGTGTTTTATCTGGAAGTGACACATATCACTTTTATCCACAACCCACTATAGACTAGTGACTATAACTAGTCACATTGTCCACCGAACTACAAGTGTTGGGGTGGGTGGCAGGGATGTAATCTCTGTATGTGCCTGGAAAGACAGGGTAAGCCTTATGAGTCTCTACCATACAAGGGAATTCATTTACTGATTGACTCAGACTAATTGAGTTGCCCTTCTGTAGCTGGAGGTTGGATGGTTACCTAAAAAACAAACAAATAAAAACAAGGAACTCTATTAATAAGGAAGGAACAGGAATAGATGTTGAATAAGAAATCAGTGTGAACTATCTGATACTTTATCCTAATGGAGAAGACAGTAATTTCACCCATGCAGGCAAGTCTCAAGGAGGGATAGTTTGGCCAGTTTCATCAGTCTTTACATCAGTCACTTTATTTAACCTTCTGATTGGAAAGACTGGCTTTGGCTCTTTAACGAGTGGGTTTAGTTAGACAGAGTTTCTATTTAAGGAGTTGGCTCAAAAGTGACTTAAAATATTTATTGGATTTGAAAGTATGGACTGTTTTTCCATATTTCATTGTTGTAGTTACTGCCAATGGTGTGTCGAACTAGCTAGATTTATTGTTTTAGAACTGGCAAACAACTAAAGTTTATCTAGTCCAACCCTTTTATTTTGCAGATGAGAAAACTAAGGCCCAAATTGGTAAAATGATTATCTCAAGGTCACACCTTCTTGCATGTAGTAATAACAGTGCTGTCCTTTGGATGATTTGCTGCAAAAAGGAATCCTCTAAGTAAAACGTAGCTAGAGCAACAATTAGAAAACAAGAGCAATTAAAATTTATTAAGAATGTTTCTAGGGCAGGCTTCCCTGGTGGTGCAGTGGTTAAGAATCCGCCTGCCAACGCAGGAGACACGGGTTTGAGCCCTGGTCTGGGAAGATCCCACATGCCGCAGAGCAGCTAATCCCATGCTCCACGACTACTGAGCCTGCGCTCTAGAGCCCGCGAACCACAACTACTGAAGCCCGTGCGCCTAGAGCCTGTGCTCCCAAGAGAAGCCACCACAATGAGGAGACCGCGCACCGCAACGAAGACCCAACGCAGCCAAAAATAAATAAATAAAATTTAAAAAAAAAAAAAAAAAAGAATGTTTCTAGGGCTGATATTCAGTTGGTCCACAATGACAGAGATGGAGAATTTTCTAAACTATTTGGTAAGTAGCTGCTGCTGAACCTCCTGAGAGCCTCTTCAACCCTTCTCTCTGATCCCCCCAACCATTGTAATAAGGGGCCCACCTCAAAGGGTTGATTTGAGAATTAAATAACGGAGGTAAAGAGCTTATTATGGGGCCTGGCACTCAGCAATATTACACCTCATCTATTATATTTATATAGTCATTAATGAAATGGTAGTCAATTTCAAACTAGTTCCTATATGAATGTTCAAAATTTTGGAAATGTGATAGTATTCAAATTCATTAACTTTGCTCTAGCTAACCTCTCAATAAAATGGCCACTCATGTACTCGCTAACTTTCATTTTGATCTTTTCCATTGTCTAATGGTTGATTCCTCCTCACCCCATCCGCAAGACTCCACAGCTCTAGTTGAATTTCACGCAGGCTTATGAATAAGAATATAATGTACTGACAAGGTTCTATTAGTTCTCAGTACAACATGTCATGAAGAATGTTCTGTACAATGTTTTGTTGAGCAGAACTTGCCTGTAAGTTTTCAGATAAGCAGAGATAGGCATAAAACCTAATTGGTGAGGGAGCCATGGAGGAAGTGGTAGAGCAATTCTACTTGCTCAGGCAAATATAAGAAACTAGGAATGATGAGAGGCAGAGGCAGGCAGCTGGGGTAAGAAGAGCTAGAGGGCCTAGAAGCAGAGGGGGAGGCTGGAGCTTATGGAGAAAACAGCCTTTGACAGAGATGTCTTCTGGTGGCCAGAGATGTTTAGAATCTTTTGGGGATATTTTCTCTGTCAGAAATTTAACCTAGCAAGAAGAAGACAGAGTTTCAGTAATTATCTCTCTTGTGAGAGTAAAAGAAATGTGGTGTTTTTTTTTGTTGTTGTTGTTGTGGTACGCGGGCCTCTCACTGTTGTGGCTTCTCCCACTGCAGAGCACAGGCTCTGGACGCGCAGGCTCAGTGGCCATGGCTCACGGGCCCAGCCGCCTCCGCGGTATGTGGGATCTTCCCGGACCGGGGCACGATCCCGTGTCCCCCTGCATCGGCAGGCGGACTCTCAACCACTGCGCCACCAGGGAAGCCCCAGAAATGTGTTTTTTAAAAGCTGGAATTGTTTGGAATTTTCTGGAAATTCATTATTGGCCTGGACCTTAATGTGTAAAGACTGGTTCTCACAAATCAGTTGTTTAACTGATACTTCCAGTTCTGAGGTGGCATCTAAATGCTGGGCATGTCCTGGAAAGGGCTTTGATAACAGTGTTCTGTCAGAGGCTGTGATGCACACTGACTCAACAGAACACAATCCGAATTGCTGAAGAACTAGTTTCTGAGTATATTTTAGAGACACCAAAGTTATTTGGTGTTTCAATATATATTATGCCACCCTATTAAAGTGCACTAGATCCTAGATGAACATTCCTTGGATAGAATTTTTTATTTTTTTTTTTTAGCAGAAGGAGGTAGAGAATATAAATATTTCAATTCCTAGGTTTTTGGAAAGGAAAAATGAAGCCCAGATTAAAAAACCCAGATGTTTTGAGGCAAATGTAAATTAAAGCTTTGAAGTTGGCGCTCTTAAAATATTATACAAGGTAAGCTTTAAAGTTAAACATGCTTGCTAAAATATTTTTTTAAAGTGCTGTTTAAATTAAAAAGTAAATATCCACCTCATCTCTGACTTCTAAAAATTACCTAGAGTTTGACTGATAAGACTTTGGCCTTAATCTATCTTACTATGGCATAAGCCTAAAATTTCTGATAATTTCCAACAACTAAAGTATGTGGCTCTTATAGCAGAATTTTGCTCAATTTATAAGCTTAGAGCAGAAACCTCTTCAGTGGAGGATAGCAACCATGGGTTAGATAAATGATGGTTGAATGATGGTGTCTAAACTTTGAGCTAGAGTATCATTCTGGCTCTGCCAGTATATTTTTGTGTGACCTTAGATAAGTCACTCTACTTTTCTCTCAAATTTCTCTTCTTACAGGGAGATAACAATCATAAAAATGACTGGAAACTACCACTTCGCTGACAGCTTTTTGTTTAAAGGTCTGAGGATAAATACCAGTCATAAGGTTCAGCAAACCTCTTTCAGAGGAAACTGAACTTCTTGAGGACAGGGAACTTTTTTCTTCTTTGAATCAGCAGCATCTTATTTGTATTTCTGTAATACAGTTCCTGGCCTATAAAAAGGTGTCAATAAATGTAAATTTATTAGTATTTTTAGGCAGATTGCAATCTTGGCAGACCACTGCCTCTTGTCTCTTTTCTGTGATCCTTTCATACTCGGCATGTAAAAGGCCGCCGCTCTTTGCTCTGGGATAAGTACCTAAGGCATTTACTTAAAAACACCCAAGTCTGGAGAAATAATTTTTTTGTCTTTAGGGCACCATCTCCTTTCCCGAGGTATTGCACCCCAGGTTTGGGATCTGGGTCCGCAGGCTACAGGGAAGAGTTCGGTACGGGAAGCTCATCCTCCCACCCTCTGATTGGCCGGCTCGCACTCCACTCACGCGGCTCGCGTCTCTGATTGGCCTCCATGGCAACCCCCCCCCCCCCCCCCCCCCCGGGACTACTT
>NC_041224.1:146483167-146511301 GCF_002837175.3 Physeter macrocephalus
TTGGCCTCCATGGCAACCCCCCCCCCCCCCGGCCCGCGACTACTTTGTGTGCCTGGGCTGCGCGCTCAGGTCCTGCGGCTCAGCTCGCCGTCTGGGCTTGACTGGTCTAGCTCTTCGGCCCACTGCTCTGCATCGCGGGCGCCAGGAATTTCCCGAGTCCGAGCGGGTAGGAAGCATCCTAGGGAAAAGCCCCCGCCCCATGTTCTCCTTCCCGTACTGAATAAACTTCCGCTTCGGAGGGGCTGTTGCAGCCGTGGGTTGGGGGAGAGGCCAGGCACCGAACTCGGGCCCTCGTGGCGGGGGTGGGTGGGTGGGTCTTTCTGTCGGGGCGAATGTGGAAGACCAGCTCTCACAAGATAAAACAGGGCTTCGCTAGTCGCATGTGGCTGCGATGCCATTCTATGATCGTGCTGCAAGCTGCAGCGGAGCGGCCAGACCTGGGCTGCAGGGGCTGAGCAACAGCGATCACTCCTGAAAAGTAGCAAGGAGTCTGCTCCAGATCTCCAGTATCAGTGCCCCTTAGGGCCGCGGGCTGAACTGGCACGGGCCGGTCCGTTTCCCGGCGGTAGAGAATACGGCATTCCCCGGAGGTGGCGCTCCCTGGAGTGGAGAGCCAGGCTCCACTCGCGCCCCCTTAAGCCTCCGGCCTTCAGGCGGTAGAGGGCGGCCTACGCTCGTGTCGGAGCCGGCGCCCGCGCGCACAGCTGCTGCCCTGCTGGAAGTCTCCGGGTCCCGCTGTAGCCCGCAACTCAGCCGGGCGGTGGATGCTGCGACTACGTTATCGACGGGTGCGGCGAGAAGGGGGCAGGGAGAAGCCCTGGCACATGCCGGGGTCCCCGTAGGTGGCAGCGGCCAGCGCATGCGCGCCTTCTTGTAGAAGCCTGGAACGCTGAGGGGCGCGCGCCCCCGTTCGCGCGCGCACGCTTGCGCTAGCCGAGGCTTCCCCGCCTGCGCTCGTAGTCAGAGCCGCTCTGGCGCGTGCGCGTGTTATCTCCGGCCGACCGGAGTAGCCGGTTTCCCTCCGCTCCAGGCCCCCGCCCGCCGCCGCCTCCTCCCAGCCCCCGGCCGATCCGTCCCCTTCCTCTCCTTGCGGAATGGGGCCGGCGTTGCTCGGGGTCGCGCGCCCGGGACCCGGCTCGCGCTCGGTCTCGCGCTGTCAGCTACTGCTTGGCTCGCGCCGCCTCGCGCTCTCCCTCAGTCAGTGGCGCCGAAGGCTCCGTTAAGCAGCGGCGGCGGCGGCGGTTCCTGTTTCCGTTTCTTCCTCTCCCTTCAGTAGGGAATAGCATCCTCCACCCAGCCACCCCTCCCACTACCCCAACGCGGGGCAGCTGCGGCTGAGGGCTGTAGCGGCGGCGGCGGCGGCGGCGACTGGGGAACGGCGGAGACTGCCTTTGCTCCCGCCTCGGGTAAGGGGGCGTTTGGGAGCCGGGCCCCGCACGTCTCGGGGTCTGGGGCTGGGCAAGCGCGGGATCTCAGGAGGCTCCGGGGAGGTGCCTGACGGCCGTCGCTGCTCTTTTTCCCCAGGCAACCCCCGGGCCTGTTGCTGCCACTGCTGCTGCTTATCCAGCGGCTCCGGGGAAAGTGGGGAGGGAGCCCCCGGGACCCTCTGGTGGGTGCCTTTGCGCTGCCCGGGGGGCGCGGGCAGGGGGCTAGGGGCGCCTGCCGCCCCGGGCGGGACGTGGAGCGGCGCGGCGGCTGCCCCCGGCGTCGCGCATCCTTGGTTAGAGAAGGGGCCGAAGCCGAGGAGAGAAGGGATGGGGGCGGGGGTGGGAGGTGTCCCTCTTCTCTCCTCTACACCTACCTACCCTTTCGCCAGCAACTCGCTCCATGTTGTCACAGACAGTGGGGGAAGAGCATACCTGTGCGTTAGGGGCTTTCGTGAGGGGTTCTCCGGCTGGAAATCGGGGAGTGGACCCGTGCAAAGATCCGCTCCCGGCGAGGGGCCAGTGCCAGGGCAGTGCACGGTGTGAGTGCCGCTGCACCCCCGTTTGATGTGGAAATGATGAGTTTGCGGCTTTAGAGTATCTAAACTTATTTGGGAAGGTTAAATGAGTCCCTATTTATTAGTTAAAGGTTTGTTCTGCAAGAGTGAGTGGGCTGTCGTGTGCAGCACCTGTTTTTCTCTCACAGTGGGGTTTGCAATCCTCAGCCCCACAGAACGTCGGAGACGCAGTGTATTTCTTAAGTTAAATGGCAGTGTCATGGTTAAAATTTATCCCTGGTGAGCTTTAGCGTTTTGCTGTATATTACTTTTGATTGAGGCCTTGGATAGAGGCAGGGAGAGGTGTTGTTTCTTCTTCCCATGTTTGAATTAATTTACAGTTGACTTAAGCCAACTAAAGAAAGTCGACCTGGGAAAGCCAGAACCTCCTAAAGAAACCACAGACTTCAAGGGAACGCAGACCAAATTTCGACAAAAGTTTTCTATCAGTTTACAATTAAACTCATCACAAGTAACTGATTGAACTTTGGCTTGGCTCTCTTTAGAAACTGCAGGCAAGGTTTAATTATAGTTTCTTTTCCCCCTGTTATTATTCTTGGGGTTAAGTGCATATTTATTGATTAAAATTTGTCTTTATGCATACTTCTTTTAAAGGGTGCATCATATAGGAAACATTTTAGGAGAGAAATTTGCAGCACTATAGAGTTATACTGAAGTATAAGCTTTATTCTCTCTTCTTCAAAATAACTTAAAATTAACCTAAAATCCTATGCCGTATAATAAGGCTGCATACATTGCTAGCCTTGTGAAATATATCATAAAATGTGTATAGAAAGTCTTAATTACTTGATTTATAACTACTACAATAGTAGGGATAGGGTGGGAATTCAAACATTTGAAATTGTGATTTTACAGCTTAGTATGTAAAAATGCAGGGAGTTAGAAATGAATAGGATTTAAGGAACATAGAAGGATGGTTTGGAGGCATGAATTTTCCTTTTCCTGCTTTATAAACTGAGAATTCTTGAATTGCTGAACAGCTGGAATGAAAGTTGCATAGATTGCAGAAACATGCAAAACGTGTCTTTGATCAAGTAGTGAGTTAACATGAAGAGCATGTTGTGGTTTATTAGGCTAGTGATTCAAAATAATTTCCATAAAATATAACATTATATAGATTGTATTTTAGGATGTTCTTAAATTGAAATAGTCACTTGAAGTTGTTTTTCTACAAGTCAGTTTTATTTTGAGACATATGGAATTGAAAAAACAGTACCTCTGATTACATTCTGCAGTGTTTGGTTACAAATTTTAACTAGTTATTTTAAGGAATTGGAGTGTCTTTAAAAGTGGTGAATTTTGAAATTGCTAGTGGCTTGGAAAAACTTGTGTTTCTTTCTTGTTTATTTTTTTAAGCGCAGTTATATTAGTAGGTTGGTCTGGAGGGGGAGCTAGTGCCAAAGCAAAGCATGGCTTAATATATGTTTGAACTTTTAAAACACCCCAAACTGGATTTTTATGACCAGAAGAAACATAAACTTAATTTTTAGTTAAAAGAATAGGGGAATTTTTATATGGATGTATATCTGTAGATAGTTATTTGTGGAGCATATATATATATATATATATATATATATATATAATGTTACAAATTAGTTAAAAATTTCTTTCATGATCTGATATAATGGGAAGTAAATGCGTAATGTTTATTGAATTTCTCATTTAAAATCTCTGAAAATATGTCCCTAAACTTAAGGGTGTATGATAGTAGTTTCTTAACCTTCTTGTGTATTGCATCAGAAAGGAAGGAGTATATGTTGACCCTTTGTGCATGTTGCATCTTCTTAAATTTTTTCTTTATTATATCTACAGTCCTAAAATTTCAAAAGAGCTTCAAGTAGAGTCTTATAAGAGCAAAGACATCAAGTGTGTAGTAAGCTAGGTATTTATCAAAAGTAGAGATACTTTTAATAAAGAAATGGGTCCTTCAGACATCTGGAGAGCAGGATCCCAAGGTCACTTCTTAACCTCTCTCCTGCAGTATAATGCAGTGAGTCCAGACGATCTGTGAAGTTGAACTTGTGCCTTTGAATATGAAGCAGTTATTTTTTGATCTATGGCACTTATAGGTTTCTGAACCGTAATCAGTTAGGTTTTGATTTTACTTCTCACAGTTCACATATTCTTCAAATTCAAGGGTAGAATTGATAGTGTGTATATTAAAATCAATAGAATATTTAGTTTTCTGAGGGTAGTGGTTTGGTTGGTTGGTCTCCCTTGCTCTTCATTGTGTAAATAGAATTTCAGTGCTGCTAAAATAAAAAATAGATTCTTTGAAAAAAATTAAAATATCTGTAAGTTACAGAATAGTGAGGTGTTTACTATATTTAAGGGGTTAATGCTGTAAATTAATCAGTTTTATAAGACATTCTAGAATATTTTTATATCTTTTTTCATTTCTTTAATGATTATTTTTGATTTACTATAAAGTGCATTTAGTAAATCTCTTGGTTTAATTAAATGGTGAACACACCCATTTCATAGCACATTTATAAAAGCAAAAGAAAGTGTTTTCATTTCATAATCATAAGAGTAAATATAAAAATAAACATGTAAATAAGTTTCTTTACGTAAAAATAAGACAAAACTAAGATTCTAAACAACTCTGAAACCGGAAGTATTGCTTTCATAGTAATTTTCTACTCTGCTTCAGTACTGGTCCTATTGGTACTTTTCAGATGAAACATCAACTTCCAGTCTTCTGCAGTCAACAGTAGTATGGTAGGTGTAGGATTTAGAGGACTGCTACAAGATTTCCCTTGGTTCTCCTCTTGATGATTCTCTGGCTTATATTTCTGTACCAAATAGTATATGGTTTTGCAGTTTGAATTGTTATTAAATTGTAGTTTGTTGTAATGAGAAAAACATGTTTAAAAGTAAGAGATGTTTACAACTGATTAAAAAAAAAAACTTTTAAAATTCCGAACAGAAGAATGTTATATGGGGATGTGTATGCATTTAAGATATATATATATATATATATATATATATATAAACAGATTGGTCTCAAGTCTCAACCTTCCTTTCTCTCTACATTCTACTCTCCTGCCTACATCTCCCCTTCTCCAGCCACCCTCGATCATCTCACAGTTTTCTCCTTGGAATAATTAGGAATCAAACCAATAAAATGAATCATACCATTCACTTGGCATAGCTTTTTCTTTCTTGATTAAATGACTTTATATCAATCTGTACAATATTCTAAACATGTAGCTTAGACTATACAATACTGTAGATTTTCCTTTTAATGGAAGAAGAGCACATAAGGGCCCAAGGGGTTTATGCCATGTATTTCAATGTAAGAATTATTCATACTCTTTACAGAAAGTAGAGCTATAGGGTTAATTTCATTTACTTTAAAAAAAAAATAGACTTTATTTGCTAAAACCCAATACCACACTCATTTACTACTTTAAAAAATTTTTTTTTTATTTTTTGCTGTATGCGGGCCTCTCACTGTTGTGGCCTCTCCCGCTGCGGAGCACAGCCTCCGGACGCGCAGGCTCAGCGGCCATGGCTCATGGGCCCAGCCGCTGCGCGGCATCTGGGATCTTCTCGGACCGGGGCACGAACCTGTGTCCCCTGCATTGGCAGGCGGACTCTCAACCACTGCGCCACCAGGGAAGCCCATTTACTACTTCTAAAAAATATCTTTTGTGATAGTTTTTTTGTGAGAAAATGACATGCGAAGGGGAAATGTGTTTTGAATTTTAAGTTTTTTAAAAAATTGACAAATTATATCAATATAAGGCTAGTACAGATGTAGTTCAAACTTGCCTTTGCTGTCGTTCCCTTTTGCACTGGTCTGTAGTATAACCTCTTCATTAAAGCACTGGAATAAAACTTTGAAGATCACTACTGAAATGCTCCCTATATTTGTTGTATCTTAGAACTTGGGTTTTTTTTAATTAAACTGATTCAGGGATAAACTGAGTAAACGTGACTTAACATTTATGTTAAGAAGATCAGACTTAGCATTTCTACTTGTCACAGTCTCTTATGACTGGTTAGTGTAAATAAAGTTCACATTACAAAATAAATAATAAAGTGTTGATACTAATCTTAGATTTAGATGTAAATGGGAAATTAAGCTCATGTTTATTTTACAATCTGAGTTATGAGAAGCATTACATGATATGAACTTTAAATGCTGTAGCTTTCTGATTATAAATGAACAAAAGTAAAGTGAAAATGGGAGATTGTTCTATTTGATTTACCTCAAATATACAACTAAAATGAACCTGTTTTGTGGCTGTAAATATTCATTTAAGACTGTTAATGAACCATGAATGAGTTTTAAATTTATACTAATTTATGGCTGGTTATTTACATTATATCCCTTAGATGAGATAAATGCCATTTAATATGCCATTAATACCTAGCGCCAGAGTAAATTTGCCTGTAGTAAAAAATGATATTTACAAACCATCAAACTGTAAAAGCATACCAATGTTATTAAATACCTTAATATTCCATAATCTAGTTTCTAAAATCACTTGTATAATTTTTAAAATATAATTTGTTGTAATATCTTGATAAAGTAGTAAAGGTGGAAAAATATAGTTTGTAGCTTTGGGACAGTCAGTGAAGGGAGGGGGGTTGAGAGAGGGGGTGTACTGGTTGATGAGCCTGCCTTATTTGGAGCTGAGGGAGATTTCTTCAGTTTTTTCCTCTCCATCCACTTGCTTCTTCTCCCTGTTTGTTGTCTTTCCTCTCCCAACAGTGGTGGAAAATGTGGGAGTTTACCATCTTTGTAGGTTTTTTTTTTCCTTAGAGTTCATAGAACATTTCCTAGTACAACATTAGCTTTTATGTTACAATAAGTTTATTATAATGATTTCATTTTCTTTTGCAGCAGTACGCAAGAGACTTGAAATTCAGTTGATGTGGGGTTCAATATTATTTATTAAAAATGATTTTGTAACTCGGTATAAAAAGGGGTATGGGAGATGTTGGTTCATTGTTAAGGGTCCTGTATCAGTCACATTACTGTTTCATATATGGTAATCCCTTCTTCCAGTTTCTTGGAATGCAGTCTTATGCCTCCTCTGTTATTTCTGTCTTCATCTGTGGAGTCTTCATCTGTGGAGTTTCTGAATACAAGGAATTGTTTTTAGAATATCTCTTCACCTTCTTCGTGTCCCTCATTGCAATAATATAATGTAAAAAAAAAAAAACGAGCCCCAAACAATAAAAACCTGTGTCCATTGAAGAGAACCAGCTCTGAAACTAAAATGGACAGCAGTGTTCTCCATTCATGGCAGTAGTTTTAGCAGATTTAAGCCAGTTATTGTGGAAAGTTCACAAGGAGAAAGTGTATGTTTGATAAGTAGGGCCCTAATCATTAGAGATCTGACTGATTCGATTTCTTTAACACATGGAATTGTACTTGTACCTGAAAGAGATGTATTCAGTAGAAATTGTTATTTTTTGTATCTTGAGTTTTGTGAATAACTACTTAATTCAGTCAGTTACCAAATGGCAAAAGATTGTAATTTTGAGAAAATCTGTTCTTTAAAATTAGAGCTTAAGCCAGGCTAAATATTTTGTTTTCTTTTTATAAGTTTCAGATTTTTCTTTCTTATTGATTGATTGATTGATTGATTGTATGTGTGTGTGTATGTGTGTGTATTTTTTTTTTTATTGGAGTAAAATTACTTTACAATGTTGTGTTAGTTTCTGTTGTACAGTGAAGTGAATCAGCTATTTGTATACCTATATCCCCTCCCTCTTGGACCTCCTTCCCATCCCCCCATCCCACCCATCTAGGTCGTCACAGAGCACTGAGCTGAGCTCCCTGTGTTATACAAGCAGGTTCCCATTAGCTATCTGTTTTACACATGGTAGTGTATTTATGTCAAACCTAATTTCCCAATTCATCCCACCCTCCCCTTGTCCACATGTCCGTTCTCTACGTCTCTATTCCTGCCCTACAAATAGGTTCATCTGTACCATTTTTCTAGATTCCACGTATATGCGTTAATATATGATATTTGTTTTTCTCTTTCTGGCTTACTTCACTCTGTATGACAGACTCTAAGTCCATACATATCTCTAAAATGACCCAATTTTGTTTCTTTTTATGGCTGAATAATATTCCATTATATATATATGTACCACATCTTCTTTATCCATTCATCTATCATTGGACATTTAAGCTGTCTCCATGTCCCGGCTATTGTAAATAGTGCTACAGTGAACACTGGGGTGCATGTGTCCTTTTGAATTATGGTTTTCTCAGGGTGTATACCAAGTAGTGGGATTGCTGGGTCATATGGTTGTTCTCTTTTTAGTTTTTTAAGGAACCTCCATACTGTTCTCCATAGTGGCTGTATCAATTTACAGTCCCACCAACAATGCAAAAGGGTTCCCTTTTCTCCACACCCTCTCCATCATTTATTGTTTGTAGATTTTTTGATGATGGCCATTCTGACTGGTGTGAGGTGATACCTCATTGTAGTTTTGATTTACATTTCTCTAATAATTAGTGAAGTTGAGCATCTTTTCATATGCATCTTGGCCATCTGTATGTCTTTGGAGAAATGTCTATTTAGGTCTTCCGCCCGTTTTTTAATTGGGTTTTTTGTTTTTTTGATATTGAGCTGTATGAGCTGTTTGTATATTTTGGAGACTAATCCTTTGTCCATTGCTTCATTTGCAAACATTTTCTCCCATTCTGAGGGTTGTCTTTTGGTCTTGTTTATGGTTTCCTTTGCTGTGCAAAAGCTTTTAAGTTTCATTAGGTCCCATTTGTTTATTTTTGTTTTTATTTCCATAACTCTAGGAGGTGGGTCAAAAAAGATCTTGCAGTGGTTTATGTCAAAGGGTGTTTTTCCTCTAAGAGATTTATAGTGTCCGGTCTTACATTTAGGTCTTTAATCCATTTTGAGTTTATTTTTGTGTATGGTGTTAGGGAGTGTTCTAATTTCATTCTTTTACATGTAGCTGTCTAGTTTTCCCAGCACCACTTATTGAAGGGGCTGTCTTTTCTCCACTGTATGTTCTTGCCTCCTTTGTCATAAATTAGGTGACCATATGTGCGTGGATTTACCTCTGGGCTTTCTATCCTGTACCATTGATCTATATTTCTGTTTTTGTGCCAGCACCATACTGTGTTGATTACTGTAGCTTTGTAGCACAGTTTGAAGTCAGGGACCCTGATTCCTCCAGCTCCATTTTTTGTTCTCAAGAATGCTTTGGCTATTCAGGGTCTTTTGTGTTTCCATACAAATTGTAAAATTTTTTGTTCTAAATCTGTACAAACTGCCATTGGTAGTTTGATGGGGATTGCATTGAACCTGTAGATTGCTTTGGGGAGTATAGTCTTTTTCACAATACTGATTCTTCCAGTCCAAGAACATGGTATATTTCTCCATCTGTTTATGTCATCTTTGATTTCTTTCATCAGTGTTTTATAGTTTTCTGAGTACGCCAGAGATTTCTGTGCATTAATTTTGTATCCTGCAACCTTACCAAATTAATTGATTAATTCTGGTAGTTTTCTGGTGGCATCTTTAGGATTTTCTATGTATAGTATCATCGTCTGCAGACAGTGACAGTTTTACTTCTTCTTTTCCAATTTGTATTCCTTTAATTTCTTTTTCTTCTCTGATTGCTGTTGCTAGGACTTCCAAAACTATGTTGAGTAAGAGTGGCGAGAGTGGACATCCTTGTCTTGTTCTTGATCTTAGAGGATGTGCTTTCAATTTTTCACCATTGAGTATGATGTTTCCTGTGGGTTTGTCATATATGGCCTTTATTACGTTGAGGTAGGTTCCCTCTCTGCCCATTTCCTGGAGAGTTTTTATCCTAAATGGGTGTTGAATTTTGTCAAAAGCCTTTTCTGAGTCTATTGAGATGATCATATGGTTTTTATTCCTTAATTTGTTAATATGGTGTTTCACATTGATTGATTTTGTGTATAATGATGAATCCTTGCATTCCTGGGATAAATCCCACTTGATCATGGTGTATGATCCTTTTAATATGTTGTCGGATTGTGTTTGCTAGTATTTTGTTCAGGATTTTTGCATCTACGTTCATGAGTGATATTTGTCTATAATTTTCTTTTTTTGTGATATCTTTTTCTGGTTTTGGTATCAGGGTGATGGTGGCTTCGTAGAACGAATTTTGGAGTGTTCCTCCCTCTGCACTTTCTGGGAAGAGTTTGAGAAGGATAGGTATTAGCTCTTCTCTAAATGTTTGATAGAATTCGCCTGTGAAGCCATTTGGTCCTGGACTTTTGTTTGTTGGAAGACTTTTAATTACAGTTTTAATTTCATTACTTGTGATAGGTCTGTTTATACTTTCTAATTCTTCCTGTTTCAGTCTTGGAAAATTGTACATTTCCAAGAATTTGTCCATTTCTTTGTGGTTGTCCATTTTATTGGCATATAGTTGTTTGTAGTAGTCTCTTATAATCCTTTGTATTTCTGCGTTGTCACTTGTGATTTCTCCTTTTTCATGTCTGATTTTATTGATTTGTGTCCTCTCCCTTTTTTTCTTGATGAGTGTGGCTAAATGTTTATCAGTTTTGTTTATCTTCTCAAAGAAACAACTTTTAGTTTTATTGATCTTTGCCATTGTTTTCTTCATTTCTATTTCATTTATTTCTGCTCTGATCTTTATGATTTCTTTCCTTCTACTGACTTGGGTTTTCTTTGTTCTTCTTTCTCTAGTTGCTTTAGGTGTAAGGTTAGATTGTTTATTTGAGGTTTTTCTTGTTTCTTGAGGTGAGATTGAATTGCCATAAACTTCCTTCTTAAAACTGCTTTTGCTGTGTCCTATAGGTTTTGGGTCATCTTGTTTTCATTGTCATTTGTTTGTATGCATTGTTTTATTTCTTCTTGATTTCTTCAGTGATCTCTTGGTTATTTAGTAGTGCACTATTTAGCCTCCATGTATTTGGGTTTTTTAGGTTTTTTTTTCCTGTAGTTGATTTCCAGTCTCATCATTGTGTTCAGAAAAGATGCTTGATATGATTTCAATTTTCTTAAATTTTCTGAGGCTTGATTTGTGACCCAAGATGGGCTCTATCCTGGAGAATGTTCCGTGTGTACTTGAGAAGAAAGTGTATTCTTCCACTTTTGGGTGGAACATCCTATAAATATTAAATCTATCTGGTTTGTTGTGTCATTTAAAGCTTGTGTTTCCTTATTTATTTTCTATTTGGATGATCTGTCCATTGGTGTAAGTGGGGTATTAAAGTCCCCTACTATTATTGTGTTACTGGTGATTTCCCCTTTTATGGTTGTTAGCATTTGCCTTATGTATCGAGGTACTCCTGTGTTGGGTGCATAAATATTTATAATTGTTACATCTTCTTGGATTGATTCCTTGATCAGTATGCAGTGTCCTTCCTTATCTCTTGTAACAGTCTTTATTTTAAAGTCTATTTTATCTGATACGAGTAAAGGAAAGCTACTCCAGCTTTCTTTTGATTTCCATTTGCATGGAATATCTTTCTCCATCCCTTCACTTTCATTCTGTATGTGTCCCTATGTCTGAAGTGGGTCTCTTGTAGACAGCATGTATATGGGTCTTGTTTTTGTATCCATTCAGCTAGTCTGTGTCTTTTGGTTGGATCATTTAATCCATTTACATTCTAGGTTATTATTGATATGTATATTCCTATTACCATTTTAAAAATTATTTTGGGTTTGTTTTTGTGGGTCTTTTTCTTCTCTTGTGTTTCCTACCTAAAGCAGTTCATTTAGCATTTGCTGTAAAGCTGGTTTGGTGGTGCTGAATTCTCTTTGCTTTTGGTTGTCTGTAAAGCTTTTGATTTCTCTGTTGAATCTGAATGAGATCCTTGCTGGGTATAGTAATCTTGCTTGTGGGTTTTTCTCTTTCATCATGTTAAGTATATCCTCCCAGTCCCTTCTGGCCTGCAAAGTTTTTGCTGAAAAATTAGCTGATCACCCTATGGGGATTCCTTTCTATGTTATTTTTTGCTTTTCCCTTGCTACTTTTAATATTTTTTCTTTGAACTTAATTTTGCTTAGTTTGATTAATATGTGTCTTGGTGTGTTTCTCCTAGTGTTTATCCTGTGTGGGACTCTCTGTGTTTCCTGGACTTGGGTGACTGTTTCCTTTCCCATGTTAGGGGACGTTTTCCACTATAATCTCTTCAAATATTTTCTCAGATCCTTTCTTTTTCTCTTTTTCTGGGACCCGTATAATTCGAATGTTGATGAGTTTAGTGTTGTCTCAGAGGTCTCTGATATTGTCTTCAATTCTTTTCATTCTTTTTTCTTTATTGTCTTCAATTCTTTTCATTCTTTTTTCTTTATTCTGCTCCTCAGCAGTTATTTCCACCATTCTGTCTTCCAGCTCACTTACTCGTTTTCTGCCTCAGTTATTCTGTTATTGATTACTTCTCGTGTATTTTTCATTTCTGTTACTGTGCTGTTCATCTCTGTTTGTTTGTTCTTTAGTTCTTCTAGATCTTTGTTAAACATTTCTTGTATTTTCTCAGTCTGTGCCTCAATTCTATTTCTGAGATTCTGGATCATCTTTGCTATCATTACTCTGAATTCTTTTTCAGGTAGATTGCCTATTTCCTCTTCACTTATTTGGTCTTGTAAGTTTTTACCTTGCTCCTTTATTTTGCTGTCTTTTTTTTTTTTTTTTTTTTTGGTGGGTGGGATTATGTTCCTGTCTTACTGGTTGTTTGGCCTGAGGCTTCCAGCACTGGAGTTCATAGGCTGTTGGGTGGAGCTGGGTCTTGGTGCTGAAGTGAGGACCTCTGGGAGACCTCGCTCCAATGACTATTCCCTGGGGTCTGAGGTTCTCTGTTAGTCCAGTGTTCGGACTCGGAGCTCCCATCGCAGGACCTCCGGCCTGACCCCTGGCTCGTGAACCAAGATCCCGCCAGCTGTGTGGGGTGGCAAGAAAAGAAAAAAAAAGAAGAAAGGAAAGAAAAAAAAGGAGCAGAACAATAACAAAGAGTAAAAACTAAAATAAGGTTAGAAAAGCAACAGATATGTTAGAAAGAATAAAAAAGTAAAAATATAGATGAAACAACAACTGGAAGGTGAAACAGAGCCATAATAGTAAAAAAGAGGAGAAAAAAAAAAGCCAGAAAAGACCCTGGCTGTGGGTGGTGGGGCTTAGGCAGGGGTGAGGTTTAGGCATGGGCGGGGACTATGCTTAGGACCCACAGGGCCTGAAAAGGCTCTGGGGGTTGTGAGGGATGGGGCTTAGGTTCAAGGCAGCAAGAGAGGCCCAGGAGTGCCTTTGGCCTTGGAGGGCGGAGGACCAGGTCCAGGACCCCAGCAGCTCACTGGGCCCAAGTGGGTGGGGAAATGCTAGGTGTGTTCGACCCTGATCCTCCGATCTGGAGGGCATCCCCCCGTTGCCTCTCTTCTTCTCCCCCCACCTCCCTCCCTCCTATGCTTCTAAGACCCATGTGGCCACAGGGGTCCTGAAAGGCAGGGGACCAGACCCGGAAGCCCAACAGGCTTCCTGGGGCCGAGTGGGTGGGGGAAACGCCTGCAGCACTTCCCCTGATCCCCCGGCCCTGGAGGGTCCCCCTGTCCACCTCTCCTACTCTTCCCCCTTCCTCCCTCCCGCCCATGCCCATAAAACCCACGAGGCCGGAGGGGGCCCCAGAGAAGGGAGGGGACAAGGCCCCGGAGCCCAGCAGGCTTCCTGGGGCCCGAGTGGGCAGGGGAAATGCCGTCAGCACCTCCCCTGATCCTCCGATCCCAAGGGCCCCTCCCTAATCCGCCTCTCCTCTTCTTCCCTTGCCTCCCTCCTACACCCCTAGGACCAGCGTGGCCCAGAGGGGGGCCTTGGAGGGCGGAGGACCTGGCCTGGGAGCCCCGTAGGCTTCCTGGGGCTGATTGGGCGGGGGAAATGATAGGCACGCTCACCCTGATCCTCCAAGCCCCTGAGGGTCCTTCTAGGTGTTAGAACCCCCCACCCCCTCCCAGCCACCCCTCAGGGGCACTGGTCCTGTCCGGCCTACACTTCTCCTCCCCCCCAGTCCCCCCATGTCCTCCCATGTCCTACCTGGTCGCTTGGGGGTTTGTCCCGTCTCCTTGGGCATTGAGGTCCCCCACCAGCGTCTGGCAGGTGCCCTAGTTGTGGGGAGATGCGAACTCTGAGCCCTCCTCCGCTGCCATCTTGACTGTAACCCCCTTTCTTTCTCTTTTAGAAAGTTTAGTGAAACTCTAGGGTTTAGGAGGGTGGTAATTGAAGCTCTTGGGCCAAAAGGTCTTTCCTTAGCATTGGTAAAATTAGCCTTAGCCATGAGAAATGTAGGTTTACTGAGTAATCCTGACTGCTTCCTCTGACGTGGTTACAGACATCTGGGTCTTCACTAATTAAAACTGTTTATTTTTAAGGTCCAAACAGTAGAAGTATCAGCTTGATACTTATAGGTTTAAAGTATTCATAGAATGAGTGATGTAATGTTATTTTTAATTTGTAAGTAAATGAAGACTATCCTCATTATGCTGAGTAGGCTGAAGGGATGTATACCTAATAAGGAAGTACAAACAGTAAACTAAAGAAACTTGCTAATATGCAATTAGGAATGGTTCCTCTTAATGAAAGGACTCTTATTAGTGTTTATAATGGCACAAATTATAGTGGTGAAAATGAAATCACCAAAGAATTCTGTTCTGGAGCAGTTTGTCAGATAACAGATTAAAGAGCACATCCTCTATTCTGTAACTGTCTACAGAGGTTCACTTAGAGCCATGCAGAATCCTACCTAAAAGGAAATAATGATCAATAACTTAAGTAATTTCACAAGAATCATGCACATTTCTTCTGTGTATATTTGCATAGTACCTGTCACTTTCTCTTTCCATGGCAAATGTAAGTTAAAAAGTAAGGTACCTAACTTTTGGAAATTCTGAAGGGAAAGGATCTGGAGTTTGGAAAAAAGGCTGTTTTCTTTGTGTTTTAGTGATGCTTTTTGACATAAAATTTTTTGAGAGCTCCACAGAGGTAAAGCTAAAATCTGAGTTATTTCATAGTAATTTTTTGGATCGCTTTATTGAAGTATAATTTATATACCATAAAATTCACAAGTTTTCATAAATTTATACAGCTGTACAACAGTTATCACAATCCAATTTTAGAACACTTTCACCTTCCAGAAAGCTCCCTTTTGCCCGTTTGCCCAACCCGTGTTCCTACCCCTAGCTCCAGGCAACCCCTCGTCTGTATTTTGTCTCTATAGTTTTGCCGTTTCTAGAAATTTGACGTTGATGGAATCATACAATATGTAATCTTTTGTGTCTGGCTCTTTTCACTTAGTATAGCCCTGTTTAGTAATTTGAAAGAATGGATAAAGTAGAAAAGCTTTGAACTTGGAATCAGGAGACTTGGATACTAGTGTTGGTTCTGCCACCCAGATGTGTAAATTTGGGTAGGCCATTTGTCCTCTCTGGGCCTCTGCTTCTTTCTCCATAAAATGAATTATTTTGATTTTCTTCTATTCCAGTTTTTCACACCTGGGTAGACATTCACTGACCTTTCCCTAGAATGTACCTTAACTCTTCCCCTTAAGTGTAAACACTTTATGTCAACATATGTTTTTTCTGAATCAAAAACAAGGCTTATGGTCGAAGAGATGACTCAGCAATGGCAAATTTGAGATTGCCTTGAAAAATCAAGATGGCTGATTAAACTTTTTCTTGGGCATTTCTTAGTTCATGTGTACAACTTTGAGAATAGGGGTAGTCTTAAATGCTGAGTTAATAATCAAGACTTCTGAAGAGAATAAAGGCAAAGTTGAATAATTGTCAGAGGTAGAGCTTTAAAAGTGATTGAAGCTTCTTATGAACATAGGAAAAAATTATGCTTTTTAGTTATTTCTTTTGTTTTGGAAGTAGAAGGTGGGGTAGAGCAACTTCAGTTAAGTTTGAGCCAAGTTGGGCTCAAGGCATCCAAGTGGGATTAGACTGTTTTTCAAAGAAGAACCGAAGGAAGTGTATGGCTACTGTTGGGAAGACTGTCCTAGGGCTCATCTGGAGGCAAAGCTGACAGATAATATTCAGGTGACAAATTAGGAAAAAAATATGTGTACAGGGAATTTAAAAATATGTTTGTGCATGTGTTTATGTATGTGTAGCAGGTATAGACAACTGACTGAGTAGGCTGGTATCAGGTATATTCCAAGGGGGTAATATGCATTTTCAGTATAGTATAATAAAAGATAGGGCATTGAATAACAACTAGCTAAATTAAAAAATAAGAGTACAGTGACTACTTTCAAATATTCAATAATTTTGAGTCTTAGAAACTATCAGAGCTTCTTATGTCAACTATAATAGTAGGAAGTATGGCTATAAAATGATTGAACTTTTATTTTTACCCAACATACTAGAACGTATGAGTGGGAACCCACAGAGCAGGCACTGTGAAGGAGGGGAATGTAGCTATAAATATATTTTACTGATGGTGTTATTAGAGCAGCATAAGAAAATTTGTTTCATGCTTTATGGTCACACTTTTTGCTCAGAATGGTATTTTTAATAAATACCGTAAGTCATCTAATTATCACCAAAAATATCCCCAAAGCAAACCTATATTAAATGGATGAAGATTTGTCACTTTTGACAGTATTATGAAGATTGTGTTAAGACTTATAAGGAGTTCCAAAAGTTGAATCCCAAAGCTTTTTATGCAATGGCAGCATTCTAGGAATAAGTATAAAGCTTTCTAAGGTGACTGTTTTTATGGCAACAATAGTCTTTTGAATATATGCTATACCGTATATTTTTAAATATCTCACTGAAGTTGTACTACATATAAAATACCCAAATATGAATTATGTAATTGGAAAAATTTCAGTGTAAAGGAAAGAGACACTTCTTTCTGTAACTTCTGAAGCTCCAAAATATGATGATCATCCTTCATATTTTCCCAGGTAATTTTAATTTTTAATAATAATGATAAGTGAGCAACTGTCAGAAGGTATAGCCATTTCTAGGTTTAGAATTCTCGTTCTTTGTATAGTTCTCTCAAGTACTTGTTCTTAAGAATATAGACACTAGGGATTTCTTGAGTAATGAAATACTAATTTGATATTTAAGCAAAGCATCAGAGCAAGACTAGAACCGCATTAAAGCAGTAAAAATGATTAATTTAAAAGTTTTAGAAAACTTTTAAAGGGTGCTCCAAAATACTTACTTATATTTGTTAACAATTCTTTTCTGCTTGACTTCCTACAGGGGCTATTTCAGCCCTTTTCTACCCCTTTCCTAGCCCGTAACAGCATACTGCTCTCAGACTTTGCAGGTTATTTCACTTACTTTTTTTTTTGAAAAGTGTAAGAAGGTTAAGACCATCAAACAGAGGCTTCCTCAGCTTTGCTTTTCTTTATCTGTAAATTGTGCAATTTCCCCTTCTCTGTACCATTTGGTGTCAGGGATGTGTCCGTTAGGCTTTCATGACTACTTCATGACTACTTTTTATCCCTGCTACCCTTTAGAATATAAGGTTCATTTGTTCACTCCTTTATCATTTTAATTTCAGTCTCCCCTAACAACATCTTTACTGGCCTAAAAAACAAAAACGCAAACCCCAAACCACCTTTCCTTATTCTTTCTGTCACCTCCTGCCCTTCCCATCCCTGGCCTTTTTTGGTATTACCCACAGCCCAAAGAAAAAGCAATATGCCTATTTCAATTTTTCTACCTTCTTTTTCAGTAAAATCATTCTCTCTGTTGTTACCAGTGACCTTCTGACCTGCCAAATGGAGACTTTTTTTAGTATTAGTTTTTGCTTTTTAATTCTTCAGATTTGACACTGTGAATCCCTTTTCCTCCTTGCTTTTCCTTATAACTTTGTAGTCCTCCTGGTTCTCCTATATATTCTAGCAACTTTTCATTTACAAGGTCAACTTCTTTATTAAGTATTTGCCTTATACATTTTTCTTAATCTAGACTTTTTTCCTTGTAATGTTATCTTCAGTGAGTACCTCTTTCAGACAACTCCGACCCATATAGTAAATGTTGAATTTCACTTTCCAGCTTGAGAGCTCCACTTGTTTGTTATTCAGTCAAGCTCAAAGTGCTCATTTTCTTTCATCTAAAATGTATTATTCTTTCTAACTTTCCTTCCTTTATTGTTGGCTTATCCCTCCTATTTTCCAAACTTGAATTCTAAGTTATCTTTGAATTCCCTATCAGATCCATTCAGTTGTCAAGCTGTGAATACTATAGTGTTTCTCTACTTTATCAGCTCTTTTCTATTTCCTTTTCTTTTTTTTTTTAACCACAGAAGTTTAGGTTCTCATTACTACTAACATAAAAATAATTATAATTTTGTGATTGCTATAACAGAGGGAGAGGAGGAAGAGGCAGTTCTACTAGGGTGTGATAGGTGGGGAAGGCTGTATTGAAAGGAAGTGACATTTAAGCTTAGCATCAAAGAATAAGTAGGGACATTCCAGGCAGGCAAACTGAGGAAAGACTTGCTAGAAGTTTATTATGTGTTGTCAACTCTTAAAACTTTTGCTTTAATCCTTGCTACATGTGGGTGTTTTTCCTATTGGCATGTGCTATTGCTTTTCTTCAGATATTGGAACAATCTAAAACCAGAGGGACACAAAATAACATGTATCTGTATTACCTCACTTTGAGTGAGTAGAGTGGTAAAAATGTGAAGGGGTGAAAAGTGAGCACCATTTGCATTGAAGACTTAAAATCTAAAGACTAAAATTTACATTAAAGGCTATCTTTAATGTTCCTGACACTTGGAATGTAAATCTTTAATGGGTAGCTGTTTTCAGTCTACCGTTGACCCTTGAACAACTCAGGTTGGAACTGTCCAGGTCTACTTATCCCTGTATATTTTTCAGTAGTAAATACTACAATACTATAAGGTCTGTGGTTGATTGAATCTGTGAATGTGGAGGAACTGCAGATATGGAGGGCTGATTATAAATTATACTTGGATTAATCCATGCATGTCGTTCAAGGGTCAGCTGTACTTATATATGGCTTTATCTTTTTTAAATTTTAAATAAATAAATTTATTTATTTATTTTTGGCTGCATTGGGTCCTCGTTGCTGTGCACGGGCTTTCTCTAGTTATGGTGAGCGGGGGCTACTCTTTGTTGTGGTACGTGGGCTTCTCATTGCAGTGGCTTCTCTTGTTGCAGAGCATGGGCTCCAGGCATGCAGGCTCAGTAGTTGTGGCTCGTGGGCTCTAGAGCACAGGCTTAACAGTTGTGGCGCATGGGCTTAGTTGCTCCGTGGCATGTGGGATCTTCCCAGACCAGGGCTTGAACCTGTGTCCCCTGCATTGGCAGGCGGATTCTTAACCACTGCTCCACCAGGGAGGTCCTGGCTTTATCTTTTATTTTTGCCTCTTTCCACACATGTTTGATTGCCCTACAGTAGGGTTTGGTAATATCTTTATATTAATAGCCACCAATACTAAAAATAAATTAACTGAAGGCCACAGCAAGTAAAGAGATGATTTACTATTTCTGTTCCCTTAGGGAAACAAAATGTTTTGTTCTTTTCAAATGGGAAGGATTAAAAACAACAATTCTAAAATGGTTAAAACAAGATGACTTTCTGGCTTTGTAAGTAGGAAGAACAGAGGTGGAGCAGTCCAGGAACAACCAGATCCAGAAATTTAAATGATGTCTTCAGGATCCTCTCCATTTCCTGACTTTACGTCTTTGTTTGTGTTGGTCTTATTATCTGCTTATGTTAGAAGGCTTCTTTCATAACAGAGATGTGTGGACTCAGACCGTTGAGAACTTAAGTTTCTGAAGGAAGGCCTCTAATGGGGCCCATCCTTGGGTTAATTAATCACTGTGGAGAATTGTCATTGGCATTGTCATCAGAACCACATAAAATGGGGGATGGTTAGTTCCCCAAAGGATGGGAATACTATAAACTAGGGGAATGGGAGAAGGAAAGTGAAGTAGGCAAAAACCATCTACAGTCATTAGAGAGGAGGAGGAAAGGAAAGGAGTACAAGACACAGGGAAAGAGAAATGCATACATAGGAGAGGGAAGCAGGGAACATAGGAGAGGGAAGCAGGGAAAGGTAAAGGAACTAGTATTTGTTGAGAATTTACTATGTGGTAAGCCTTGGGTTAAGCATTTTACATTTTATCTCCACACCTCAGTGGAGGCAGCTATATTATCTCCAGAGGATAACCATTTCTAGAATAGTCGTTTTTAAAAACCTTTTCTTTCTTTTTTATTCTTTTCTTCATTTGGCATATTTCCTGTATTTTTCCATGTGTTAAAAAGTAGAAGTCTTAAAAAATTTACATGCACTAAAACTCACACTGTGATAATACAATTCTTTGGATTTTGATAAATGCATAGATTATATATCCACCACAAGAGCTCCTGTTGCCCCTTTGTAGTCAACCGCTTCCCTCTGTCTCCAACCCCATGATGAACACTGATGTGTTCTTTATGGTCAGTGTTCTGCTTTTTTCAGAATGTCATATAGATGGAATCATAGTTATATAGACTTTTGAGTCAGCCTCTTTCACTTAGAACATGTTTTTGAGATTGATTCATGTTGTTGCATGTATTAATAGTTCCCTTTCATTGCTAAGTATGGATGTACATTGTTTATCCCTTCATCTGTTGAGAGATGTTTGGGTTGTTTCTCATTTTTGGCAATTATGAATAAAGCTTCTATAAACATTTGAGAATAACTTTTTGTATGAACGTAAGTTTTCATTTCACTTGGGTAAATACCTAGGAGCGGGATTGCCGAATCATATGGTAAGTGTATGTTTAATTTTATGAGAAACGGCCAAACTATTTTCCAAAGTGACTGTACCATTTTGTATTCCCACCAGCAACGTACGTGAGTTCCAACTGATCTTCATCCTAGCACTTGGTATTGTCAGTTTTTTTTATTTTTTATTTTAGTTCTTTTAGGAGATTTTTATCATTGTGGTTTTAATTTACATTTTCCTAATGATCTCATGATGCTGAGTATATTTTCTTGTGCTTTAAAATACACTTCTTTAACACTCTGAGGGTGTGTATTTGCTTTTTAAAGAATGATTGCATTTTTTTCCTGAACAGTACAGTAAATGGCCTTGACAAGGCCTTTGACAAGCATTTGGGTTATAGCTGCTACATCGCACAATCCAGAGGACACCATTCATACTAAAGAAAAAAATGCTCTATGGAGTTGTGCAATGCAGCAGTCCTGGCTATATGTTTATAGCCATCATCTAGGATTATCAGTGATTAGGTTCCACGGAAGATTTGAGTACTATCAAATGATGCATTTAAAAATCATTCTTCATTGTTTCCCCGAAATGAAATTTTGTCCAGTAGCAGGTTCTGAAGAAATGCCCTACAGCAAATATGTCTAATGGATCAGGCTTAGGAGACAGAAAGTCCTGTTTCAAATACTCTGCTCCTCCATTTACTGCCTGAGTGACCTTGGGCATCTTATCTAGCTTCTCTGAAACCATTTCCTTATCACCAAAACAGGGTTGATAATATCTGCCTTTTGTAGATGATGTGGTAAGAATTATCAATAATGCATGTAAAATACCTGACACAGAATGGATCTCCTCAAGTTGCAGCGGCTTTTACTTCTATTTCTTACCACTGCTTATGCTGATTACCCAAAAGCCATATCCAACAAATGCTTAGGGTACCAACAAAGCAAAGGAAAAATAATTTGAAAAAAATTTAAAAGCACTTAATATAAAAAAAAAAATTTTGGAAGTAGTAATTGGGAAAAAAATAAGAATTTATTGGACTAATTTAATCTTAGTTTAGAATTTCGTAGGGAAGAGGTAGACGATTATATTATTATATTTTCTGTACTTGGAGCCTCTAAAGGTCTTAATTTGGTCCCCCCACCGCCACTGTCATCACTGCCACCTCTGTACCATGCCTGTATTAAAGAAAGATTCTTTGAAATATATTAACTGTTTATGGACTTAGAAATACACTTTGCTTGTTTGAGACAAGAAGATATGTGACTGAATACTAGTTGACATCATTAGTTCTGTCCAGTGAAGTGAGAATATTTGAGATCCCAGATAATTTTATAAGATTTTTCTAAACTTTGTAATTTCTTCTTGTGATTCTATGGTAGCTACAGTAAAATCCTTAGAAGAGCAAGGCAGGAGAACCAGGGAGATTATATTAGATCTGCTCTATGGATACGAAGAGAGAGGTTTACCAAACAATGGAGTGGGTATGAAGAGGAGTTTGGGTTGAGCTTCTGGACCTGGGAAGTAACTTTAAAGTCTTAACTGTAGAAGAGTGATGGTGTGATTTTGTTTTTTGGTTTGGTTTTAAACTATCTCTCTACCTTGGTGTTTTCTGTTTGTTAAACAAGTTGGTTTCTACTTCTGTATAGTAAGGAGGTTTTACAGCTTTGAGTCAAATTATTTTCACTCACACTTTTGTTACTTCTCAAGTGAGTTTTTTTGATAGCAATATGAGGAGGAGTAAGAAATAGCCTAAGAAGTAGAATTAAAGATCCTTCTCCTCTTTCTCCATTTCTTCTCTCTCAGGTAAGTAATATTTCATTCCAGTCATTTTGTAGCTTAGATTAGAGAAGGAAGATTTGCATTCACATCTCCTATTTCATCTGTCTTTTCTTGCCTTTGGTCTACTATGTTAGATTGTCTTTTTCTCAAGTTAACAAAATCTAGCTATTTAGTGAGCACTATCTCTAGTTGCTGACAGACTAAGTTTCCGAGGTTCTTTTACAGATAGGTTTATAACCTTGTGAAGAAGTTCTGATAAATGGTAAGTGGAAGTATGTGATACTTCCCAAAGTTTTATTTAAAGGGAGAGGTGTACCTTTATCTTCTTCTCTGCAGCTGCCAACTTAGACCATGAGGATGGACTGTACTTTATGGATGGTGGACTGGAGAGTGGAAGGATACTGTATGTTGATGACATGGTAGAACAGCCCTAGATTGCCTTTTTTTCAGATTATTTTATGTCAGAGAGAAATAAACTTTTGGTTTGTTGAAGGTGCAGTTAATTTGTTTTGTTTTGTTTTGTTACTTATAGTTGAATCCTACTACCCACCCCCACCTCCATCCTAAGGCACCTCCCCTTCTCCTGCTTCCTGGTCTGTGGTTGAACTCTTGGTACCATTTCACTTTCCCACTTCTTCAATCCCCAGAGTCTCTACTTCCATCATTTTCAGCTATATTTTTTCACAGACACAGAATTACAATTAGAAGCAGTTGTAAATGCTAGCTATATGGTTTCTGAAATTTTAATTACTTTAAAGAAAATTTTTAGACTGGAATATAAAAGAATTTGTAAGTGTAGTTGCTGGTATTTTATTTTCTATTGAAAAAGATATAATTTCCCAAAAATAATTTGTAGCCATTAAGTACCACCACCACCTCCTCTCCCCTGCCCCCCCCAGTGGTGGTAGGCATAGATTAGTTTGGTTAATTAGCCACCAGCAACTCCTCCAGTGATTATGTCTAAATCACTAATACCCTCGTTCTTACCTGCCTCTTTTGGAGAACTCATCCTACCCCTACTCTAGTCACATGGTCCAAATGGAAGCTTATTACCTCATAGTTTATGGATAGTTATGTGAGATGAGCAAATACTAGCTCTGTTCTGGGTTTTTGGAATTGCACCTAGCAGGGAAAGAGGCTGTAAGGATCTGGAAAAGCTGGTTTAGGAGAATCATACTAATACTTAGAAACAGAAATAGAGATGGAAGGAAACAATCCAGTCTTTTTCTCAGAAAATGGATAGTGTACATCATCTGGGCTAATTAGAATTTCTTTTCTAGTAACTTCTGATAATTTGCAACTGAGATATAATTTCAAGTCAGACTGTGTTGGGCACTTGAACTGGAGGGTCAAGTCAAGGTACAGAAGTTTCTTTAAAACTATATTCCTAAATATAAATAAATATATATGTATATATATTTTTGGCTGAGTTGGGTCTTCACTGCTGCGTGTGGGCTTTTCTCTAGTTGTGGCAAGCAGGGCTACTTTTTGTTGCAGTGTGCAGTCTTCTCATTGTGGTGGCTTCTCTTGTTGCAGAGCATGGGCTCTAGGTGCGTGGGCTTCAGTAGTTGCAGCACGTGGGCTCAGTAGTTGCGGCACATAGACCCTAGAGCACGCGGGCTTCAGTAGTTGCAGCACATGGGCTCAGCAGTTGTGGTGCGTGGGCTCTAGAGTGCAGGCTCAGTAGTTGTGGTGCATGGGCTTAGTTGCTTCGCGGCATGTGGGATCTTCCGGACCAGGGATTGAACCCACATCCCTTGCATTGGCAGGCAGATTCTTAACCACTGCGCCACCAGGGACGTCCTAAATAAATATATTTTAAAAAAATTTAAAAGAATGATAGAAGCTATATTCTTTGTCATTTTGAAGAAAGTTCTTGCCTAGTACAAAATTTGTGCTGTCTCAGTTATTCAAGCAAATTACTCATTCGATAAACTATAATGTTTCATGGAGAAGAAAAGAAACTACAAGTTTTTCTTTATGGATGCAGAGAATTTTTAAAGGAAAAAAGCCCATGTCCCTCTAAACAACATTAGCAATAATAAAATATGCACAGAAACCTCCTAGTGCTAAGAAACCATCATTTAAGTGCTGAGCCCTCTAGTCCTTCCCTTGGACCTCTTTATAAAGAGAAAATTATCTTGTTTTTTTTTGTGTGTGTGTGTGTGGTATGCGGGCCTCCTTTTGTTGTGGCCTCTCCCGTTGCGGAGCACAGGCTCCGGACGCGCAGGCCCAGCGGCCATGGCTCACGGGCCCAGCCGCTCCGCGGCATGTGGGATCCTCCCAGACCGGGGCACGAACCCGGTTCCCCTGCATCGGCAGGCGGACGCGCAACCACTGCGCCACCAGGGAAGCCCAAATTATCTTGTTTTTATTTTAGGAATACTGTATAGGAAAGTTATGAACCAGTGACTATACTGGTCCTTTGAAGTGTGGGATGGTAAATAGTAGGATCTGATCAGAACTTAAAACATTTACTTTTCTATCCCTACTATTGAAAATAATATTGTCTTTTGTAATTCATTTAATATTTATGTCTCTTTTCTTTTTTTTTTGGCCGTGAGGCTTGTGGGATTTTAGTTCCCCAACCAGGGATCAAACCCATGCCCCCTGCAGTGGAAGCGTGGAGACTTAACCACTGGACCGCCGGGGAAGTTCCCTATGTCTCTTTTGTAATGCAAAAAGTATTGGGTTGGCCAAAATATTCGTTTGGTTTTTTCCGTAAGATGGCTCTCGTAGTGCTTAGTTGTCTTTAACTTCATTCGAAACAGTTTTGTTATATTGTCTTGTGACAGCTGTCGTATCAGTGTGCATTTTAAAAAAAACTTATCAAAACTGGTGAATTTTTGTGTAGCCATTTTAATATTGAAGATGGAAGAAAAACAACATTTTCAGCATATTATGCTTTATCACTTCAAGAAAGGTAAAATCACAGCTGAAACGCAAAAAAAGATTTGTGAAATGTATGGAGAAGGTGCTGGGACTCATTGAACGCGTCAGAAGTGGTTTGCGAAGTTTCGTGCTGGAGATTTCTTGCTGGATGATGCTTCACGGTTGGGTAGACTGGTTGAAGTTGATAGCGATCAAATCGAGACATTAATTGAGAACAATCAGTGTTATACCACGTGGGAGATAGCTGACGTACTCAAAATATCCAAATCAAGCACTGAAAATCATTTGCATCAGCTTGGCTTATGTGAATCTCTTTGATGTTTGCGTTCCACATAAGTTAAGCGAAAAAAACCTTCTTGACCATATTTCCACATGCAGTTCTCTACTGAAACATAATGAAATGTTCCGTTCTTAAAACAAATTGTATCGGGTGCTGAAAAGTGGATACTGCACAATAATGTGAAATGGAAGAAGAGATCATGGGGCAAGCAAAGTGAACCACCGCCAACCACACCAAAGGCAGGTCCTTCATCCAGAGAAGGTGATGTGTATACGGTGGGATTGGAAGGGAGTCCTCTATTATGAGCTTCTTCGGGAAAACCAAACAACTAATTCCAACAAGTACTGCTCCCAATTAGACCAACTGAAAGCAGCACTCGAGGAAAAGCGTCTGGAATTAGTCAACAGAAAACGCATAATCTTCCATCAGGATAATGCAAGACCGCATGTTTCTTTGATAACCAGGCAAAAACTGTTAGAGCTTGGCTGGGAAGCTCTGATTCATTTGCTGTATTCACCAGACATTGCACCTTCGGATTTCGATTTATTTCGGTCTTTACAAAATTCTTTTAAAGGAAAAAATTTCAGTTCCCTGGAAAACTGTAAAAGGCACCTGGAACAGTTCTTTGCTCAAAAAGATAAAAAGTTTTGGGAAGAAAAAAATTTCAGTTCCCTGGAAAACTGTAAAAGGCACCTGGAACAGTTCTTTGCTCAAAAAGATAAAGAGTTTTGGGAAGATGGAATTAAGAAGTTGCCTGAAAACTGGCAGAAGGTAGTGGAACAAAACGGTGAATATGTTGTTCAATAAAGTTCTTGGTGAAAATGAAAAATGTCTTTTATTTTTACTTTAAAGCTGAAGGAACTTTTTGGCCAACCCAATATTTATTTTATGGCAGAATCATCTGTGGTTTCTTAAGCAGTGTCATATACTTCGCTCTTCTAAATTAGAACTAGAGATTTTTCCTAAAGTCTTTGTTTTTGATAGAACGATACATAGGCAATTGAAAGAAAATTTGTAAAGAGTGATCAGAATACTTCTAGTAATGCCACACTGGTTTTAATATAAATGGATGAAGAAGTACCTAGATTGCAATACAGGTAAAGGAGAAGGCAATGCGTTAGAAGTTATTTTACTAGGTATCACCCTAAGGATATGTTACTCCTGAGAATGAACTAGTTTTCAAAATATCCCAGTTTCCCCCTCCTGACACAAATTTTCTTTCCTGCTGCCTCTGGGCAACCTTTCCCTGTACTTCTGAACCTTTAACGAGAATGTTATTAGATAGCTTTTCTTTTGTCTGTGAAACCCCTGCTCCTGTACTGGGTGGTTTCCTAAACTTGTCAGTACTGCTGCCCAGAATTGACAGAGAGGCACATTTTCTTAGAAATTTTTGTCACCTCTTTTGAATAAGGACACTTTTATTGTCTCAGAGGTCTGTTTTCCTCTTTGATTAGGCAGTTCAATAATTTGTTCAGCAAATGTTTGTTTATTGAGAAAGTACTATATGACAGACACTTATTAGGTCCCAGTTATGTCAACAGCAGCTAAATTGCTCGAAGGGAAGACACTTTAACCTCTAGGTACTAAAGTTTTACCTATTTTTTCATTCTGTTTGTAATTTTGAACTTCAAAAACAAAAGTAGAAATTATATCGATTTCCCATGAAACATCACCCAACTTCAACCTCCACCCTCTGTTAGAAAACAAAATTCAGCTGAATAAATTTGAAGATTTAATTGGCTTTATTCAGTGATTCATGAATTGGGCAGCATTCCATCTAGCAAATAGAAAGGAGCTCTGAAGAGCTGAACAAAATGGGAGACTTTTATAGGCAGAAGGGCACAGGGACAGGGAAAAAGCAGATTACCTCATCTTTCGTTGGAGGAATTGAAGGGGTCTATCAGGCAGATTAACTCACAACTGCTGACCAGGAAATTCCAGGTTGACTTGTTTAAGATTACATTCCTGTGAGAGATTGAAATTGCACTTAAGTTAGGTATTAAGTCTTGGTTTGTGGACATGGGGCTTAGCACAAGTGACTCCATTTTGGGCCTCTTGTCTCTTCCCTCAACACTTTTTTGTTGATGTATCTTCATGAAAATTCCAGAAATCATGCTGTCCATAAATACTTTAGGATGAAACTTGAATTTTTTTGTGTGGTGTAACCACAGTGCTGTTATCATACCTAAAAACAACTAACTGTAATTCCTTAAAATTAATTAATACTCCCCAATTATGTACAAAATCATTTTGCATTTGGTTTGTTTGAGTCAGGATTCCAAAAAGTCTACTCACTATAATTGGTTATGTAATACCTGTTTTTAAGTGTCTTTTATTTTTTATTTTTTTTATTTTTTATTTTTTTTTAACATCTTTATTGGAGTATAACTGTTTGACAATGGTCTGTTAGTTTCTGCTTTACAACAAAGTGAATCAGTTATACATATACATATGTTCCCACATCTCTTCCCTCTTGCGTCTCCCTCCCTCCCA
>NC_041224.1:146512961-146543444 GCF_002837175.3 Physeter macrocephalus
CATGGCCTTTATTATGTTGAGGAAAGTTCCCTCTATGCCTTCTTTCTGCAGGGTTTTTTATCATAAATGGGTGTTGAATTTTGTCAAAAGCTTTCTCTGCATCTATTGAGATGATCATATGGTTAAGTTTCTTTTAAAAAGGTCTACTTACTATAATTGGTTGTGTAATGTGTTTCGTTTCTTTTAAATGAGAATAGCCTGCCTGCTCTCTTTTTTTTCTCTATGCTGTTGACTTGTTGAAAAAATAAAGTTTTATTTTGTTGGTTTTGTTCTGAAAGAATTTAGTTAGATTTGGAATTATTAGCACTTGCTGCAACACATTTTATTTGTATTACTTCCTCTTGATAAAACCTAGTTTTCCAGGTTGTCAGTTAGTTTCAGAAAGTGACTTCTGTGTTTTAAGTGAATTCTGTGAATTCTGCATCCATCCAGAGTCCTTCTTGCTGGGAAAGACTTAACTTCTCTGGTGATTTAAAGCCTTTTTTGAAAAAAAACTCTTAGATTTTTATGACATTTGTGGCTAGTATGTAAGTTACAAGCATTAGAGTTTATTAGGGCAATAAATAAAGAAGAACCAATAAAGGCAAGAAGTGAGATACCATAGTAAGAATTACGGGAACATTTTACCATAGTCCCGTTATCTCTTTTGTTGTAGATGAGAAGTACCCTTGACCTAAATGAGATTGAGGAGAAACTTCCTTACCTGTGCAGTAATTTATAACAGCTAAATCTTGTAGTCATTATTTTAGACCCAAGGTAACAGAACTAGAACCACATTTCTTTTTTAAAGATTTAAAAAAATTTATTATTCATTTGTTTTATTTATTTTTGGCTATGTCGGGTCTTAGCTGTGCACGCAGGATCTTTGTTGAGGCATGCGGATCTTTCGTTGCGGCGTGCGCCTTCTCTCTAGTTGTGGTGTGTGGGTTTTCTCTTCTCTAGTTGTGGCGCGCAGGGTCCAGAGTGCATGGGCTCTGTACTTTGCCGCACGCGTACTCTAGTTGAGGCGTGTGAGCTCAGTAGTTGTGGCACATGGGCTTAGTTGCCCCGCGGCACGTGGGATCTTAGTTCCCTGACCAGGGATCGAACCCATGTCTCTTGCATTGGAAGGCGGATTCTTTACCACTTGACCACCAGGGAAGTCCCAGAACTACTTTTCATAATATAATCAAAACCACATCTGTCACTTAAATAAAAGAGGAAAAAATGAATAAATGTAATAAGCAATTTATACAGAAGGAAATGTATTTTTACACATTTTAAGTGGTTAATTTCTTATTAAGATGGTATCTTGGATAAGTGGCAAGACATCTTTTACAGAGACAATACATTGACAGGTAACTAATTTTCATTATAATTTTGGGAATTTATTTCCTTCCTTATTTCATATATGGAGACCTGTTATACACTATGGTGATGGAGTTAGAGATCAGGTTTGTTGAAACATAGATGTCAGTTTAATTATGGTTTATAGTACTGTACCTTATAATATTTTCATGTATTTGTAGAAAAATATACCTGTCTTATTAGTAATTAAAAAATTTGAACCAAGCTTTGGTTCACAATGAGATTTGTTTAATGAGTAAAAATTTTTAAGTTTAAAACTGAGTATGGCACAAAGGGGCATCCTACAGAATACCTCAGAACTGTCAAGTCATTAAAAACAAGGAATGTCTGAAAAACTGTCACAGCTAGGAGGAGCCTAAAGAGACATGACAACTAAATATAATTTGGTACCCTGGATAGGATCCTAGAACAGAAATAGGGCTTTAGGTAATCTGAATAAGCTATGGGCTTTGGTGAGAAATAATATATCAGAATTTGTTTATTAATTTTAACAAATGTCCTATACTAATGTGAGATGTTACTATTAGGGGAAACTGAATGGAAGGGTACTATGGAGTGAATTTTTCTTTAAATCAAAAACTGTTCTAAAAGAGAAAGGCTATTTAAAAAAATGAGAAAGTAGTTGGTTTTAAAAATATATGAAATTAACTGCTTGAGGACAGGGTCACTTGACTTATACATATTTGTATACTTAAGGTTTAGCATAGTGCCTAGCACAAAATAAGCACTCAATAAATGCTGTGTGACACCGTTACAGTTAGGTTATTTTGTGGAAGGAGCTTCTGTAAAGATGAGAAGCAGGAAGTTGAAAAAGAAGCTACTTAATTTTCTCAATTTTTATTAAAAAAGCTGCCAAAAATTTATTTGAGTTGATTTTATTTGAATACATTTTATACTGAATGAATTGAAAATGTTTGCATAAACTTTCTATTATTGCTTATGAGGCCAATTTGAAATTAGCAGTATTGTAAATGATTCTGCATCAAGCTTCATTTAGTTTATAAAACTATTTCATTCCATTAACAGGCTGAGTGCTAAATATTAAAAATAGTCCTTAAACAAGAAGAATTTAATGTCATATTAATAAAACCCCTGAGTATATCAACATTATTAGCCATTAGGGAAATGCAAATTAAAACCACAAAGAGATACCACTGCATACTTTTTAGAATAGAAACAAAACTTTGACAAATACCAAGCTGGCAAGGATGTGGAGCAACTGGAACTGTCATACATTGCTGATGGGAATGCAAAATTGTACAGCCACTTTGGATAATAGTTTGGCAGTTTCTTATAAAATTAAACATATGCTTAGCATGTGACCCAGAAATCTCACCACTAGGTATTTGCCCAAGAAGAATGAATTTATGTTCCCTCAAATTAAATACATGTCTGCTTTATAAGGCATTTAGTCCAAGTACTGGTTAAATAAACTTTTGTTGAGTATTGTTTGATGTTTTCTCTATTAGTTTTTTTAACTTTGAAGGATTTGTACAAAAAGTGACTGATATACAGAAAAATTTTTATATTAAAAGAATTAGTACTATAATCATTCTGTGCAAAGAATTTGACCTAGAAGTACAATGTCACATTTTTGAATAGGTAATAATTGTTATTTATTGAAATCATAATACTGTCCAGTGAGCACTTTGCTAAACATTTTAACTATATTTTCCTAAATTATGGTTATTATTTTCTGTTTCACTCCTGAGGAAGCTGAAGCATAGAGGTATTAGATGTCTTGCCAGGATCACACAACAAGAATGTGATAGAGCTGGAATTTCAGCCAGCTAATCCATAGTTTCGTCACCCAAGTGTGTACTACTAGATAGTACACTTTAATCTTACCTATTTTATTTTTGAATTTGATACATCTTTTGAGCCTTTTAATCTGTAGGTTTCCTTCTTTCTTTTCCGTACAGTTTAGCTACTGAACCCTGAATGACTTGTAGGGTTTCCCACAGTTTGGTTCTGCTGATTGCATACTAATGGTGTAATTCAGCATGTTTTTCTCTTATTTATGTGTCCTGCAGATTTTCCGTGGGATCTAGAGGCTTGATCAGAATCAGCTGTGATCCTGGCAAGACTATATGAGGTGTTATATTCATCAGGAGGCACTTGATATCTGGATGAGTCTTTTTCTGTGATGTTAGCAGCCACTGATATTTAATGCCTAGATCCAGTTAATTCATTGGGGGTTGCAGAATGGTGATATTCTAAATTATTTTTCTTTTATTTGTGATTTAAGGTACTTACATAGAATATTCTCTTCAACTGCTATTTTGTTACTAAATAGTACAATTTACAAGGAAAGGCAGGATAAATGCTTAATTCTTTATTTTTAATTACCAGTTTTCAAGGTAGTGAATTTGTGCTCTAAAAACTTCTGAAGGTGTTTTAGGTGTTTTAGTTTATTTAAGGATCATTATGAGCTCGTGGATTTAGACATATTTAGATTTTAATCCATTGCAATTAATGTGGTTAATGAAGCTCAAATTGTCCCATCTTTGACTAGTGGGAGCCTCTTTAAGAGGTTTCTGAATCCTTTTATATGTCCCTAGTTGTCTTTTATTGCTTTCTTGCTGCTGGTATGAAAAGGTGTTCCAGGCTTATTTTGTAATTTTCTGCTGATTCTGTGAAATTAGACATTTCTCCAAAATTCCCTGGCGATGGAGATGATTATATAATAGAGTTAATACTAGTTGAGGAGAGCCTCAACTAAGAGCCACCAGTAAAAACAACTTTGATTCAGCATAAAACATTATGTTCCTGGAACATAATAGGAACTCAAGAAATATTTGTTGAATGGATATTAGGATGTGAATATCTTTATCTCTGATTTTGTACCTTTTTTTTCCTCACAGTGCCTGGCTCAGAGGTGCTCAGTCAATGTAGTGAAGGGAATAATGAATAAGGTCATGGCCTTTGATAGCAGATCTCATTCCACCAAATATTAATTGTATGATCTTGAAGAGAGAAGTAAATTTACCAAATTTCTATTTCTCTGTCTGTTAAATGGGTTAACAACTAGCTCATAGCATTGTTATTAGAAGTTTAATTGAAGTAATTTAATGCCAGTCAATAATTTTAATAATCAACATAGTGGCTGTTACATGATAGATGCTTAATAGAACTTAGCTGTAATTAGTATTCCTGTTGTTATTGGGTTTATGTATTTTCTTCAACTAATTATCTAATTATATTTTATTTAATAGCAAAGTAAAATACCAAATACATGGGGTATATATACTAATTGGTGGGTGAAAGCAGCTCAACAGCAGCCTGGGTAACAAAAATTAACTTGGCAGTATAGATTTCCTTTTGCAAATTAATGTAGATATAATGGTTGATGTATTAATAATTTAAACTAAAATGTTTGCCAAATTGGCTATTAAGCATTGTATTTATAGTTTTATGCTGCTCAAGTAAAAATAGACAAAAAAGGAAAGTAAAGATGTGTTTTCTGCAGTACACCAAATTAACCTGTAGTACAGTTAGTGTTTGACTTACACACACACTCTAGATTTAAGTGCTCTATAGAATAGAAATTGCCTGGGGAAGTGAGTGGTCTCTCTGTAGAGGAATGCTGTCTTTTATGTGATTGTTCAGATTTTCCAGCAGGCACTATTAATTAGTCTTCTCTTTGACCCCAGATTCTGCTGCTGAATCCCTGCCTCTCTGCAAGGCTGCCATGGTGCCTTGGGTGTCAGGGACGTCTCTGCTCTCACTGACAAACAGGGAGGCAAGTGAATTTTTGAGATCACAACTTGGAACTCAGAATATTAATACACCCACACTGCCCGCCCTGCCCCCCAACATGTATATTTCCCTATATTTATAAATGGTAGCTAGATATAGTTCATAAATTATTATTTAAATATAGCTTGGCCTGGGAATAGAGTTACCATTTTTAGCATGTTTCCATGTAAAAGGAAAGTGCATTCTAAGTTCTGAATAGGTTTTGGAATAGCCAGTTCATTCATGATGGCCTATTTACTTTATATATGAGGACCTTTTTGCTTGCCAGGGGACAAGCATGAAATGTTTGGTACATTTACTAGTTTGTAATCATTAGGGATTCTATATCTCAGTTTGGGGTTAAGCCATGTACTGCAGATAATTTACATTTTTGTGTAATTGAGGCTGAGCGATAGTATTGCTGATATTTTGTTAATGAATGATTGAAGACTGTAATTTTTAATCTGTGTAACTTGGTAAAGTGGAAAACACTATGGTTTTAGAGTCAGATCTGAGTTCAAATTTTAGCCCGACTATTTACTAACTGTATTTGGTTCCTCAACTGTAAAATGAAGATGATAATTACAGAATGGTTATGAGATTTTAAATGATTTAGCAGTAGCCCATATAAAGTGCTTAGTCAAAGCACTTGGTACACGTTAAACACTCAATAGCATACCATTAGATCCTTAATTCCTCACATTTAGTTCTTTAGCGTAAAGACATGCATAAAAGCGAGCATTTTACTGAGCTACAGCATAGAATTATGTTTTAAAAGGCATAATAGTAGATAGCTGTGATAGTATATGTTGATATCTCTTTGGCTATGTTAATTAAAGACAGCTTTTTAATTTTTCACATTTTTATAATGCTCATAAACAGCATTTATTAAGTACTTATCTATTAAGGAAAGCTCAAGTGGCAAGTAAAAGCAATAATAAAATATAGTGTGCTGTATTTTCTTCCAATTATTATTTTATATAGTAATGTTTGCTTCTGCAGGAAGTCGTATTTTATAGGGAGATTGGGTGAATTTTTATTTCCTGTTTTGAAATAGTAAACTTTTGAAATGCATATATGCCTCTGAAATGCAAATTAGTTTATCAGTAGCCAGTACTGAGTTATAAAGCTATTTTAGTGAAAGTGACATAGAAACCTTATAATGTAAATGAACTTGATAATTGTTCTTATATGAACCTGATGATAAAAATATACAAGTTTAGTTAATATAATAATGTTTACAGTTCAGTTTCAGGTTAACAAGCTAAGCACAATTAAACAAAAAGAATAATGTTTTTGGCCTGGAACATTGAAAATGGTTTGTAAGAAAGTTTGTATCAGATAACAAGTGCTTCATTTAAGCAATGTTATTTGGCTGGGGCATAGTAAGTATGAGATACCTAGAGAAAATTTGTTTATGGGTATCATATACTTAAAATGTCCAGCCAGCTTTGTGGAAGGTAGAGTTAGCTGATCATTCATGCTTCGCCTCTCCTCTTATTTCCCCTTCTCCTCACTCCATTCTCCTTGCCTTCTTCTTCTCATCCCTCCTCTTTTCTTTCCCCTTCTCTTCCTCCCTTTCCCTCCCCCTATTCTTTCCCTGTTTCCCTTTCCTCCAATAGTCTTTACTGAGATTTTTTTTTTAACCTGTGAAACATTTCAGGCATATTAAAAAAGTATAGTATATCATATAGCAGACAGTATCCACCACTGAGATTAAGCAGATGTTAATTTTTTTGCAGTCTATAGTTTAGCTCTTATTTTTTAAAAAAGACAGGCAGAAGAGCAGGGATCCTTAACTTTTGTTAGTTGCAGTATCTTCAGCACTTTGTGTAATGCCTGGGTCTTATTAGGTGTCCAGCAAATATTTGTTAAAATGATCAGCAAAGGAGAACTAACATGTTGAGAGAAGAACAACAAAAACAGGTGTCAAGACTGGAGTGTTTGAAAACGAGTCATCCACACTATCAGGGATAGAGTTTCAGTAAAAATTGAAAGCAATCCATGGTCATTATAACCTGGGCAGTCACTGAAAGCATTAGTTTTCATCTTAGCACACATCACTAGGGAGGCAGTGTCATATAGTCATTTAAAGCCCAGGTTCTAGAGACAGACTGCCTGGGTTCAAATCCCATTTTTCCACTTAATCAATCTGTGTCATTGAGCGAGTCGTGTTGTTTCAGTTTCCTCTTCTATAAAGTAGAGGTGAACTTAGAACTTAGAGGGTTGTGAGAATTCAATGAGTTATCTCATGTAAGAAAAAAGCACTTAGAACAATGCCTGGAACATAGTAAGTACTAAAAATTATTGTTATTATTACCAAATAACCTAAACACTGTACCTGGCTACTTGAGTCTTCTGTAGACTCTATCTTAATTTGGCAAAAACAAAGTGACTTCTTTTACACATCAGCAATATCTACTGGTATGAAATGTCTTCCTAACTCTATAACTAAGGATGCAAACAGTCTCATTATTTGTTTTTTTAAAAATTTCTTTTAGTACTTCCAAATTTATTGACTTTTAAAAAAGGGGGGTATTAATATAAACTTAATGGTAGACAATAATTATAATATTATCAGTGAAAATTAAGCAGTGCTGAGTTTTACTTTAAAAGTTTTACTTTAAAACCATGTATTTTCGATGGTATTTTATTTTCATAGCTGCCTCTTATCCTGTAAAATCTCATAAACTTTGTTCACTTGTCATAGTTTTATATAGATCTGAAAGGATGGTGATAACAGCTGCTAAGTAAATAGGTTGGAATTTTAGAATTATTCCTATTCTCAGCAGTACTGTGATACTCTTATGCATTGAATGTCATTATAAGCAGGAAGAGCTGACAATTTTATTTTCTTTTTTGAGCTTTTAAATGTATTCCATTCCATCCGAAACCATTGACCATTTTTCAACATTAATGATACAATAGGAATAGAGAAATTTAGAATGAGAAAATATTTAGGGGTTCTAAAATTTCCTTCTTTTATATTTGAAAAAAATAAGTGTGATTATTTACTGAGGGAAAATAATTTAAGATTAATAGCAATGTTTTGTTGTATTTGAAGAACACTTGTTTTTACGTGTACTGAATTGAATGGAGCTATGGTGATAATAATGACAGTCAGTTTTTTTTTTCTTATTTCTAATTCTGTAGAGATTAGAGGAAGTTTTCTGACAAATCAGCTTGTTGCTCTATAGTAGTATTTCTCAAACTTTTGTTCTTAAGACCCATTTTACATTCTTAAAAATTATTGAGGGAGACTACAAGAAACTTTCTGGGGGATTATATTGATACCACATTAGATGAAAACAAATTTAATATAATTATTAATTCATTAAAAATAACAATAAACTCATTACATGTTTATGTAAATAACATTTTAATTAAAAATAACTAATTTCCAAAACAAAAAAACTTAATAAGGGTGGCGTTGTTTTACATTTTTGCAAAACTCTTTAATGTCTGGCTTAATAGAAGATGTCTGGATTTTTATATTTGCTTCTGCATTTATTATATTATGATATATTGTTTTGGCTGAAGTATATGAAGAAAATATGGCCTCATGTATAGTTGGAAAAGGGAGAAGTAATTTTAGCTTTTTAGATGATTGTGATCTTTTTTTGATTCTATATCAAAACTTGACAAATGGTAGTTTTCTAAACTGAAATCTGAAACTATATCAGTGAACCTTTTTACTTTATTACATTAAAATCCATGGCTATGCTGTGTACTTTGAATGGATCTGTAACCCATATATGGTTTTATAACATTAAACTTGGGTCATCTGGAAAATACTGGTTCATTGAGTTATGCAAATCTACCAAATGTTGACACGTTTCATTATATAACATCAAAATATCACTTGTTGGTAGCACCACCGATCTCAAGGGAAGATGTTAAGCCCATGGTGATGAATACATGTTTCCCCGACTTGTAATTTTCACTTGAAAGTTTAAATTTTATCATTAGCAACTGTCACTTAAGAGGTAGGCTTACTTTGTTCATTTTCAAGAAAATGTCTACCAAATACGCAGGTCTAACAGCCATAATTCTTTCAAGTAAAAACAGTGTTCCATGGAAATTAGCTCTTTCAGCTTGCTACTCAATCTCACAGGTGGCTTTCCTCAAGACAGTTGTCCTTTGGTATACACAGAAATGCTTTATTGCATACCTCCATTTCAATACACAGACTTAAGATCTGTTCTGAAGGTTTGAGATTTTAAAAAATAAAAATAATTTTTTACTCTTTTTAAAAAATATTTACTTTTAATTAATTTATTTTTGCCTGTGTTGCGTCTTCGTTGCTGCACGCGGGCTTTCTCTAGCTGCTGCGAGCGGGGGCTACTCTTTGTTGTGGTGCGTGGACTTCTCATTGCGGTGGCTTCTCTTGTTGTGGAGCACGGGCTGTAGGCTCGTGGGCTTCAGTAGTTGTGTCACATGGTCTCAGTAGTTGTGGTTTGCGGGCTCTAGAGTGCAGGCTCAGTAGTTGTGGCACATGGGCTTAGTTGCTCCTCAGTATGTGGGATCTTCCTGGACCAGGGCCAGAACCCATGTCCCATGCATTGGCAGGCGGATTTTTAACCACTGCGCCACCAGGGATTCCCAAATTTTTTACTCTTTATCAAGGATATTCTTAAGTAAAACTAGCTTCCCTCCACCTTTCCCCCAACTCCCCACCAGTTGTGTGTCAGTGAAGCATACACTGACTACTAATATAGTTTGATGCCAGGGCCTTGATTCATTCTAAGGCACCATCATTTTTATCCAACTTTGTTTTTGCATTGTGCATGCAAATGGTAACTCTGTGATAAAGGCAGTTACAATCTCAGTGTTATTATGAAAATAGGTATGTCCTTGTGGATCCCTTGTGGATCCCAATTGATTTGTGGATCATACTTTATATGCAGTAGGCCAATTTGTGGATATATCTTTTAGTTATTAGAGGATAGTTATTTACTGACTTTTTTTTTTTACCTGAATTTTCCTGTTCAATTTTCTGTCTTGAGATAAATTTCAAAGCTTTGAACTACTGTACATTTTTAAGGAATCCAGGTGATCGAAGGTTCTTGAGAGGAACCAGTCTTGAATATTGATTATTTAACAGTTACAAAGATTTAGAACAGTGAAAAGGAAATAATTTTGCCTTGGTTTTGAATGGTTCTCTGGACCAAGGTTTAGAGAAAAGCAAGGAAAAGTTTTTATCAGTGGAAGCTGGTACAAGAGCTTTAAAATAAGACTATCCTTTCATCTTTATATTATGTTCTCAGAGCTGTTGAATCTTGAGAAATTGGTGTTGGGGTTTTGGTGCTGGAGGAATAGAAGTTGAGGGGTTCCAAACCTTTATTAGATCCGCACTGAAACTAGAGCCACTGCACTTAAATTTTTTTTTCTGTGTTGAGGTTCTGTTTAGGATTTTAGTAGGAAAAAGTATTCTGTGGCTAAAATATGTTTAGAAACTTCATGTTTATCTTTAGGACTTATTTCTGAATAGCTTAGTTCATTTTCTTATGCAGATTATCATTGCTGGTTGATATTTACATATGGGTTCCTCCATTTAACACATGTTTATTACAGTATACACTATGTGGCAGGCACTGGCTGGATATGGGAAGGAGGTAGGACAGAAGATAGACATTGACAGACATAGCTCTATTCCCTACCCTTGGATACTACGCAATTTTGGACTTTACAGTCTAGCAGAGTCTTCTCCATACTTCAGCTGGTCCTGGGTCAGGTTCCCTACATCTGTTTTCCAATCTCAAAATTATTATCCCAGTGACCTTTAAAGCTTTGTATTTTAAAAATAATTTCAGACTCACAAAAATGAATGGAACAAGAATAGTGTAAAGAATTCTTCTGTATCTGTTGTCTAGTTTCCCAAATGTTAATATTTTATCACATTTTCTTTATATTTCTATCATTCTTTTTTTCTGAACTGTTTGAAAGTTACAGACATGATCCTCTGAAACTCAGTGTGTATTTTATATTGTATGAAATGCAGAACAGTCTTGTGAAGTAACCAAAGGACATTAATCTGTCTGTAAGCCTTATTCATTTAATATATCTATATGTATTAAATCTTTAGTCTATGAATTAAATTTTTTCAATTGACCAAATAATACAGCAAGATAAAAAATATTTTTCTCGCATCCAGGGTCAGATTCAGGATCTTGAGTTGCTTTCGTTTTCTTTAATTTGGGAAAGTTTCTGTCTTTTATGATACTGACTTTTTAAAATTGCGTAGGCCAATTATTTTGCAGAGTGTCCCTCAGTTTGGGTTTGTCTAATGTTTCATCTTAGTAGAATCTGATTATGCATTTTTTGCAGGGCTACTTAGTACTGATGTTGTGTCCTTCTCAGGTTGTTTTATCTGGAGCCACCTGATGTTGATTTGTCCCATCATTAGTGATGTCGGCTTTGATCACCTTTTTCAGTGTGGATATGTTAATTATTTGCAATACTTTCAGGTCTAGTTCTGAATTTCTGTCTGTGTATCACTTTAGGGGTTAGCCCTCCTCTATCCTTGTTGATTTTATTTATTTTTTGAGTATGTGAAACATTGATATGGTTCAGAACTATAGGAGCTCATAACAGGAGTCAGAACTATATAGAAAGGTATATTCGGAAGTGTCATTTGCCCATCTCCCACTCCATTTTCATATACTCCCGATAGGCTGAAAAGTGGCCCCATGGACGGCATGCAAGTGCTAATCTCTGAAATTTGTTAATTTGAAAACAGCATCTTTGCAGATGTGATTAAATTAAGACTCGAGATAGTTTATCCTGTGTGGGCCCTAAACACAATCACAGATATTCTTATGAGGGAAGCAGAAGGAGACTTGACATAGGAGAGGAGAAGGCAATGTGATCATAGAGGCAGAGATTGGAGTGTTGTAACCACAAGCCAAGAAATGGTGGCAGCCACCAGATGTTACATGAAACAAGGAACAAATTCCTTCCTAGAGCCTCCTAAGGGAGTGAGCCCCTGTCACACCTTAATTTCAGCTCAGTGAAACTGATTTCAGACTTCTGACCTTCAGAGCTGTGAGAGAACAAATTTATGTTGTTTTAAGCCACCAGGTTGGTGGTAATTTGTTACAGCAGCCACAGTAAACTAATACACACCGCTTGTTGGTAATCAGTCTTATTATTTTCTTTTTTTGTTTGTTTGTTGTTTTTTTTAACATCTTTATTGGAGTATAATTGCTTTACAGTGTTGTGTTAGTTGCTGCTGTATAACAAAGTGAATCAGCTATACGTATGTATATCCCCATATCGCCTCCCTCTTGTGTCTCCCTCTTTCCCAGCCTCCCTATCCCACCCCTCTAGGTGGTCACAAAGCACTGAGCTGATCTCCCTGTGCTATGTGGCTGCTTCCCACTAGCTATCTATTTTACATTTGGTAGTGTATATATGTTCATACCACTCTCTCACTTCGTCCCAGCTTACCCTTCCCCCTCCCCGTGTCCTTGAGTCCGTTCTCTACATCTGTGTCTTTATTCCTGTCCTGCCCCTACGTTCTTAAGAACCATTTTTTTAGATTCCATATATATGTGTTAGCATACAATATTTGTTTTTCTCTTTCTGACTTACTTCACTCTGTATGACAGTCTCTAGATCCATCCACCTCACTACAAATAACTCAATTTTGTTTCCTTTTATGGCTGAGTAATATTCCATTGTATATATGTGCCACATCTCCTTTATCAGTTCATCTGTCAGTGGACACTTAGGTTGCTTCCATGTCCTGGCTATTGTAAATAGAGCTGCAGTGAACATTGTGGTACATGACTCTTTTTGAATTACGGTTTTCTCAGGGTACATGCACAGTAGTGGGATTGCTGGGTCGTATGGTAGTTCTATTTTTAGTTTTGTAAGGAACCTCTATACTGTTCTCCATGGTGGCTGTATCAATTTACATTCCCACCAACAGTGCAAGAGGGTTCCCTTTTCTCCACACCCTCTCCAGCATTTATTGTTTGTGGATTTTTTTCATGATGGCCATTCTGCCTGGTGTGAGGTGATACCTCATTGTAGTTTTGATTTGCATTTCTCTAATGATTAGTGATGTTGAGCATCCTTTCATGTGTTTGTTGGCAATCTGTATATCTTCTTTGGAGAAATGTCTATTTAGGTCTTTTGCCCATTTTTTGATTGGGTTGTTTGTTTTTTTGATATTGAGCTGCATGAGCTGCTTGTATATTTTGGAGATTAATCCTTTGTAAGTTTCTTCATTTGCAAATATTTTCTGCCCTTCTGAGGGTTGTCTTTTCATCTTGTTTATGGTTTCCTTTGCTGTGCAAAAGCTTTTAAGTTTCATTAGGTCCCATTTGTTTTGTTTTTTTTTTTATTTCTCTAGGAGGTGGGTCCAAAAGGATCTTGCTTTGATTTATGTCATAGAGTGTTCTGCCTATGTTTTCCTCTAAGGGTTTTATAGTGTCTGGCCTTACATTTAAGTCTTTAATCCATTTTGAGTTTATTTTTGTTTATGGTGTTAGGGAGTGTTCTAATTTCATTCTTTTACATGTAGCTGTCCCGTTTTCCCAGCACCACTTATTGAAGAGGCAGTCTTTTCCCCATTGTATATTCTTGCCTCCTTTATCAGAGATAAGGTGACCATATGTGAGTGGGTTTCTCTCTGGGCTTTCTATCCTGTTCCATTGATCTGTATTTCTGTTTTTATTTATAAGTTTTGTTATATAAATTTTGTTAGGTATTGCCAAATTCCCCTCTATTAGCATGTGCTGATTTACATTCTCACCGGCAACTTATGAGAGTACCTGTTTTTCCACAGTCTTACCAAGAGAATATATATTAAAATTTTGGTGGGGGATAGGTGAGAAATGGTAGGCCAGTGTACTGATTGAGGTTGAATATCTTTCCTGTGTTTAAAGTCCATTTTTATGTACTTTACTTTTTGTGAATTATGTGTTGCCATTTTTTTCTATCAGGTTTTTGGTCCCATTTTCTCTCAGTTTTCAAGAACTCTTTCTATACTTGGGATATCTTTATCTGTAATATATGTTGTAAATATTTTCTTTCAATTTTTCAGTTTTTTATTTTGCTTATATCTTTTTAAAAAATTTAATACTTATTTTTTTGGAGAAGTTTTAGGTTTACAGAAAAATTGATTAGAAAATACAGAGTTCCCACATTACATTTCCCTGCCCTGTCACTTTCTCCTATTATTTACCTTTTGCAGTTGAGTGACACATTTTTTATGATTGATGAACCAATGCTGATACATTATTATTAACTGAAGTCCACAGTTTACATTCGAGTTCACTCTGTCTTGTATATTTTATGAATTTTGACAAATATATAATGATGTGTGCCTACTATTACTGTATCATACGAAATAGTTTCACTCTATGTCAGGCATCTTTTCTGACCGCAGTGGTATGAAACTAGAGATCAGTTATGATAGGAAAACTGGAAAATTCACATATGTGGAGATTAAACAACATGCTACTGAACAACCAATGGGTCAAAGAAGAAATCAAAAGAGAAATAAAATGTTACCTTGAGACAAATGAAAATGGAAATACAGCATACCAAAACTTATGGGATGCAGCAAAAGCAGTTCTGAGAGGGAAGTTCATAGCAATAAATGCGCATACTAATAAAAAGAAAGAACTCAAATAAACAGCCTAACTTAATACCTCAAGGAACTAGAAAAAGAATAAACTAAACCCAAAGTTAGTAGAAACAAAGGAAATAACAGATCAGAGCAGAACAATGAGATAACGCTAAAAAGACGATAGAAAGGATCAATGAAACTAAGAGCTGTTTTTTGTTTGTTTGTTTGTTTAAAAGATAAGCAAAACAGGCAAACCTTTAGCCAGACTCAGCAAGAAAAAAAGAGAGAGGACTCAAATAAATAAAATCAGAATTGAAAGAGGAGATGTTACAATTGATGCCAAAGAAATACAAAGGATTGTAAGAGACTACTATGAAGAATTATTGAATATATACCAACAAGTTGGACAGTCTGTAAGAAATGAATAAATTTCCAGAAACATACAGCTTACCAAGACTGACTCAAGAAAAAATAGAAAATCTGAACAGACTGATTACTAGTAAGAAGATTGAATCAGTAAGCAAAACCCTCCCAACAAATAAAACTTCAGGACCAGGTGGGCTTCACTGGTGAATTCTACCAAACATTTACAGAAGAATTAATATCAGTCCTTCTCAAACTCTTCCAAAAAAATAGAAGAGGAGGGAACACTCCCAAACTCATTTTACGAGGCCAGCATTACCGTGATACTAAAATCAGACCAGGACACTACGAGTAAAGGAAACTACAGGCCAATGTCCCTGATGAACATAGATGCAAAAATCCTCAACAAAATATTAACAAGCTTAATTCAGCAACACATTAAAAGGATCATGCATCATGATCAAGTGGGATTTATCCCTGGGATGCAAGGATGGTTCAGAAAACACAAATCAATAAATATGATGTACCAAATTAATAGATTGAAGTATAAAAGTCATGTTCATCTCAATAGATGTAGAAAAAGCATTTGACAAAATATCATTTCATGATAAAACCTCTCAACAAATTGGGTGTAGAAGGAACATACCTCAACCTATGAAATGGGAGAAAATAATTACAAGTCATATATCTGATAAAGGGTTAAGATCAAAAAAAATAAGGAACTCATACATCTCAGTAGTAAAAAAAAAAAAAAGAAAAATCTGATTACAAAATGGACAGAGAACTGAATAGTCATTTTTCCATAGAAGACATACTAATGGCCAACAGGTATATGAAAAAATTCTTGAGATCACTAATTATCAGGGAATTGAAAATCAAAACCACAATGAGATATCACCTCACACCTGTTAGAATAGCTGTTATCAAAAAGATAAGAGATGACAAGTGTTGGCAAGGCTGTGTAGAAAAGGGAACACTTGTGAACCGTTGGTGGGAATGTCAGTTGGTAGAACCACCATGGAAAAGAGTATGGAGGTTCCTTAAAAAATTAAAAATAGAACTGCCATATGATCCAGCAGTCCTACTTCTGGGTATATATGCAAAGGAAATGAAAACACGATCTTGATGAGATATCTGCATACCCATGTTTACACACACAGTGGGATATTATTAGGCCATGAGAAAGAAGGAAATCCTGTCATTTTGACAGCATTGATGAACCGTGAGGGTATGTGAAAAAAGTCTGACAGAGAAAGACCAATACTGTATGATATCACTTATAAATGGACTTTAATAAAGCTGAATTCGTAGAAACAGAGTGGAGTGGTGGTTACCAGGGGTGGGGGATGGCAGAAATGGGGAGGTGTTGGCTGAAAGATATAGACTTCCACTTCTAAGATGAATAAGTTCTAGGTATCTAAAAAAGTTTCTATTGATCTATCTTCGGGTGCACTGACTCCTTTCTATGTTATTTCCAATCTGTTCTTGTTCTAGATACTCTTTTACTATTCTAGAATTTTCATTTGGTCCTTCTTTATGGTTTCTATTTCCTTGTGGGCATATTTTCCTTTATTGCTGAGCATAATTATAATAGCTCTTTTAAAATCCTTGTTTTAAAGGATTTAAATCACCAACATCTGATTCCACAAGGTTGTTATTTATTGTTTTGTTGTTGTTGTTGTTTCTTTGGTCTCATTTTCTTGGCCTTTATGTCAGATGATTTTGGATTATAATCTTTATGTTTGATTGTTATGGATTCTGTTATAGTCCTCCATAAAAGGGCTGATATCTTTGTTTTAGCAGGCAGTTAATTTTGTTGTACTCATACTTCAAACTCTGTGTCTTAGGAGACAGTTCAACTGTCAGGTTTTTGTTTTTGTTTTTGTTTTAATCATTAGCTGGTGTCTGTCCTCCATATATGCAGTTAATTGGTCAGCCAGTTGGTCTGCCAAAGATTTGGGCAGAGTTAAACATAGGATTTATGACTTCCTCTGTCTGACCCTCTTCTTTCTGGACTTTCTCCCTCACTTTCCAGTGTTGGTGGTTGCTTTGAAAGCTTCCTTGGCACTCCAGAAAAGAAAAACTGCACATAAAAACTGTGGTTCTCTGTTGGAATTTTAGTTTGTGCAGCCACTGATTGTGGCCTGCCCTCCAGCTATACACAGTATATTTAGAAACTTACTCCTGCCATTTTTTTGTTCCAAGTATATATGCCCTCCCGAATCTGTCTGCTTTTGTTCATTTTCCTGTGCCTTCAGAGGTTGGTGGTGTTTATATTTTGTTAAGTTTTATAATTGTTGTCTGGAGGAGGATTGGTCTGGATAAGCTGCTTCTACCATATTGGACATGGAACTTACCTGCTCTCCCATTTTTAAAAGAATGCATAGTCTCATTGATTTTAATTTATTTAATATTTTACAGTCATTTAAGGTAACTTCTTTTTTGATGTTCAGATTTGGCCAATGGGAGCCCCTTCAAGCTTACCTTTGTGTTTTTTTGTGTGTGTTTGTGTGTGTATGGGTGTGTGTGTTCTCTGTGTCTTTCTGATGGGTCTTTATTCATCTTTGAATTCTTTCTGTCAAGCATACAATGATGTCCCAGGCTCACTTTATATATTCCCTGCTTCAGATATGAGAATAAGATTTAGATACTGTTATCTGGGTTCTGAGTTCATTTTTCAGGGACATCATTTCTTCTAAGACTTCTTAGAACTGTAAAGTTACATGTGGCTACTAGAAAAATTAAATTACACATTTTTCAATTTTTAAATTTATTTTTATTGATTTACTTTTTGTTAATTTTTATTGGAGTATAGTTGCTTAACAGTGTTGTGTTAGTTTCTGCTGTACAGCAAAGTGAGTCAATTATACATATACATATATCCACTCTTTTAGATTCCCTTTCCATTAAAAAAAAAATAGTGACAATATCAGATGTTTACCAGAATACAGAGAAACTGGATCACTTATACATTGCTGGTGGGATTGAAAATGATATTGCCATTCTGGAAAACAGTTTGGCAGTTTTGTAAAAAAAAAAAAAAAAAAAAAAAAAAAATTAATTAATAAAACATGCAACTAATTACATGACCCAGCAGTTGCACTCCTGGACATTTATCTCAGAGAAATAAAGATTTAAGTCCACACAAAAACTTGTAAAACAAAACAAAAAAAAAGAAAAGAAAACTTAAATTACACATTAAAAAATTAAAAATAAAGTTTCAGTTAACTTAATTATAGATCCAAATATTATCACATGTATTAAAATACTACCATGTCAGTACTTGAGTATTATCATTGATATGTAATCAACATAACAACTATTAGTGAGATACTTAAATTCTTTCGTTTGTACCAAGTCTTCAAAATCTTGTGTGTATTTTACACTTAACAGCATATCTGGATTTGGACTGGCCACAATTCAAGTATGCAGTAGTGCTCAGTAGCCACATATTTTCTTACAGTTTGTTTTTTACCTTTACTTATAGTTTTTGGCAGTTTGGGCCATCCATATTTCAAAAATCAGTTTTTATTGTTGAATGTATCAATTAAAAATTGTATCTTTTGCCTTTGGATTTTCAGTCACTGCTAGACTTCCCTCATTCCAGGATATAGTTGAAATCATTTGTGTTTTCTTCTAGGACATTCATTGTTTTAATTTTTGTGTTTTACTTCCTGATCCATTTGGGATTTTATGTATTCTGCAGTTTTTGTTTTTCATTTCATTCAAAAGTTATTTAATAGAATATTTTTTAACTTGCAGGAGGAAGGGCTTTTTGTTGTTGTTCATGTGTAGTTGTATTGAGATCAGAGAACATAGTTTGTGTTATTTCTACTCTGTTAAACTTATTGAGATTTTCTTTATGACCTTTCATATGATCAGTTTTTGTGAATAGTCCACGTCCACTTAAATAGAGATTGTTTTCTCTATCAGAGTACAAAGTTAAGTATAGTAAGTTCAATATAATATAATCTACCTTATTGATTACATAGCTTATGTCTTCTATAGCTTTACTTACTATTATTCTGTTTCTGTTAATTTCTTCATCTATCTAATGTAGATTTTTGTTTTACGAAGCTTAAGACTGTGCTCTTTGGTGCATAGATATTCGTAACTGATTTATCTTCTTCATTGTCAATTTGTTCTTTAGCATTAAAAAAAAAAAGTCCTACTTTGTCATGTTAGTTGCTTTTTTGGGCCTAAATTCTACCTTGTCAGTTGTTAAGATCATAACCTCTGCTTTCTTTTTTGTTGTATTTGCCTGTTACACCTGTGCTCATATCTTTTTCCTTTTAATGTTTCTTAATTACTTTGTTTTAGGTGCTCCTTGTATATAGCGTACAGTTGGGTTTTGGGTCATGAGCTGATCAAAAATCTTTTTCCTTTTAGTAGAGGAGTTAAGCTCTTTGCATTTACTATTGACACTGATATCTTGAGCTTAGCTCTGACAATTATTATATTTGCTGTTTGTATTCTGTTTGTTATGTGTCTTTTACTATGTTTTATGTTTCCATTGCTCTTTTGAAGAATTTTGCTTTGAAAAATTTTTTTGATATTGAGTATGTTTATCCTACTAAAGCATGGGATTTCATTAATAGTAGTATATTAATATTGTTTCCTTGATTGTGACAAATGTACCAGAGTAATGCAAGATGTTAACAATAGGGGAATCTGGGTATATGGTATGTGGAAACACTGTACTATCATTGCAACTTTTCTGTAATGTAAAACTATGCTAAAATTTTAAAAAACTGTTTTAATGCAGTGGTGCTGAAAGTGTCCTGGGTTGGTTTTGTAAAGTGAATTTTATGTGAGTTTATTGCTGAACTTGGTGAATATAAGCTGTTTTTGTCAGTTTCCAGTAACTCTCGGAGGTGTAATCATATATTTGATGGTAAAGAGTTGTAGGAAAATATCTTTGTTTTATAATAATGAAGCAAAAAGAAGTTTTTGTACTGGAGAGAATTTTTTTTTAGCAAAAGATTAAAGAAAAATTTGCTTCTAAAATCATATCTTGTGTAGATGCATTATTTAGAATGTTGTTGGGGAAGAGGGCATGTTTAGTAGTTAACAGTTGAGTTCTGAATTGAAATAAAAGCTGAAGAATTTTAACGGCACCTAGAAGGTGTAGTTCAGGCTTTCAGTCCCAGAATTTTAGAGCTGGAAGAGACCTTTACAATTTATTCCAATTCTTTCATTAATAGAAGAATAACTAGAAGTCTAGGAAAATGATATGTTATATCCAAAATCATGTAGTAAATTAATATTAAGAGCTGGGACCAGAACCTAAGCCTCTTCATTTCTGTTTCAGGATTCTTTCTTCAGTGCCAAAATGTGTTCTTTTTTTTTTTTTTTTTGGCGGTATGCGGGCCTCTCGCTGTTGTGGCCTCTCCTGTTGCAGAGCACAGGCTCCGACACACAGGCTCAGCAGCCATGGCTCACGGGCCTAGCCGCTCCACAGCATGTGGGATCTTCCCAGACCAGGGCACGAACCCGTGTCCCCTGTATCGGCAGGCGGACTCTCAACCACTGCGCCACCAGGGAAGCCCCAGAATGTGTTCTTAAAAGTCACGATTATCCAGATACTGGGATCTTCATATCCTACTTAGAGTCCAGCTGTGGCAATGTTACATGTTTATACTGGCATTTAAAAAATGGCACCAAAACACAAGTCATTTATTCAATATCCCAGAGGTAATGTTAGGTCATAAGACTCTGGCTTATTGATTTTTACCTCTATGTCTAATCCAGTAAGGGAAGGGCTAGCTAGAAGATTATAGTAAATAGGCCAATTGTTATGAACTGTAGTTGGGGAGCTAGAACAGGACCTGGTGCTGGAAACCATAAAAATGCCAGAAGATTTTTGGGCTGTAGTGATGTGGATGATGTCAAAGTGATGAGAGCTTCTACCATGACTTAAGTGGACTCTAGAATCTATAGAATGGAGGACAGAGTAAAGGAGGTTGTAGAGCCACCATCAAACTTGCTCGTCGAATGCCATTTGTTCTGTTCTCATTCCCTAGACCATTCCACTACTTGCCAGGTAGGATTTAGAACAATCATCGATAACGAAATTAAATTCATCTGATATTTGCAAAACACTTTTATTTTGCAAAGTACTCTCACAAATATACTCTTTGATCCTTGCAGTATCCTTGTGAGATGGGTAGAAGGGATATTGGTGAGCAGAAAATGTTAAATACTACTGTGTGTCAAAGCAGCATGCTAGAAACCACTAAAAGATATAAAGATGAATAGACATAGTCTTGGCTCTCATGGTGTGCACAGTCTTTTGGGGGACGGGGTGGGGATAATAGCCAAGTATAATGTAAAGCAAGTTGAAAAAGATTTAGAAAGTCAAGTTATTTCGCATGGGAATTTAAAAGGAGTGATGGTATTATAAACAATGGACATTGTAGTACTTTGCCTTCTGATTTCAGACTAGCTGAAAGGATAATAACTATAAAAGGATATTGACTGTAACAGATACAGATATAATCTTCTTTTCTAATTTTTCAGAAATGTTATTTTTATTTTAGGTGATCTACAAAGCTTATCTGAACAAATTTATGAACTAAGGATGACAGAAGTCACTTAAATTTCTGTTGTAATGATTTTTGGCATATAGGGCTGGCTGGAGGAGGAGGAAGAAAAAAAGGGAATTGACATTATAATGTCAAACAGAACTTACAAATTTACCTAGGCCAAAATATGAATAAAAATTTAACTGGGCCCTATTAACTGGTAAGAAGATCCATAGAGTAAAGTTGATGCACTACTAGTTTATGTTGTCAAGGTAGACAACTTCAGAATAGGAGAGGGAGTAGTGAGGACTTCCAGTTCCTAACTTGGTTTTTTATTTTGCTTCTAAGTAATGTTACGTTTCAGGATCATTATAGTAAATATTTGCTTACCAATAAATATGAGTTTAACAGTTTTAGAATAGTGAATTCATTTTTATTGAAACACTGGACAAAACAGGCTTTTCAGTTTCTTATTTTTCAAATTCATATTGGTTATCAGGTTTTTTTTCTCTTTTCCTTTTTATTCTCAGACTGATTGATAATGAGAAAAAACATGGAGCAGTTAACAACAACACTTGAATCTTTAGTCTTCTCTTTCCAACTCAAGCACTGAAATATGACACTCCTTTCATAATATTCTTTCTGGCCATCATGTTCTCTCTTTTCTTTTTGGCTTCAGAGTCCTTTCCAAAAGGAAATATGCTGCCTGGCATTCTATATTATTCCTAGTTTCCGGGTGGAAAAATGAGACCAATGAAGTGACACCTAAACACAATGGGGATTATAGTTTTAAAAACAAGACAATAAGTCAGATCTTCTTGCTTCATTCTTCTCTATTTTACCATGACAAAATACTTAACAAAGTCCAAGAGATTACTGATATGCAATAATGACCAATGACTTCACATTAATGGAGTTATTCATAATAAACTCATCAGAGAAGTAGTTGGAAAAAATTTAAAGAGTGATTTTCACTATTCTGTTTGTATAATATTGAAACAACCATAACATTCAAACACCAGGAAGTGCAAAACTCTAAGTAATATTAAATAATAATTGATATTAACTCTGAAGTACTGCAGCATCTTGAAGTATCTTTTGAATGACCAAAAACAGATGAAATTTTGTTTGGTATAGCTTCAGTTGTTTTCCACAGAACTATATGTTAAAAAAACTGGTAATCCATGTAAGATATACACAAAACCCTGAACTGACTAGATTGTTCAATGAAAAATACTCCACACTGCTTTGTTGTTATGGACAAATGAGCCTATAATTCAATGAAACCCTTTTAAGAAGTTCTAGTCTAGGGAATGACATCTTCAAATTGTTTGGTCCTATTAGTTTTATTAACAGAAACCTCCCATTCCTTTATAAGATGTTTATTAATTCCTCTGAATATCATCTTTAAAAGGGCTGACTTGATTGTTGTCAAAATAAATCACAGGTCAAGTGCAACCCTCCAGTCTCCAGTCTATGGGCTCTTCCATGAGTTTCAGTTCCGTGTAAGCCACACAGTGACCTTCCCACGAGTTTTCCGTTGGCGATTTCACAGTCCTAACTTTAACATTTTCCACAAAGTATCCCTCCCTTCTTTATGCTTTGGGTAGAATGTCAAATTAATAATGGCATGTGGTGTTCCTTAACATAACCTGCCAAAATGTGATAATTTCCTCAGAAGAAAAGCCATGGGCTGCAATCACACATCTAAGTTGACAGACATCCAGATGAATCCTATATAAAAAGAAAACGTTGGTGTCTTCTGGAATATGAATGTACACCTTTAATAAATTCAAACAGATCCCAACATAAACATCTTCAAACTTGACGGGTTTTACGTGACTCATCATTTCATAGATTCTTGGCACCAAATCTCTGGACATGATATTTATTAACCCAACCCACTGCAGTAGGGAGGAAACACCTTGAAGGGATACTCCTGGTATGAAATATGGGGTTTTTGGGAAAAATCCTCTATAGGAATAATGATCAATTAGAGGATAACCTGTGAAAAACTTCTCTGAGTGGTTTAAATTTAAAAGATACTTCACTAAATTGCCAGTATTGATGAAGACATCAGCGTCTGTCTTCATGATGTACCTGGCATTGGGGCAAAACTCAGTCACCCACCTAAATGCCATAATCGTTTTCAAGGTCAGGTTAGTGTACGTGTCTATAAAAAATCTTGTCATGGGCTTCTCTGGTGGCGCAGTGGTTGAGAGCCCGCCTGCCGATGCAGGGGACATGGGTTCGTGCCCCGGTCCGGGAAGATCCCACATGCCGCGGAGCGGCTGGGCCCATGAGCCACGGCCGCTGAGCCTGCGCGTCCGGAGCCTGTGCTCCGCAACGGGAGAGGCCACAGCAGTGAGAGGCCTGCGTGCCACAAAAAAAAAAAAAAAAAAAAAAAAAAGTAGAAAAAATCTTGTCATATTATGTCACCATAAAGGAGGTGTTCATCCTCTAAGGATAATGCTAACAATTTGTCTTCCCTTTCAGCCTGTTGGCCTAATAAGAAAAATGTAAGAACCTCATATCCCCACCAAGACTTCTTTTCACCCCAAGTAACTCTAATGGCCTGTCTGGCTTTCACATCTGAGGGGTGTGAGGTCACCAGGATAATAAGAAATGGGTTTTGATGAGAGCAGTTCTAATGCTCTCGAAGTGTGAAGTGGAAGTCTTGTTTGTAAATGGGCTCATAGTCGTAGAAGTACATCCAGTTCACGTGTTCTGTCACATTGTAGTGGGGGCAGACTGAGGTACCACATCACCAGGAAACTCAGGAGCGACAGCAGCAGGAGGCTCCATTTGGGGGATCGCAGTGACATCCTACTCGGAAGGGTGGGGTGCTCAGGAGGGCCGGGGCCATCCATTCCCAGCCCCTCAGGAGCACGTGAGCCTCAGGTTCTAGCTGCCAGACACAGTACATCCTTTTGGGGGCTCCGTTTAATCTCAGCCAGCCATGACCTTCTTCTTGATTTATTCCTTCTGAGTGAAAGACCTTCAGTTTCACCAACTGAACATTGAGTAGTAAGTAGTAGTCAAAAATAATGCTTGGGCTTCCCTGATGGCCCAGTGGTTGAGAGTCCGCCTGCTGATGCAGGGGACGTGGGTTCGTACCCCGGTCTGGGAGGATCCCACATGCCGCAGAGCGGCTGGGCCCGTGAGCCATGGCCGCTGGGCCTGCGTGTCTGGAGCCTGTGCTCTGTAACGGGAGAGGCCACAACAGTGAGAGGCCCCGCGTACCGCAAAAAAAAAAAAAAAAAAAAAAAAAAATGCTTGAAATTTCTACTGAAAAACAGAGACTCTCAGATTGGCTTAAAATTCTGCCATATACTGCTTATAAGACACATGCCTGTAGAATTTCTTATGAGACTAAAGCACTAGCTGAAGTTTTCTGTTTTCGTATTCCATGCTTTAATTAAAAGATTTGCCGTGAACTACTCTAAGTGGCCTGGATAAAGCTAAAACCCAAAGCTGTTCCCAGTTGAAGACTGCAAACTCAAATCTTCCTTACCTCTGGTGGGGCAGCTGATCATCACAGAGGCCCTGGCCACTGGGCCCATATTTTCTTAATATCACCTACTTTAGTGATGTCTATTTGCCCATTTACAAAGTATGCTAAAAGGAGCAACTTCCCGTGTTATACCAGATTCATTAGCGTATTAATTAATGCTACAGGGAAAGGAGAGGGAAAGAGAGTGGTACAACATAGTCAGTATTTTCTTCTCCTTTGGGGCTTATTTCTACCTCTGTGTGTTTTCTCTCTTAATGTTGATCCATAGCTAAAAGACGTTGAGGTCCTATCTTACTGCTTTTCAAATCTAAGCCATACTATAGAGAGGTTGACAAATTTCTAGTAGTAAAATTATTCCTAGCAAACAGCCTCCTGTAGGCTGTCCCTACTACCCTTACCCACTTCAGTCTGGTAGTCTCATCTATACAACATTACCTCCTTGTTTGAAGTCCAGCCTAGAATGGTCTTGGGATCATCAGTGTTATAAGGCTCTGCATTGCCTGAGTTATACTTAGATTTTTAATTTAAATGTGTTCACAGCTTCATTACCTATGGGTAAATAGCTTTTTATATAAACATGAAGAACCTCTCTTCTCTTTTTCTTAAAAGTGACCAGTTTCATCCCTGACAGAATTTCTTTTGTCATCCGTTAAACATGATTTTTCCACAAATGCAGTTTTTTGTTCATTTCATATGTGATGATTTTGTGTGTGCGTAGTTTCCTTTTTTAGAACAGGACAGTTGTGTTTCTTTGACGATAAGAATCAACGGGCCATGTGCTGTTTTTTCTTTTCCTATTCAGAGTATATTCAGTTTAGCTTTCAGTCTTTTTCCTTCCTATATGGATAAAAATGACTGACTCTGTTCAACAGCAGAGATTGAACATAAAACCCGTAATTCCTAACCTTTTTTTTTTTTTACAGTTCTTTTGTTAAACATCTTCTAAAGGATTTTTCTTTCTTTATATTTTCCTTTACCTGTCATGGGGAGAATAAGGTGTTCATTTGGTTCTACTGTATTTCTTCTGAAGACTTGTTTTGCTTCTCTTCCTTTAGTATCTTCACCTTTGATTAGTCTACAGCAGATCTTGTAACATTTGACCTGAATTCCAATGCCACTGATAAGCAAATATATCATTTCTTCTTAAATGAATAATTTTCTCCATACATTTGATTTGAGCATATATGAAATCATATGCTGCATCCTTGGTTATATATTCCCATGTACATTTCTTTCTTTCAGAGAAATCTTTCCTAAAATCAGTTTTTCCTTGTATTAACTTTTTGTTTCTGATTACTGAATGCCATTTATTCTTTACACTCAGCTGGTATTGCCTATTTCACTTTCATGGTTACTGTGCTTTTCTACCACATGGTATGCATTTATTATATGGTTCAGGATAACTTATTAACATGTGAGTGTTGTTAACCGAATACTTCTAATTTTCGGAAAATTTCAGCTTTCAGTGCTATCACAAAGTTGGTTTAACTCATAGTCTCCCTTTAAAATAATTAAGATAGTGCTTCTAGCCAAGTTGGACTAACGGATTGGTATCCTTTTAATTGAAACAGCTAACTAGACAAAAAACATGAAACAACATTTCTTAAGGCATTTGCCATCAGGCAACAAAAGACATCGATCCCTGAGAGACAGGAAACAGATTAGATGAGACCTATGCTTGCTCTAGCCTGGAGAGTGTTTCCAGGCATGGGCTAAGGCAGTAGAACCCCAGAGGAGCCTAGAGATCTCCCTGAAATGAGGAGATGGTGCTGGGAGCCTAAGGAGCCAAGGCAGCTAGAGTTCAGAGAGCAGAGTACCAGAGAGGAGAGAGCTGCAAGAGAATTTTGCAGATCTGCAGAAGTCCCTTCCAAGAATTCAGCTGAGTACTGATCAGTACAGACCTGTGAGGAAACTTCTTGAGGTCAAGGAAGAACCACCCAAAAGGAATTGAGGGAACAATACAGAGCTCACACAATGTCAGGAATAGAGCCTGAATCCATCAGACAGAGTGGAAAATATAATTCACTGAGTGTCAGGTAGAGCATCTCTAACATTCTAGTTTTCATTTCTAGATGTTCGATTTGGGTCCTTTTTCTATGTTTTAACTTAAATTACACTCAGTCTTTTCTCTAGCTTCTAGAGCATATGGAATACATTTATAATAACTTTAAATCCTAGTTTCCTAGTTCTATAAAAACCGTCATTTCTGGGTTGGTTTTGATTGATATTTCTCCTCATTTGGCTCTATTTTCTTGCCTCCCCGCCCCTCTCCCCCGCCAAAACCTGCTTGGCAAATTAGTTAATGCTTGTCAGGCATGGAAAAGAAGACATTGTAAATTTTATCTTGTTGGGTACTGGATATTTTTGTATTCCTGTAAATATTCTTGGAAGTTTTTTCTGGAATGTATTTAAGTTACTTGGGAAGTATTTAATCCTTTAAGGTATTCCTTACTGGGACCATTTAGTGTAATTTTGCTGTATTCCTGAGGCAGAACCTTTATGAATACTTTACCTGATGCCCTGTGAATTATAAGGTTTTCCATTTAGCTAACCATCTGGTTACAGATGTTAAGTTGAAGATCAGGTTGTTCCTTCAGGGTTCGTTTTTAAGCTCTGCTGGTATCATTATAGATTAATCTTTATTTTGGGGCTAATTTAGTCCTGCTGAGGTCTCTACTTACTGTCCAGAGTATACAAGGTCTCTCTCCTTTGGTTAGTTGCAACTCAAATGTCCCTAGCTCTGTATGAACCTTGAATTGTTCAATTTTTAAGCTCCTCCGCAGATTTTTTTTTCCTCTTGCATTATGGAATTTCCCCCCAATATATGCAAATTAGTATTAAGTCAAAGACTCAAGAGAAGATGTGTGGAGCTTTTTTCTGCATTACTCCCTCCTCTCTGGTACATTATTCCAGTAATTCCTGCCACCTATACCTTCTGAATTCTGATCTTTGTCTTTTCACATTAGTGACACTGCTGTGCTCTGCTTTGAATCTCCCTGCCTGCAGTAGTGTCTATAACATGTCTCTTAGCAGAAAGCCAAGGTTCACGTAGGCTTATCTAGCTTGTTTCCTTCTCTCAGAGAATGCAGATCTACACTAATTGTTTTCCATTGTCTGGAGACTGTTGCGTCCTATATTTTGTCTAGTTTTGGAGTTATTTACTGTTTGAAGAGAAATCCGGTACCAGTTACTCCATAATGGCTAGAAGCATAAATTTCATAATACTGGATTATTGTGGGAGGTTGGTAAAGACTTTTGGGTGAAATTTTAGGAAGGAATCGCAATGAGCCTTAACTGATTTTATAGTTAATGGCTATTTAGGAATTGTCTGTTTATGGGCCCTGGGAGTAGTTGACTTGGCAGTGGTTTGTTCTTTTCAATGAGACCTATCAGATGAGATAATGTAAATAATAAGGCAATATACAAATGTGCTTATTTTTGGTTTGCAATTATTTATTAAATGTTTTTATAGACTGTTCTGTTTCAGAATAACAATTTTTTAAAATAGATCTTTATTGGAGTATAATTGTTTCACAATACTGTGTTAGTTTCTATTGTACCACAAAGTGAATCAGCCCATACGCATACATATATCCCCATATCCCCTCCCTCTTGAGCTTCCCTCCCACCCTCCCTATCTCACCCCTCTAGGTCATCACAAAGCACTGAGCTGATCTCCCTGTGCTATGCTGCTGCTTCCCACATATTCCATCGTATATATGTGCCACATCTTTATCCATTCATCTGTCATTGGACACTTAGGTTGCTTCCATGTCCTGGCTATTGTATACATAGGGCTGCAGTGAACATTGTGGTACATGTCTCTTTTTGAATTATGGTTTTCTCAGGGTATATGCCCAGTAATGGGATTGCTGGGTTATATGGTAGTTCTATTTTTAGTTTTTTAAGGAACCTCCCTGCTGTTCTCCAAGGTGGTTGTATCAATTTACATTCCCACCAGCAGTGCAGGAGGGTTCCCTTTTCACCACACCCTTTCCAGCATTTATTGTTTCTAGATATTTTGATAATGGCCATTCTGACAGGTGTGAGGTGATACCTCATTGTAGTTTTGATTTACATTTCTGTAATAATTTGTGATGTTGGGCATCTTTTCATGTCCCTGTTGGCCATATATATGTCTTCTTTGGTGAAATGTCTATTTAGGTCTGCCACCCATTGTTTTAATTGAATTGCTTGTTATTTTGATATTGAGCTCCATGAGCTGTTTGTATATTTTGGAGATTAATCCTTTGTCCATTGCTTCGTTTGCAAACATTTTCTCCCATTCTGAGGGTTGTCTTTTTGTCTTGTTTATGGTATCCTTTGCTGTGCAAAACCTTTTAAGTTTCATTAGGTCCCATTTGTTTATTTTGTTTTTACTTCCATTACTCTGGGAGGTGGGTCAAAAAAGATCTTGCAGTGGTTTATGTCAAAGAGTGGTTTTCCTCTAAGAGATTTATAGTGTCCTGTCTTACATTTAGGTCTTTAATCCATTTTGAGTTTATTTTTGTGTATGATGTTAGGGAGTGTTCTAATTTCATTCTTTTATATGTAGCTGTCTAGTTTTCCCAGCACCACTTACCGAAGAGACAGTTTTTTCTCTATTGTTTGTTCTTGCTTCCTTTGTCGTAAATTAGGTGACCATATGTGTTTGGGTTTATCTCTGGGCTTTCTATCCTGTACTGTTGATCTATATTTCTGTTTTTGTGCCATACTGTCTTGATGACTGTAGCTTTGTAGTATACTCGGAAGTCAGGGAATCTGATTCCTCCAGCTCCGTTTTTCTTTCTCAAGAATGCTTTGGAAATAGAATAGAAAAAATGCAAGAAACATTTAACAAGGACCTAGAAGAACTAAAGAGGAAACAAGCAACAATGAACAACACAATAAATGAAATTAAAAATACTCTAGAAGGGATCAATAGCAGAATAACTGAGGCAGAAGAATGGATAAGTGACCTGGAACTTAAAATAGTGGAAATAACTACTGCAGAGCAGAATAAAGAAAAAGAATGAAAAGAACTGAGGATAGTCTCAGAGACCTCTGGGACAACATTAAATGCACCACCAGGGCTTCCCTGGTGGTGCAGTGGTTGAGAGTCCGCCTGCTGATGCAGGGGACACAGGTTCGTGCCTCGGTCCAGGAATATCCCACATGCTGCGGAGCGGCTAGGCCCGTGAGCCATGGCCACTGACCCTGTGCGTCCAGAGCCTGCACTCTGCAACGGGAGAGGCCACAAGAGTGAGAGGCCGCGTACCGCAAAAAACAAACAAACAAACAAAATGCACCAACATTCGAATTATAGGGGTCCCAGAAGAAGAAGAGAAAAAGAAAGGGACTGAGAAAATATTTGAAGAGATTATAGTTGAAAACTTCCCTAATATGGGAAAGGAAATAGTCAATCAAGTCCAGGAAGC
>NC_041224.1:146543549-146546115 GCF_002837175.3 Physeter macrocephalus
TTCTCATATCAGACAAAATAGACTTTAAAATAAATACTATTATAAGAGACAAAGAGGGACACTACATAATGGTCAAGGGATCGATCCAAGAAGAAAATATAACAATTGTAAATATTTATGCACCCAACATAGGAGCACCTCAATCCATAAGGCAAATACTAACAGCCATAAAAGGGGAAATCGACAGTAACACAATCATAGTAGGGGACTTTAACACCCCACTTTCACCAATGGACAGATCATCCAAAATGAAAATAAATAAGGAAACACAAGCTTTAAATGATACATTACACAAGATGGACTTAATTGATATTTATAGGACATTCCATCCAAAAACAACAGAATACACATTTTTCTCAAGTGCTCATGGAACATTCTCCAGGATAGATCATATATTGGGTCACAAATCTAGCCTTGGCAAATTTAAGAAAATTGAAATCATATCAAGTATCTTTTCTGACCACAACGCTATGAGACTAGATATCAATTACAGGAAAAGATCTGTAAAAAATACAAACACATGGAGGCTAAACAATACACTACTTAATAACGAAGTGATCACTGAAGAAATCAAAGAGGAAATCAAAAAATACTTAGAAACAAATGACAATGGAGACACGACGACCCAAAACCTATGGGATGCAGCAAAAGCAGTTCTAAGAGGGAAGTTTATAGCAATACAATCCTACCTTAAGAAACAGGAAACATGTCGTATAAACAACCTAACTTTGCACCTAAAGCAATTAGAGAAAGAAGAAAAAAAGAACCCCAAATTTAGCAGAAGGAAAGAAATCATAGAGATCAGATCAGAAATAAATGAAAAAGAAATGAAGGAAACGATAGCAAAGATCAATAAAACTAAAAGCTGGTTCTTTGAGAAGATAAACAAAATTGATAAACCATTAGCCAGACTCATCAAGAAAAAAAGGGAGAAGACTCAAATCAATAGAATTAGAAATGAAAAAGGAGAAGTAACAACTGACACTGCAGAAATACAAAAGATCATGAGCGATTACTACAAGCAACTCTATGCCAATAAAAAGGGAAACCTGGAAGAAATGGACTAATTCTTAGAAATGCACAACCTGCCAAGACTGAATCAGGAAGAAATAGAAAACATGAACAGACCAATCACAAGCACTGAAATTGAAACTGTGATTAAAAATCTTCCAACAAACAAAAGCCCAGGACCAGGTGGCTTCACAGGCAAATTCTATCAAACATTTAGAGAAGAGCTAACACCTATCCTTCTGAAACTCGTCCAAAATATAGCAGAGGGAGGAACACTCCCAAACTCATTCTATGAGGCCACCATCACCCTGATACCAAAACCAGACAAGGATGTTCACAAAGTAAGAATACTACAGGCCAATATCACTGATGAAGATAGATGCAAAAATCCTCAACAAAATATTAGCAAACAGAATCCAACAGCACATTAAAAGGATCATACACCATGATCAAGTGGGGTTTATTCCAGGAATGCAAGGATTCTTCAATATATGCAAATCAATCAACGTGATACACCATATCAACAAACTGAAGGAGAAAAACCATATGATCATCTCAATAGATGCAGAGAAAGCTTTTGACAAAATTCAACACCCATTTATGATAAAAACCCTGCAGAAAGTAGGCATAGAGGGAACTTTCCTCAACATAATAAAGGCCATATATGACAAACCCACAGCCAGCATTGTTCTCAATGGTGAAAAACTGAAACCATTTCCACTAAGATCAGGAACAAGACAAGGTTGCCCACTCTCACCACTCTTATTCAACATAGTTTTGGAAGTACTAGCCACAGCAATCAGAGAAGAAAAAGAAATAAAAGGAATCCAAATAGGAAAAGAAGAAGTAAAGCTGTCACTATTTGCAGATGACATGATATTATACATAGAGAATCCTAAGGATGCTACCAGAAAACTACTAGAGCTAATCAATGAATTTGGCAAAGTAGCAGGATACAAAATTAATGCACAGAAATCTCTGGCATTCTTATACACTAATGATGAAAAATCTGAGAGTGAAATTAAGAAAACACTCCCATTTACCATTGCAACAAAAAGAATAAAATATCTAGGAATAAACCTACAGACAGGAATGTACAGTGGAGAAAGGACAGCCTCTTCAATAAGTGGTGCTGGGAAAACTGGACAGGTACATGTAAAAGTATGAGATTAGAACACTCCCTAACACCACACACAAAAATAAGCTCAAAATGGATTAAAGACCTAAATGTAAGGCCAGAAGCTATCAAACTCTTAGAGGAAAACATAGGCAGAACACTCTAAGACATAAGTCACAGCAAGATCCTTTTGACCCACCTCCTAGAGAAATGGAAATAAAAACAAAAATAAAGAAATGGGACCTAATGAAACTTCAAAGCTTTTGCACAGCAAAAGAAACCATAAAGAAGACCAAAAGACAACCCTCAGAATGGGAGAATATAGTTGCAAACGAAGCAACTGACAAAGGATTAATCTCCAAAATTAACAAGCAGCTCATGCAGCTCAATAACAAAAAAACAAACAACCCAATCAAAAAATGGGCAGAAGACCTAAGT
>NC_041224.1:146546889-146594428 GCF_002837175.3 Physeter macrocephalus
ATAAAGAAGATGTGGCACATATATACTATGGAATATTACTCAGCCATAAAAAGAAACAAAATTGAGTTATTTGTAGTGAGGTGGATGGACCTAGAGTCTGTCATACAGAGTGAAGTAAGTCAGAAAGAGAAAAACAGATACCATATGCTAACACGTATATATGGAATCTATGAAAATAAAAAAGGTCATGAAGAACCTAGGGGTAAGATGGGAATAAAGACTCAGACCTACTAGAGAATGGACTTGCGGATATGGGGAGGGGGAAGCGTAAGCTGTGACAAAGTGAGAGAGTGGTATGGACATATATACACTACCAAACGTAAAATAGATAGCTAGTGGGAAGCAGCCGCATAGCACAGGGAGATCAGCTCGGTGCTTTGTGACCACCTAGAGGGGTGGGATAGGGAGGGTGGGAGGGAGGGAGACACAGAGGGAAGAGATGTGGGAACATATGTATATGTATAACTGATTCATTTTGTTATAAAGCAGAAACTAACACACCATTGTAAAGCAATTATACTCCAATAAAGATGTGAAAAAAAAAAGAATGCTTTGGCTATTTGGGGTCTTTTGTGTAAACCCATATGAATTGCAAAAATTTTTGTTATAGTTTTGTGAAGAATGCTGTTGGTAGTTTTATAGGGATTGCATTGAACCTGTAGATTGCTTTGGGTAGTATAGTCATTTTCACAATATTGATTCTTCCAATCCAAGAACATGGTATATTTCTCCATCTGTTTATATCATCTTTGATTTCTTTCATCAGTGCTTTATTCTGAGTACAAGTCTTTCACCTCCTTAGGTAGGTTTATTCCTAGGTATTTTATTCTTTTTGTTGCGATGGTAAATGGGATTGTTTCCTTAATTTCTCTTTCTGATTTTTCGTTGTTAGTTTATAGGAATGCCAGAGATTTCTGAGCATTAATTTTGTATCCTGCAACTTACCAAATTCATTGATTAGTTCTGGTAGTTTTCTGGTGGCATCTTTAGGGTTTTCTATGTATAGTAACATGTTGTCTGTGAACAGTGACAGTTTTATTTCTTCTTCTGAATTTGTACTCCTTTTATTTCATTTTCTTCTGATTGCTGTGGCTAGGACTTCCAAAACTATGTTGAATTAGAGTGGCGAGAGTGGACATCTGTGTCTTGTTCCTGATCTTTGAGGAAATGCTTTCAGTTTTTCACCATTGAGAGCGATGTTGGCTGTGAGTTTGTCGTATATGGCCTGTATTATGTTGAGGTACGTTCGTTCCCTCTATGCCCATTTTCTAGAGAGTTTTTATCATAAATGGGTGTTGAATTTTTCAAAAGCATTTTCTACATCTATTGAGATGATCATATTGTTTTTATTCCTTAACTTGTTAATGTGGTATTTCACATTGTGATTGGCATATATTGAAGAATCCTTGCATTCCTGAGATAAATCACACTTGATCATGGTGTATGATCCTTTTAATATGTTGTTGGATTGTATTTGCTAGTATTTTGTTGAGGATTTTTGCAACAGTGATATTGGACTATAATTTTTTGTGATATCTTTTTCTGGTTTTGGTATCAGGATGATTTGGTGGCTTCGTAGAACGAATTTTGGAGTGTTTCTCCCTCTGCACTTTTTTGGAAGAGTTTGATGAAGGATAGGTGTTAGCTCTTCTCTAAATGTTTGGTAGAATTTGCCTGTGAAGCCATTTGGTCCTGGACTTTTGTTTGTTGCAAGATTTTTAATTACAGTTTCAATTTCATTACTTGTGATAGGTCTGTTTATATTTTCTAATTCTTCCTGGTTCAGTCTTGGAAAACTGTACCGTTCCAAGAATTTGTCCATTTCTTCGTGGTTGTCCATTTTATTGGCGTATAGTTGTTTGTAGTAGTCTCTTATAATCCTTTGTATTTCTGCGGTGTTAGGTGTGATTTCTCCTTTTGCATTTCTAATTTTATTGATTTGTATCGTCTCGCTTATTTTCTTGATGAGTCTGGCTAAGAGTTTATCAATTTTGTTGATCTTCTCAAGGAATTAGCTTTTAGTTTTATTGATCTTTGCTATTGTTTTCTTCGTTTCTATTTCATTTATTTCTGCTTTGATATTTATGATTTCTTTCCTTCTATTGACTTTGGGTTTTCTTTGTTCTTCTTTCTCTACTTGCTTTAGGTGTAGGGTTAGATTGTTTATTTGAGGTTTTTCTTGTTTCTTGAGGTGATACTGAATGCTATAAACTTCCTTCTTAGAACTGCTTTTGCTGCATCGGATAGGTTTTGGATCATCGTGTTTTTGTTGTCATTTGTCTCTAGGTATTTTTTGATTTCCTCTTTGATTTCTTCAGTGATCTCTTGGTTATTTAGTAGCATATTGTTTAGCCTCCATGTGTTTGTGTTTTTCATGATCTTTTCCTGCAAATAATTTCCAATCTCACAGTTTGGTCAGAAAAGATGCTTGATATGATTTCAGTTTTCTTCAGTTTATCAAGGCTTGATTTGTGACCAAAGATGTGGTCTATCCTGGAGAATGTTCTGTGTGCACTTGAGAAGAAAGTGTATTCTGCTGTTTTCAGATGCAATGTCCTATAAACATCAATTAAATCTATCTGGTCTGTTGTGTCATTTAAAGCTTGCGTTTCTTTATTAATTTTCTTTCTGGATGATCTCTCCATTGGTGTAAATGAAGTGTTTAAAGTCCCCCACTATTATTTTGTTACTGTCGATTTCCTCTTTTATGGCTGTTAGCATTTGCCTTATGTATTGAGGTACTCCTATGTTGGGTGCATATATATTTATAATTGTTATATATTTCTCTTGGATTGATCCCTTGATCATTATGTAGTGTCCTTTCTTGTCTCTTGTAACATTCTTTATTTTAAAGTATTTTTTTATCTGATATGAGTATTGCTACTCCAGCTTTCTTTTGATTTCCATTTGCATGGAATATCTTTTTCCATCCCTTCACTTTCACTCTGTATGTGTCCCTACATCTGAAGTGGGTCTCTTGTAGACAGCATATATACAGTTCTTGTTTTTGTATCCATTCAGCCAGTCTGTGTCTTTTGGTTGGCACATTTAATCCATTCACATTTAAGGTAATTATCCATATGTGTGTTCCTGTTATGATTTCTCAGTTGTTTTGGGTTTGTTTTTGTAGGTCCTTTTCTTCTCTTGTGTTTCCCACTTAGATAAGTTCCTTTCGCGTTTGTTGTAGAGCTGGTTTGGTGGTGCTAAATTCTCTTAGCTTTTGCTTGTCTGAAATGCTTTTGGTTTCTCAGTGGAATCTGAATGAGATCCTTGCTGGGTAGAGTAGTCTTGGTTGTAGGTTTTTCTGTTCATCACTTTAAGTATATCCTCCCACTCCCTCCTGGCCTGCAGAGTTTCTGCTGAAAAATCAGCTGGTAACCTTATGGGGATTCCTTTGTATGTTGTTTTTTATTTTTTCTTTGCTGCTTTTAATATTTTTTTTTGAATTTAATTTTTGTTAGTTTGATTAATATGTGTCTTGGTGTGTTTCTTCTAGGGTTTATCCTGTATGGGGCTCTCTGTGCTTCTTGGACTTGGGTGACTCTTTTCTTTCCCATGTTAGGGAATTTTTCCACTATAATCTCTTCAAGTATTTTCTCAGACCCTTTCTTTTTCTCTTCTTCTTCTAGGACCCCTATAATTCGAATGTTGGTGTGTTTAGAGTTGTCCCAGAGGTCTCCGAGGTTGTCTTCAATTCTTTTCATCCTTTTTTAAAAATTCTGCTCCTTGGCAGTTATTTCCACCATTTTGTCTTCCAGCTCACTTATTTGTTGTTCTGCCTCAGTTATTCTGTTATTGATCGCTTCATTTCAGTTATTGTGTCGTTCATCTCTGTTTGTTTTTGTTTAGTTCTTCTAGGTGTCTTTTAAACATTTCTTGTATTTTCTCAGTCTGTGCCTCCATTCTATTTCTGAGATTCTGGATCATCTTTACTATCATTACTCTGAATTAGTTTTCAGGTAGATCGCCTATTTCCTCTTCATTTATTTGGTGTTGTACGTTTTTACCTTGCTTCTCCATCTGTGATATATTATTTTGCTGTCTCATTTTCTTTTCCCTTTTTTTTATGAGTGGGATTGTGTTCCTGTCTTACTGGTTGTTTGGCCTGAGGCTTGCAACACTGGAGTTTCTAGGCTTTTGGGTAGAGCTGGGTCTTGGTGCTGAGATAACGACCTCTGGAGACCTCATTCTGATGAATATTCCCTGGGGTCTGAGGTTCTCTGTTAGTCCAGTGGTTCGGACTCAGAGCTCCCACTGCAGGAGTATCGGCCTGATCCTTGGCTCGTGATCCAAGATCCTGCAAGCCGAGTGGGGTGGCAAAAAAAAAAAAAAGGGAGAACAATAACAATGTAAACAATAAAATTAGACTAGGGAACTAACAGATATGTTAGAAAAAATATAAAAATAAAAATATAGATGAAACAACAATCGGAAGGTAAAACAGAACCACAGTAGTAAAAAAGAGGAGGAGGAAAAAAAAAAGTTGGAAAAGGCCTTGGCTGTGGAGGGTGGGGCATAAGCAGGGGTGAGGTTTGGGCAGTGGGCAGGGCCAATGTTGCGGGGCCAATGTTTTGGGCCCACAGGGCTGGAAAAGGCCCTGGGGTGTGGGGGGGGTGGGGCTTAGGCTCAACAGAATAGAAGAGGCCGAGGCGTGCCTCACACCTCTGGTCTCAGAGGGAGGGCGACCCCACCTTAGCAGGCTTCCTGGCAAACGCCCTCCACTCCTCTCCTGCTTCTCTGGTCCTGGAGGTCCCCTCCCAGCTGCCTCTCCTGATCTCCCTGCCCTCCCTCCTATGCCCCTAGGGCCCACGCTGCTTGGAGGTTGCTTTGGAAGGTGGGGGACTGCCCAGCAGGCTCCCTGAGCCTGAGTGGTTGGGGCAGACACCCTCCGCTCCTTTCCTCTGCTCCTCTGGTCCTGGAGGGGCCCTCCCACCTGCCTCTCCTGTTCTCTCCCTCCTTTGCCCCAAGGACCAACCCGGCCCGGAGGGGACCTCTGAGGGTATAGGACCCTCAGAGCAGGGCAGACTTTCCCAGCTGATTGGGAAGGGGAAACGCTGGGCCTGCTCCCCCCTGATTGGAGCCCCCAGGGGTCCCTCCAGGCGTGGGAACCCTTCCCCCATCTCAGCCACCCCTCAGGGGCGCTGGTCCTGTTGGCCTCCATTTCTCCGCCCCCCTCAGTCCCCCCACGTCCTACTGGTTCACTTGGGGGTTCTTCCCATCTCCTTGGGCATCAGGGTCCCCCACCAGTGTCTGGCAGGCGCCCTCCCAAATAGTAAGGCAGTATACAAATGTGCTTAGTTTTGGTTTGGAATTACTTATTAAATGTTTTTTTAGACTCTTCTGTCTCAGGATTAATTTTTGACTCTTGCAATTTAAAACGAAAATAGTTGGATTACTTTTGAGGAGATGGAGCTGGTGATGATACTTCTATATTACTTCTAATCACCAGAAATTGGTTTCAGTAGGCTTTGATGTCATTGGAGAAAGACTGCTTCTCACAATTAATAATAATGTCAATCTGAGAATAATCTCATGTTGTAACAACAGTAAATTAACTGGCAGAAACACGTTTCTATAGGGTGTATTGTGTTTTTATGTTATTTTTAAGTTTTTCTACTCGGTGAGTTGCACACGTACAAACGCAGTGAACATATGATGTGTGAACCTTCATTAAGACCATTTCACTTGTTGATCATAGTGATTACTTTCTATATGTCAAACATGGTACTAGATGATGGAAAAGCAGTGACAAAAGAAGTAGGAGATAGTGTTGCTAATCAGAATACTACATGAGATGACATATAAAAGGCAGCAAAATATTCTTGCAGAGATTGATGGAGTACAGAATGATTATATCATCTCTCTGGGAGGAATGGGGGCTGGATTTTGAGAAAGTTGACAGATGTCCATTGATTGACAAAGAGGATAAGGGAGAAAAAGTCCATCTTCTAAACGGAAGGAATGGTGTGTTACAGGGTGACAGCTGAGAATGACAAAATTGTTCTGTGGAAAGCAAGCAAATTAAATTGGCTTGAATGGAAGTTTGTATAGAATATAGTCAGAAATTAGGTTGTAGAGCTAATTGAGGTGTGTGGATGTAGAAGATTTTGAGCGTTGGTCCGAAAAGAGAGATGTTTCTGACTGACCTGTATATTTAGAAGTAGACAAAATTAAAGAACATTGTGTTCACAAGGCAAGTTTTATAGGTGCTGACTTATTTTAAAATGAACTGTGAAGCATATTAAGACACTGAGTGTTACTGTGTTTGAATATAATTTGCAAAATGAAAACCTGTTCCTTATTGGGATTTGAAAGGCACAGCTTTCAGAATAAGTGAATATGTAAACTTTTTACGTGTTGTGACTGGCTACATAAGGGGAAAAAAAAGGGACTTTAAAAAAAAGTATAATAATGGTAACTGAAGTTTGAGTGGGGCTGAAGTTCATATAAATATATATATATTTTTGTTTGTTTATTTGTTCTAGGTTGCTGCTTTTGCTAAGAGAGCACCCATGACCCTGATGGTGTTTCCATTCACAATAAAGGGCTCTATTGCCTTCATTGATTAGCTGATCAAATTCAGGTTAGTAGATTTTGTGGACAGTACTTCTCTGTTCCAATTATATGTTAATATTTTGAGAAATTGATAATTTTGTATTTAAAGCTACATATGTATGTACCAGTGAAGTAGAAGGGCCAAGTCAATCTAAACTCTATTGAATTATGTACCTACAATGCTACCTACTATGTACAGTCTGCAGTGTATAAAATGGAAAAATATTTTATTTCCTATTTGATAGTTTTTTACTGTAAAGTAAGGGCTAGATAAAACAAGTTGTGGCTGAATATGGTACACTCTACTTTTGGCATCGTTGTGTGGCATATTTGGTGCTGAAATAAACAACTCATCTTAAAATTTTTTGAAATTTTTAGTAGCTTTTAAAAGTTTCGTTCTTGTTCCTATTTCATTTATACACTCAAATTTTTATTTATTTGTCTTTTTTTTCAGTCTGTGAGTTTTGACAAATGTATATTCTTTACCATAATCTTTTAAATTCACTCATGGTGCCTTTTTGTAGTCAACCTCTCTCTCTACCTCATTCCCTAGCAATCACAGATCTGTTTTTTTGTCCTTGTTTACTTTTTCCAGTATATCATTTAAATGAAATCATTTAGTGTGTATCTTTTAAAATCTGGCTTCTTTCACTTAGCATAATGCATTTGGATTCACCCATGTTGTGTGTACCAGTAGTTCATTCTTTTTTATTGCTGGATAATGTTCTATTGTATGGATATACTGCTGTTAGTTTATCCATTCACTGTCTGATGGACATTGGGGAGTTGCTAGTTTTTGGTGATTATTGCAGTCATATTATTTTTTCTTTTTTTTTCCTTTGATAAAATGCACGTAAAATGTACCTTCTTAACCATTTTTAAATGTACAGTTCAGTGGTGTTAAATACATTCATATTGTTGTACAGCCATCACCACCATCCATCCCCAATAACTTTTCATCTTGTAAAACTGAAACTCTATACCCATTAAACAGTAACTCTCCATTCTCTGCTCCCCCAAACCCCTGGCAACCACCATGATACTTTATTGTTTTGACTACTCTAAGTACTTTATATGGGTGGAATTATATAGTATTTGTCTTTTTGTGACTGACTTATTTCACTTAGCATAATGTGCTCAAGGTTCACCCGTTTGTAGCATATTGCAGAATTTCCTTCCTTTTTAAGGTTAAATGATATTTCATTGTATGTATATACCACATTTTTTTATCCACTCATCAGTTGATGGTTAACTGGGTTGCTTCCATGTTTTAGCTACTGTGAATAATGCGGCTGTGAACATGAGTGTACAAAGATCTCTTCAAGACCCTGCTTTCATTTCTTTTTGTGTGTATACTCAGAAGTGAAATTGCTGTATCATATGATAATTCTGTTTTTAATTTTTTGAGAAACCACCATATTGTTTTCCACAGGAGCTGTACCATTTTACATTTCCACTAGTAATACACAGGGGTTCCAACTTCTCCACATCCTTGCCAATGCTTATTATTTTCTGTTTGTTTGTTTATTTATTTATTTATCTCTCTATTATTTATTTATTTTTTAAAGTAGCCATCTTACTAGGTGGTATCACACTATAGTTTTCATTTGCATTTCCCTAATGATTGGTGGCATTGAGCATCTTTTCATGGCATTTCATATTGGTAATTTATATATCTTCTTTGGAGAAATGTCTTTTCAAGTCCTTTTTCCAATTTTGAGTTGTGCTGGTTTTTTGTTGTTTTTGTTGCTGTTGTGTTGATATTTAGGAGTTCTTACATATTCTGGATAATAATCTCTTATCAGATATATGACTTGCAAGTATTTTCTCCTATTCTGTGGGTTGCCTTTTTACTCTGTGGGTAGTATCTTATGTATGATGCCCAAAATTTTTAATTTTCATGAAGTCAAATTTGTCTTGTTTTTTACTTTTTTTATGTGTGTCTTTGGTGTCCCCCATCCAGGAAATTATTGCTAAATTCAATGTCATGATGCTTTTGCCCTTTGTTTCTTCTAAGAGTTTTATTATTTTAGGTCTTACATTTAAGTACTTATCCATTTTGAGTTAATTTTTGTATATGATATTAGGTATGTGGATATCCAGTTTTCCCAGCACCATTTGTTCAAAAGACTGTTCTTTTTTCTCATTGAATGGTCTTAACACCCATATCAAAAATCATTTGACCATATGTATGAGAGTTTACTTCTAAGCTCTTTGTTTCTGTCTTTATGCCATTGCCCCACTGTTTTGTTTTCTATAGCTTTGTAGTAGAAAATGGAAATCAGGAAGTGTGAATCCTCCAGTTTTTCTGTTCTTTTTCAAGATTGTCTTGGCTATTCAGGGTCCCTTGAGATTCCATGTGAATTTTAGGATAGGTTTTTCTCTATTTGTACAAAAGTCACTGGGATTTCGATACAAGCATTGCATTGAATCTGTAGATTGCTTTGGGTAGTATTGACATTTTAGCAATATTAAGTCTTTCAGTATATGACCATAGATGTGTTTCCATTTATTTATGTCTTCTTTAATTTCTTTCAGCAATATTTTGTAGTTTTCATTGTACAAATCTCTCACCTCCTTGGTTAAGTTATTTCCTAAGTATTTTATTCCTTTTTATGCTACTGTAAATAGAATTATTTTTGTAATTTTCTTTTCAGATTGTTCATTGTGTATAGAAATGCAGCTGAGTTTTGTCTTTGACTTTGTATCCTTATACTTTGCTGAATTCATTTATCGGTTCTAACAGCTGTTTTTGGTGGAGTCTTTAGGGTTTTCTACGTATAAGATCACATTATCTGCAAACAGAGATAATTTAACTGTCCTTTCAGTTTGAATGCCTTGTATTCTTTTTTTCACCTAATTGCTCTGGCTAGAGCTTTCAGTACCATATTGAATAGAAGTGGTGAAAATGGGCATCCTTACCTTGTTCCTGATCTTAGAGGAAGAGCTTTCAGTCTTTGACCATTGAGTATGATGTTTGCTGTGGGTTTTTCATACATGGCTTTTGTTATGTTAAGGTAGTTTCCTTCTATTCCTATTTAGTTGAGTGTTTTTATCATGAAAGAATGTTGTATTTTGTCAAAAGCTTTTTATTCTTCAAGATGATCATGTGAGTTTTTCATTTATTTTGTTGATGTGGCATATTATTGGGTTGGGCAGAGTTCGCTTGGTTAATGAATATGTTGTTCAATAAAGTTCTTGGTGAAAATGAAAAATGTTTCTTTTATTTTATTTATTTATTTATTTATTTTTTTTTGTGGTATGCGGGCCCCCTTTGTTGTGGCCTCTCCCGTTGCAGAGCACAGGCTCCGGACGCGCAGGCTCAGCGGCCATGGCTCACGGGCCCAGCCGCTCTGCGGCATGTGGGATCCTCCCAGACCGGGGCGCGAACTCGGTTCCCCTGCATTGGCAGGCGGACGCGCAACCACTGCGCCACCAGGGGAGCCCCCGTTTCTTTTATTTTTACTTAAACTCGAATGAACATTTTGGCCAACCCAATACATTAATTTTTGTATGTTATTCTCTCCTTACAATTCAGGAATAAGTTCCACTGTTTACTATGGAGCCATAAATTTTAAAATAAAAATGTGATTATATATTCTTTTAAAAAAAATTTTTTTAAATTTAATTTTATTTATTTTTGGGTGCGTTGGGTCTTCACTGCTGTGCGTGGGCTTTCTCTAGTTGCGGCAAGCGGGGGCTGCTCTTTGTTGCCGTGTGCAGGCTTCTCATTGCGGTGGCTTTTCTTGTTGCAGAGCATGGGCTCTAGGCATGTGGGCTTCAGTAGTTGTGGCACGTGGGCTCAGTGGTTGCGGCACGTGGGCTCAGTGGTTGCGGCACGTGGGCCCAGTAGTTGCAGCACTTGGGCCCTAGAGCACGCGGCCTTTAGTAGTTGTGGTGCACGGGCTTAGTTGCTCCTTGGCATTTGGCATCTTCCCGGACCAGGGCTTGAACCCATGTCCCCTGCATTGGCAGGTGGATTCTTAACCACTGCGCCACCAGGGAAGCCCTGATTATATATTCTTTATTAAAAGAATGTTACTTTTTGTTGTTATTAAGAGACCATGATGATTTGTTGCCTTTTTGGGTTGGGGTTGCATTTCTTTTTTAAAATGTCATTAAAAGTAAACTAGAAAAAATTTAACAGATCTTGTGGGTAGGGGAAGATATCTAAAATTTATGTTCATTTTGAGTAAAAGCGAGGTGATGCAAAATTATTAGACAGGGGGTATATTGAAACTTATGGTGTTTCCTGATTATTGAAAAATCAGGTAGCTTTCTTGAGTATACAGTTAGATCAGAAATCTACAGGTTTTTATATAGTTAACCCTCACAGTACAGGTAGCTCCGAGAGACACCTGTTTAGAAAAGACAAGTATTTATAAGAATTCTCCTATTTTAAAATGTACGTAAAGAGGACCAAGGTTGGGCGTGAAAATCAATTGGCATAACTTTATAATACAACATCAAAAATATTACTGAAGGCCAAATATTAGGAAAGGGATGAATAACTAGCATCTGGCAATACAGATTCCATTTGCCAAAGAGCATGGCATAAATTTTTAAGACAAATATATTTCCTAAAGTTTATTAGAATTTCATGTACATACTTGCTTCTGAGTTCTCAAATAGAAGATTGAACTTCTTGATGGCAAGGATCATTTTAGATTTTGGTGCTTTCTGAAGTAAATATTCCTACAGCAAGTATAATTACTTGCTGAATGAATGACTTAGTCCCACCCATTAGTGGGCTACTTTGAGTTCACTAGAGCACATTTCATCCATGGATCCTTCAAGAAGTAGGAAGTCAGTTTTCTGAAATCATGAGAAAATAGAATCAGAACTGTGAAAGCTGTACTCCTTATAGAACTCTTAAGCAAAATTGACCTTGAACATTTAGTCTAATGCCTGTTGTTTTTTTGTAAATAGGAAAATGGAGACCCAGAGAGGTGAGGTGATATGCTTTTAGTCACACAGATAGCTGGAGACATGTTATGTAGTGCTCATTTTACTCATCATCCTGCCTCTCTTCCTCTTGGGATCATTGCTTGATCTTAGGGTTGGAATAAAGTTAAATTGCTCAATTTAAAATTGTTGATTTACAGAACTCAGTTTTAATTTCTTTTTCAATTGATTTTAAGTTAAAACAGGTTACTATTGAAATGGTATGAGATATGATCTTAATTTTCAAACAGATGCAAAAAATGTGCTAATATTGAATATATAGCTAGAAAAATCTAAGAAATTATTTTTTATTTTTCAATAACCTCAAAAATTTTTATTTGGCTTAATTTAAAATGTATACTATTTAAATAAGACCCACATTTTTACAAACTTTAGATAGATATGGACCTTAGATATCTTGTTTAAAATCTAAGGACCCGGGCTTCCCTGGTGGCGCAGTGGTTGAGAGTCCGCCTGCCGTTGCAGGGGACACGGGTTCGTGCCCCAGTCCGGGAAGATCCCACATGCCGCGGAGCGGCTGGGCCCGTGAGCCATGGCCGCTGAGCCTGCGCGTCCGGAGCCTGTGCTCCGCAACGGGAGAGGCCACAGCAGTGAGAGGCCCGCATACTGGGAGAAAAAAAAAAAAAAAAATCTAAGGACCCTAAAATGTGAATTATATTCAGCTCTGGAGGATATCATTTAATAATCATATTTACAGGCATAATTGGTGAAGTTCAGAAATACCAAACAGTTTTCTTTTTTTCATGAGCACTACTAAGCCTAGAAAATTAGCAAAAAAGAAACTTGTTCAATATACTCTTTTAGAAATGGAATAATTTAAAATAAAAATAGGAATCAAACATATAATGATTTACTTTTGGATATTTGATGTAAAGCCATGTTAAGAGAGTTAAAGCCATGTTTAAGAGACTCAAAGTGGATTTAAGTTATACAGGAAGTATACCTCTTTGCTCTAATTTTTTTTCTTCCTGGAACATTTTCTACTCATTCTATTACACTAACTTCATGCTGAAGTTAGTATCTTTAGCCCCTTAGGACAGAGGAGACACCTATTGGGAGATGATTCTCCATGAGTCTCTTGTGCTTCAGCACATTTTCTGAGCAGAGGCATTGGCAGCTTTTGTTGAGGGCAATCTTCTCAAGGAAATTTGCATAGCAAACAGCCTGGGAAGATAGAAACAGTATTACCGTAAGGACAGAGGGCAGATTTCCTTGCTGTCTAGAATAGTCAAGATAATCCCTCTGGGGAGTAAGTGGGGTACATTTGCTTGCAACTCCTTTAAAATATTGGTGTTTCATAAGCTTCAGCTTTCTTCTCCTGTAATTTAACTCACTGTGTGTGCAGGCATCACCTGGCTCTCCTTGTATTGCCCTTTAGGGATTAGAGCTTTGGGAACCAATGCAAAAGATGATACACTGGCTACTGCTATTGTTTTGAGTAGTAATCTTTTCTTTGTCTGTGACCCAGGAGTGTCATATTTTCTGCCAGGATTATCTGATGCTGGCTCACCAGATATCACTAACACAACCTATTGATAAAACAAAGCTGAGTTTATTGCTTACTGCAGTAAAGGAGAACACCACCTTGACAGAACTTTGGTAGTGCCTTAGAGGGGCAAAATCAAGGTAAAAATTTTAGCATTTGAAGTTTGATTTAATTTGAGTTTGCAGTGGTGGTGATTGGGCTTGATTAAGATTGAATAAGAATCATGATATAACAATTTACAGTAGAAATGGTCAAAACAGCAATGCAAGGATTTTAAAAACTGCTGATGCTTTCTGTTGAAGAGTTGATGCGTCTTTCCTGAAGCTTCTGTAATGAACAATCACGTTATATCCCTGCAAGAATCTCCTGGAATAGTAGAGTATGCTAATGAAGGCATTTGACTAGTAAAGTCAGGCTAATGTACACAGAAAGATGTGTGTGTGTGTCGGTGTATTAGTTTCCTAGGGATGCTATAACAAATTACCACACAATTGGTGGCTTAAAATAATAGCCTCTAGGGGAAGAATTCTTTCCTCTCTCTTTTAGCTTCTGGTATTTTTAAGCAGGCATTGGTGTTTCTTGGCTTGTGGCAGCATAACTTTAATCTCTGCCTCCATCTTCACATGGTGATCTTCACTCTGTATCTGTGTCCAAATTTCCCTCTTTTTATAAGGATGCCAGTCATTGGATTAGGGCCCACCCTAATCCAGTATGACTTCACGTTACCTTGATTACATCTGCAAACACCCTATGTCCAGACAAGGTCAAATTCACATGTTCCACTGTTTATAAATTTGGCGGGGGACAGTATTCAATGCAGTACAAGAAGTATATGGTTTCGATCCTCAGTGTTCCTCAGTGTTCAATCTGTGTGTGGCTAGATGGTTTTGGTTCTCGGTATCCATGAAACTGTCATGGCTGTTTGCTTAGCTTGCATGTAGGAATCTCAGGCTCATCAGAGTTCTTGACAACAGCATGACATGTAGTGAAAAGAATACCAATATGGAAATCAAGGTGCCTTGGTTCTAGTTTCTGTCCTGCTGTTAACTAGCTTGGGAAAGTTACTGTCTTTTCCAGCTATTAGTTTCTCAATGGGTAAAATGGGAGGTCTGGAAGAAGAGAAGAGGAATGGATCCCTGAGGGCCTTTCTAGCTCTCAGGTTCTAAAGTTCTGTAATTGTTGAGTGTCTGCTATATACCATATTGGTATTCATTTTGTTGGAGTGAAAAAATTGAAAAAAGAAATAGAATGCTTTAAGTGCTGATCTGATAGATTCTGACTTGTGAATGTATTCTGACTTAATTTATGCTTTGTTTACTTGGGTGAAGATCATTAATGAAGATATTAGGTAAATATGGAATTAGCCCATCTCTCTGACTTACATATTTTATTTTTCAGTTTGAATATTGTATTTAGAAGGGAGACATTCTTCAGGTCAGTTAATTCATTTAAAGTTAGAAGAATGTGTTGTTGCTGCACTGTCTCAGCTGAGTTCAGAAAATGAAATAACCTTTTCTGAAGTGAGCATCATGTAGGGTATGGATGTACTTGATTTCTTTTATGGTTCACAGTCTTCACTTTCTATGTAGTGTTTATTTTTTTGATTTATAGATGCTTGAGAACCTAGAGGAATCCCTTCCCCTCCTCCCCAGCTACTCATGCAGCTCCATAGAAAAAAGGAAGGAAGGAAGAAAAAACCATGTTGAACACATTTTTTCCTTTTTTTTCCTTATCTTTATTTTTTCTTGAAGTATAATCAACTTACAGTATTCTATTGGAAGATGATTGTTTATTCGGTTTCTTTGATCAATGCAGGCCTATTCAGATGATCTGTTTCTCCTTGTGTGTGCTTCAGTAGATTGTGTCTTTCAAAGAATTGGTCCATTTCTTCTAAGTTAGCAAATCTGTGGGCATAGAGCTATTCATAATATTTCTTTATTATCATTTTAATGTTTGTAGGATTGCTAGTGATGGCCCCTCTTTCATATCTGATATTAGTAATTTGCTTCTTTTTTCCTTTTCTCCTTGGGAAGCTTGGCTAGGGGTTTATTCATTTTGTTGATCCTTTCAAAGAATCAGCTTTTAGTTTTGTTGATTTTCTCTACTGTTTACCTGTTTCCAATTTCACCGATTTCTGCTCTGATTTTTATTATTTCTTTTCTGCTGCGTATATTGAACTTAATTTGTTCTTCTTTTTCTAGTTTCCTAAGGCAGAAACTTGGGTGATTGACTTTAGCTTTCTTCTGTTTAAATATATGCATCCAGTGTTATATAAGTTTCTCTCTCAGAGAGAAAATGTAGTATGGCATTTGCTGTATTCCACAAATTTTGATGCTTTATTTTCATTTTTATTTAGTTAAAAAAAATTAAAAAAAATTCCTCAGCACTTTGTTTGACTCATGTATTATTTGTATATGTTGTTACTCTCCAAATATTTGGGGATTTTCTGGATATCTTCTGTTATTATTTTCTAGTTTAATTTTATTGTGGTCTGAGAGCATAGTTCATATAATGTGTTATTTTAAATTTGTTAAGGTGTGTTTCCTGGTCCAGAATGTAGTCTGTCTTTGTGAATGTTCCCTTTGACCTTGAGAAGAGTGTGTATTCTGCTGTTGTTGGATGTAGTAGTCTATAGATGTCAATTAGATCCAGTTAATTGATGGTGCTATTCAGTTCTATGATATTCTTACTGATTTTCGGCCTATTGGTTCTGTTAGTTACTCATAGAGGGGTATTGAAATCTCCAGATATAATAGTGAATTTGTATATTTCTTTTTGCAGTTCTACTAGTTTTTACCTCAAGTATTTTGTTCTGTTGTTAGCTGCACGTGTATAAGGATAGTTATATCTTCTTGGAGAATTGACCCTCTATCATTATATACTGTTTCTCCTTATTGCTGGAAATTTTCCTTGCTTTGAAGTCAGCTCTTTCTGAAATTAATATAGCTACTCTAGTTTTCTTTTGATTAGTGTTAGCATAGTGTATCTTACTTCATCCCTTTTCCTTTAATATATCTATGCCTTTATAAGTGGGTTTCTTGCAGAAGCCTATAGTTGGGTCTTGTGTTTTGCTTCACGCTAATTGGTATATTTAGATCACTGACATTTAAAGTAATTATTGATATACTTGAATTAATATTTACCATATTTTTAACTGTTTTCTAGTCCTTGTTCTTGGGTTTTTGGTTTCTTTTTTCTTTATTTTGGTCTTCCACTCTGTTTCTCTCATTTTAATTGAGCATTTTATTATTATTATTATTTTTTGCAGTACGCGGGCCTCTCACTGTTGTGGCCTCTCCTGTTGCGGAGCACAGGCTCCGGACGCGTGGGCTCAGCGGCCATGGCTCACGGGCCCAGCTGCTCCACGGCATGTGGGATCTTCCCAGACCGGGGCACGAACCCATGTCCCCTGCATCAGCAGGCGGAGAGCATTTTATATTGTTCCATTTTCTATCCTATCTTAGTATATCATTATATTTCTTAAAAAACTTTTCTTTTAGCGGTTGCTCAGAGTTTGCAATTATACATTTATAGCTAATCCAAGTTCATTTTCAAATAACACTACACTGCTTCATGAATACTACAAGTACCTTTTAACAGAGTATTCCCAATTTCTCTCTCACATGCCTTATGGCATTTCTGTCATTCATTTAATTTATCTATAAGCTGTGATCACAAAATATATTGCTTTGAACACATTGTCTGTTAGATTAAGAATAAGAAAAATAAGAGATTTAATTTTACCTTTATATATTCCTTCTCTTATGCCCATCATTTCTTTATGTAATCCATGTTTCTGACCTATGTAATTTTCTTTCTGTCTGAAGAACTTCTTTTAACATTTCTTGCAAGGCAGGTCAGTAGGTTTTCAGTTCTCTCAATTTTTGTTTGTCAGAGAAAGTATTTCTTTTTCACTTTTGAAGGATAATTTTGCTGGATACAGAATTCTAGGTTGGTGTTTTTTTCTTTTAACACTCAGTATTTCACTCTACTCATTTTGCTTGCATGGTTTCTGAAGAGAAGTTCAATGTAATTCTTATTTTGCTCCTCTCTAGGTGGGTTTATTTTTCCTTCTCTCTGTTTTTTTTTTCTTGGTTCTTTTCAGATTTTCTCATCTATTCTTCTGTAGTTTTATTATGACATGCCTGGGTGTAAGTATTTTAGTATTTATCCTGCTTGATGTACACTGAGCTTCCTGCATCTGGTTTGGTGTGGTATTACCAAAGACATTCTTTTTCTGTTATACTGTTGTTGATTTGTAACATTTCCTTTTCATCTTTTCTTAGAGTTTCCATATCTCTGCTTGTATTACCCATTTGTTCTTACATGTTGTTCACTTTTTCCATTAGAGCCCTTCGCATGTTTACCATAGCTATTTTTAACCCAGTGATAATTCTAAAACCTCTGCTGTATATGAGTCTGGTTTTGAGGCATGCTTTATTTCTTCAGATTGTGTTTTTTGCCTTTACAATGCTTTGTAATTTTTTTGTTGATATCCAAACATGATATATTAGATAAAAAAGAGGAGGTAAATAGGCCTTTAGTGTGAGGTTTTATGTTTATCTGACTAGGAGTTAGGCTGCATTTACTATTTGCTGTAGCTGTGGTGTCAGAGGCTAATATTTCTTGTAGTGTCCTTGTTTTGGTCTGCTGTGTTGTCTTTGGGTTACGTAGAGAATCCTTAAATAGGGTCTCAAATTTGAAGTTCCTTTACCTGTAATCCTCTGTTATTGTACAGGAGTTGTATTGATGTGGAGGTAAGGTGGTGGGAGTTCTGTAGTATTGTGATTAGGTCTCAGTTTTTTAAGCCTGATTTGGGTGTCTCTTCCCCTGTTTGAAGGGTAGAGGGAGCTGGAATTAGGTACTTCCTTTATCCCAGGTTGGCTAGACACGGTAAAGTCCTGGTATGTTAGGCTCTGTTAAAATAATTTTTTTTTTTTTTTTTCAGGCAGTCCTTTTTAAGAACAGAGAGCTCTGGGTATATTTAAAAATGATTGCTTTTCCCCTCCCCCTGCTGGAAACAAAGAGATTTTTCTCAGATTATCACAGTTGAAAACGTGGTAGGGCTTCTGGAGGTAAAACTCAAGAAACTGTGAGGACCTTTCAAAGACTGAGTCCCCTCACAGGTTTTCCTTCTAAGCTAGTCTACACTGAGTCTCCAGCAATTCGTCATTTACTGTTTAAAGTGTTCCTACTAATACTGGCTGCATCTGTGGGTTTATCTTCCTGGGCTTTTGCTTCTTGCACACTGCTATTCTCTGTATCTACCTGTCTCTCTCTCTAGTTTTCAGGGTAGAGGTTTGCTCTCTGGCTTCAATTCCCTGACAGATTTAAGAAGAGTTGTTGATTTTCTTTTTTTCTTTTCAGCTTTTTTATTGTTGTAAGGACAAGGTTGATGAATTCCAAGTTCTTTACATGCTGGACCTGATTGAAGATTAGTTTTGAATCTTTTCCACTTTTTCATAATGGTAAAGACTTGCTATAAAACCCTTTGTCTGATTTGGCAGTATTAGTCATTTGGAATGTGATTTCCTTCTGGCATCAGGTTTGTACATTTTGAGGTCATGCACTGTAATTTGCAAGAATGAGTAAAGAACTTTTCCAGAGGGAAGTTGATACTAGGACTGACTTCCGTTATTGGTGAGATGGCTCGTTCTTAGCCCATTTACTGTTATTCTGTTGACAAGTGTATTTGGGGGTGACAGCCACCTTTGTTTCCTATGTTGATAGTCAAAGTTTCATTTTTATACGTGTATACCTTACAAAAAATACCAGATTTTTGCAGCCTGTTTGGGAATAGGGTCATGTCAAATTATATTAATTTGCACTCTGATAAATATACTGATGATGCTAAGAGTGGTTATTAAAACCTTGTGCTGATACTTTGTATTTATGGAACCAATTAATTGGATGACCTATTTAGACTGGGTGTCTTAATTAGTACATTGCTCACTAATTATTTTTATGAGTAGAATAGGGTAATGTTAATCCTTAAATTTTCTGTGATGTAAAAAACTTAATGCACATCACGAGTATTAGATATCTTGGTAGAAATTGAGACATAAAAAGGGAAATTGGTCTAAATTATACATAAAATGTAGTTTTCTTTATTTTCTTTTGCAAAACATTCATATTAAAAAATTACTGTGTTGGAGAAAATTTAGACAACTTCTTCTTAAAATAAGAGAATCACCCTTAATTCCACCAGTGTAACATGACTAGTTACCATGTGGGGTATATGTGCTTTCTAGTCCTTTTTTGTATAGATTATTTTACATAGTTGTGATCATAATTTATTTTTAAATCTGTGCTTTTCTTTTTGCAATTAGTAGTGCGTTTTCTCATTCTGCATCGTGTTTTTAATAGTAATATTTTTTCATTGAGAAAGGTATATTAGGTTGATCAGACCTATCACTGTGGTGAACTGTGTGTGCATTTAGCTTTTCCATGTCTTTTTTTTTTAAATAAATTTATTTATTTTTTATTTTTGGCTGCGTTGGGTCTTTGTTGATGCGCACGGGCTAAGCGGCGAGCAGGGGCTACTCTTCCTTGTGGTGCTGGGGCTTCTCACTGGGTGGCTTCTCTTGTTGCAGAGCAGGGGCTCTAGGCGTGTGGGCTTCAGTAGTTGTGGCACTCGGGCTCCAGAGCGCAGGCTCAGTAGTTGTGACGCATGGGCTTAGTTGCTCTGTGGCATGTGGGATCTTCCCGGAGCAGGGCTCGAACCCACGTCCCCTGAATTGGCAGGCAGATTCTTAACCACTGCACCATCAGGGAAGCCCTAGCTTTTCCATGTCTTTTGGTTTAGCTTTTCTCTGTGCTGTTTCCTTGCCTGGATTTTCAGAGGTCTCAGTCTCTGTTTCTTTTAGTTTCTCTGTCTTTCTTTTAAGGAGTATTTTATGTATCTCATGTTCTCTCCCACAGGGCTAATTAACTTTTACTGGATCTTGAAAAATGGATTTTTTTTCTCATATGATTAGAAAACAGTGCTTTAGGGCTTATACTGCCAAAGTGATTCACACAGTTCTAGTCGAAAAAATTGAAAATTTGTAACTAGGTGATAAAAATGATCTCTTAGATATGTCAAACCTGGTATTCTAGACTCTCACCCTTAGGTTGTAAATTGTCTTTAGTCAAATAATTTAATATTTTATGTTGTACTTACAAATTGGATTTTTTCTTACCTCATGTTTGTGGGTTTAATTTGACATCTTTGTCAGGATTCCTTATTAGATTTCTCTGTAGTCTTCTGACTTTTCCTCTGTCCTGTCACTTTGTGGTTAGAGTTGAATTGAGTCTAGTCATTTGAATGGAAAGTCAGTACTAACAGAAACTTATAGAAACTTCTACTGAGTCTGATAATTCTGAACCCACCTAATTCTTTATGCACAATCTTCAGCAACTTCTCAGCAACCATTAGTTAATTTTCATTGTAAATTATACACTAGATAATTGAATGTTTTTTAAATGGGAAAATTGTTAATTGAACTTTTATTGTGATTCAGGTACTCTGTTGAGTGCCTGAGACAACCACGTGGATAAGATATGAATTAAAGTCTTGAGGAGGCAAAAGTCCAAAGGAAAGACAGAAGTCTCTACAGTTATGACAAATAGGGAAATGTGCTCATATAAAATATGCTTTGTGAACATAGGGAGGGAATAATGATATCCCCAGAGTGGAAGATTAAGGAGTTTGAGAATGACACTTGAAGGAGATGACCGTTGAGTTGATTGCAGAGATATTTTTAAAGCTAAAATTCAAGTACCTGTTCTCCAAAGTTTCTTCAACTCTAGACTTCTCTGGTTAAGTTACAGTGTACCATAGCCTTCATTTATGGATCTGTAGAAAAAGAATTATTGCTTCTAACAAGGACCCTGATATTTTACATGGTTCAGGATCAACAAAGCAAAATTATATTTTTCTTGACATATTATGCTTACTAGTAATATTACTATAACTGCTGTACTACTGCTACCGCATCTACCTCTTCCATTACTATTACTACTGTGTTGTTAGTACAATGCTATTTCTAACGCTATTACTCCTACTCCTCCTGTTCCTTCTACTACTACTGCTGCTGCTGCTGCTGCTACTTTTACTAGATGTTACTTGTTTTTACTGGGGACAACTTTATATTCCTTACAGATTTAAGATGGGAGATTAGATCAAGTTTTAGGCATGATTTTCAAGAGAAAAAAAGTGACTATGTCACAAAAACTTAATAAAATTACCCTCATTTTCAAAAAGTATTCCGATAATTCAAGTTCTAGTTATGAATGGTTACCCTGTGTTTTCCCTTTCTTTATGTTTCTTGGTAACTATTATTTTATGCATGATAATATGATTAAACTTTTATAATTAGACTTATTCCAAATAAAAATCAACCTAGATGCAAAGCTTTTCTCTAGTTAAATATAAGCACTTTTTTTGTTGTTATTCCTGAGGATTCTTAGTACTTCTGTGAGCATTCAGGTCAATCAGGATGTTTATGTGAGTTCCAGAATTGCTCTAGAGAGTGTAAGCTATGGAGTAAGGTAGATGTGGTCTGATTCCTGATTTGGATTTACTAGCTGTGCTTGGATAGTTAACTTATGCTGAGTTTGCCAAGACTAGATTCTAGGAAGCACCTTTTTATTTATTTATTTATTCATTGAACATATTTTTTTGCATTGTTTTAACTTTAGCAAGATATTTAAGACAGTTCATTCTATTTCTTTGCATATGTACCTATATAGAGAATATTGTTTATAGAATGACCTGTTCTGGGTGTGTCTCTCTGACCTGAAGCTAATTTAGTGCTGAAAATTTTTTGAAGAGCCCTAATATTGTAAAAGAGTAGTACAGAAAAAGCAGGCTCTTGGTTTATGTTTAAATTCTGTCATAGAATGAGACCACAGGTTGGTTAGGTTTCATATGACGTAGGCATAATCATATAGCAAGGGTTGATGAGAGAAACTCTTCACAGCTTCTAGTCTGGGTAAGTTGACTCACTTGGGATAAGTTAGAGGAATCTGAACTGTGTTGCCAAACTGTAGGGAGAGATGTCTTTTTTTTTTAACTTCTGTATTTAAAAATATAGATGTTATCAGTGATAACTGATGAAGGCAGCAGAAAAGTCAAGAGACAAATGTAGTCAAGTCTAGATTGTATCTCCTATAATCTTTTCAGTCTAGGTTCTATAACCAGGTCTGTAAAATGTTGAGGGACCTTCTAAGGGGGCCTGATGATAGTCAAACACTTTATGGCTTTGATTTTTCTTTGTCTTTTTTCTTGGGCAATGGAGGTTAGAAAGGCATTAACAGTCACAGAAACCTTTGTTTGTATGTTTAATGTTCTGAAAAGAGATATTCTACCCTCCACCCTAGATAGTATCTATCTTAGATACTTAGATTTTTAGAACAATGGTGTTACTGTGTTTTAGGTTCTGAGTTCCTGACTTGAGGGAATATGATATAGGCAATTTCAGAATAGAAGATAAATCTTATTTTAAAAATATTTATTACTTCCTGTGCACTACTACCAGGTAGTAGTAGTGCTTCATAATACAGGTATGTTCTTAAAAATCCTAGGAGAGTTATCCTTTGGTGATAGTTTAGTTTATTGTATACACTTTGTAGTTTTGGAGTTGTAAAAAAGTGCTGTGTGGGAAAGGGGATGGCTTAAAAACGTTTGATTCTTTTACATACCAGTAGATTACTTGACAGTTTGATTAATTGTGATTGAAAGTAGAGTTTTTAATTGATCTAATTTTAGATTCTAGAGAATGCTTTACAGAAATACTTGGTTAGTCAATTAATACAGTGTTGGACTTCCCTGGTGGTCCAGTGGTTAACACTCCATGCTTCCACTGCAGGGGCACGGGTTTGAACCCAGGTCGGGGAAGTTCCACATGACACGTGGTGTGGCGAAAAAAAAAATTACAATGGTACTTTTCATACATATCGTTAAATTAAAGTCAGAATTTGTGGAGTGATAGTGTTCTACAGTGACACTTTATCAAGAAGATTGTATTAGTTGCCAGCCTCAGATAAGCTTTTCCTGATTACTCAGTCTAAAATAAATATCTTGTAACTTTTTGTCAAATTAGCTTATGTATAACACTCTTGTTCCCCCTCTGTGTGTGTATGTGTACGTGTGTGTGTGTACATATGTGTATGTGTTTGTATTTGTTTATTGATTATTTTCATGCTGGAATGAAAGTTCTATGAGGGACTATTTTCTTCTTTTTCATGAAAACCTTTATTAAATGCCTAAATGCACAGGGCCTGAACTATGTATGCGCTGTTAAAGGCTGGAGTGCCTGGCTAAAACCAGGAAAACTGCTGCTCCTTTTTCCTGTTCTCAGAGTTTCTACTGTTCATAGTTGGGCCAGTCCTATGGCATGCAAAGGAGGGGATAAATATCCCAGAGCAAGATTCTGATGAAGGGGAATGAAGCCAGGGGTAAGGACACTGAGCCATTCCTTCCAGCCAACCCCTTAGGACATATCCTGAGCACCTAAAATATACCTCCTGACACAAAGAGTAGGTGGTCAATAAGTATTTGATGAATGGAGGATTTCCTTTCCTTTTTTTCTTCCTCCTCCTCCTCCTCCTCCCCCCCTCCCTCTCCTCCTCCTCCTTACTCCTCTAGCAAGGGTCAGATTTGAGTGAAATATAAATAACTTTAATTCATTTTCATAAAGACTGTGCCAGGAAAATATTTCTGCATGCTAAAGGAATACCTTTTAACACTTTAAAAATGAAGAATTAAGAACTCATTTGTTTTAAGGCTTGCTGGTTTTCATTGTAACCTGTTAAAGGAAAATATAAATCGTGATAATTAAATTGAGAATTCAAGAGAAATTTTGGTTGATGAAGTGATAATAGATTTGTGATAAAATTATAAATATAATTAAAATTTTAGAAAAACTTGAGTACCATGAAATCACTAAAAAAAAAAAGTTAAAGAAAAAATCTCTGAAATAGACCTTATTCTAGAATCTGGAGGAGAAAAGGAGTATAAAGTAGGATAGGGATTGCCAAAGCATGCCAATCTGAGGCTAAATGACAGCCAGGAAAAATGCCCTAGAACAGATGTTAGATGGAGGAACCCAGAAGTAATACCTTCAACTTGCTGTTGAATTAGACTGTGTTGGATCCATCATGGACTCTCCTTAAGGCCATTGACTAATAAGTTCAGATTGTTTAGTGCTATCTTCAGTGTCCAACACAGTGTCTGGCACTTAGTATTCTCTGCATAAAATTTTTTCCTGAGAACTGCATTAATCTGTAGGTAGTAAATTCCTGAGAGCCGATTTCAGACATTTGAGAGGTGTCTTTATTCTCAGATTGTGGTAGGCTTTTAGCCATGTATAATTAAAAAAATTTTTTTCTCTTAACCTTTTGGGGTGAAGGATCAGAACTTCTGCCTATGGCCCTTGTTAATACAGTTGACCCTTGAACAATGCAGGGTTCAGGTGCACTGACACCTCCCCGCAGCCTATGCAGTTGAAAATCCTCTAAGTAAATATCATAAGTTTACGTTGTCTGTTTACAAGATGAACCTGAATTGTCTGTCAGTACCTACATCAATATTGTCTTATATGATACAAAACACTGTAGATGTAATACCTGATACTAACACTAGACATCAAAAAAGAAAAGATAGTATGAAAAAGAAATTCATATTTATTTATAACTATAACAGTTCATGCATTGATAACAAAGAGGCAGCAGTATTATTGCTTTATGGTAGCCTAGTATAATTGATACGATTGCTTCACAGTAGCCTAACCTATACACTAATGAATGAATCATTATAAAATTTTTATGGCATACAGTGTTTCAGTCATATTCATAATACAATATTAGAAACATTGTTACATTAAAAACACCCTACTTACCTGTGGCGATAAGCAGTTTCTCCAGTTATGAGAGAGTGGCATGCTGTATGGTAATGTAATTCTTTGAAAGCAAAGTTATAAAACAGTAAGAAAATGAACACATTATTAATTTTATTTTAAATACCACTCACCTTATGCCTATGTAAGGATAGGCTATGCACTTCAATACAAGTTTTGCACGATGTTCTACACAATGAAAACTTGGGTGATGTTGATGTTAATGATACAAAAAATCTCATACAGTTCTTGCTGTACAGTTATTAAGTTTTCCACAGGAAGACCACACATATACCTTAGATGAGTTTTCTTTTTTATATTCTTTTCCATTATAGATTATTACAAGTATTGAATGTAGTTCCCTGTGCTATACAGTAGGACCTTGTTGTTTATCTATTTTATATATAATTGTTTGTATCTGCTAATCTCAGACTCCTAATTTGTCCCCCCCAATTCCTCTTTGGTAATCATAAGTTTGTTTTCTATGTCTGAGTCTGTTTATGTTTTGTAAATAAGTTTATTTGTATCGTATTTTATATTTCACATATAAGTGATATCATATGATATTTGTCATTTTGTCTGACTTACTTCACTTAGTATCATAATCTCTAGGTCCATCCATGTTGCTGCAAATGGCAGTATTTCATTCTTTCTTACAGCTGAGTAGTATTCCATTGTGTATATATATACCACATCTCCTTTATTCACTCATCTGTTGATGGACATTTAGGTTGCTTCCATGTCTTGGCTATTGTAAATAGTGCTGCTATGAACATTGAGGTACATATATCTTTTCAAATTAGTTTTCTCTGGATATATGCCCAGAAGTGGGATTGCCGGATCATGTGACAATTCTATTTTTAGTTTTCTGAGGAACCTCCATACTGTTTTCCACAGTGGCTATACCAATTTTCAGTCCCACCAACTGTGTAGGAGGGGTTCCCTTTTCTTCACACCCTCTCCAGCAAAGTCTGTAGACTTTTCGATGATGACCATTCTGACTGATGTGAGATGATACCTCATTGTAGTTTTGATTTGCATTTCTCTAATAATTAGTGATCTTGAGCATTTTTTCATGTATCTATCGGCCATCTGTATGTCTTCTTTGGAGAAGTATCTCTTTAGGTCTTCTGCCTGGTTTTTGATTGGGTTGTTTTTTTGTTTTTGTTGTTATTGAGTTGTATGAGCTATTTGTATATTTTGGAAATCAAGCCCTTGTTGGTCACATCTTTTGCAAATATTTTTCCCCAGTTCATAGGTTGTCCTTTCATTTTGTTTATGGTTTTCTTTGCTGTGCAAAACTTATAAGTTTGATTATGTCCCATTTGTTTATTTTTTGCTTTTATTTCTATTGACTTGGCGACTGACCTAAGAAAATGTTATTATGATTTATGTCAGAGAATGTTTTGCTCGTGTTTTCTTCTAGGATTTTATGGTGCCATGTCTTGTATTTAAGTCTTTAAGCCATTTTGAGTTTATTTTTGTGCATCGTGTGAGGGAGTGTTCTAACTTCATTGATTTACATGTGGCTGTCCAGCTTTCCCAAAACCATTTGCTGAAGAGACTGTCTTTTTTCCGTTGTATATTCTTGCCTGCTTTGTTGAAGATTAGTTGTCCATCGGTGTGTGGGTTTATTTTGGGGCTCTCTAGCCTGTCCATTGATCCATATATCTGTTTTTTGTGCCCGTACCATGCCATTTTGATTACTGTAGCTTTGTAGTATTGTCTGAAGTCTTGGGAGGGTTATGCCTCCAGCATTGTTCTTTTTTCTCAGGGTTGCTTTGACAATTCTGGGTCTTTTATGGTTCCATATAAGTTTTAGGATTATTTATTCTAGTTCTGTGAAAAATGTTATGGGTAATTTGATAGTGATTGCATTAAATTTGTAGATTGCTTTGGGTAGTATTCTGGCACTCCTTCTTCTATGTCTTCTTTCTCATTGTCTGGCACTAGTTTGGAAGCTCTTATCTCCATCAAGTCATCTTCTGTTAATTCCTTGGTGTGGTGTCTGTTAGCTGTTGAATTTCTCTAAGATCCATATCTTGAAACTCGTTACCCAACCCCCCACCCCCAACTTTCTTTTGCCATCTCTTTCATGATCTCTCACAGTCGCTTTTATGATTCCTTGATTGGCTTTGTCATAAATCCTGTGAAGTCATGCACAACATCTGGACACCGTTGTCTCCAGCAGGAACTTGTAGTTTTGGGTTTGATGGCTTTCACGGCTTTTTCTGTAACAGTGATAGTATTTTCAGTGGTGTAATCCTTTCAGACTTTCATGATGTGTCGGGTTCTCTTCCATCGTGCTGACAGTCCTTTCCATAGAGGACTGTGTGTAATGAGCCTTAAGGGCCCTTATTAGAGACGTATTTGGGGGCAAGTGGACTACTTTGACACCTTTGGTGTTGAACTCATGGGGTTCTGGGTGACCATGGACATTGTCCAATATCAAAAGAACTTTAAAAGTCAATCACTTACTGGCAAGGCACTCCTTGACTTAAGGGAGGAAGCATCAGTGGAACTAGTCCAGAAAAAGGGTTCTCATTGTCCAGACCTTCTTGTTGTGCAATCAAAAGAGTGGCAGCTTGTGTTTATTTTTTCCCTTCAAGGTTAGGGGTTTAGCACCTTTATAGATAAGGGCAGTCCTGATCACAGGTGCTTACTTCTCTTCCTTACTGGTAAATGTTCTTTGTGGCTTTTCTCCCCCTGCCCCCCAGAATAGGGTTCTTTCATTTGCATTAAAACCTGTTCAGACAGATATTCTTTCTCCTTAGTGATTTTCTTAATGGCGTCTGGGAACTCGTCTGCTACCTCTTGGTTGATGGAAGCTGCTTCTCCTATTGTCTTGACATTTTTTTAAGCCAAACTTCTTTCTAAAATTGTCAAACCATCCTTTGCTAGCATTAAAATTTCCAGCTTTAGGTCCTTCACCTTCCTTTTTCTTGAAGTTGTCATATAATGGTTTCGATTTTTCTCAAATCATATTAGACTCTATAGGTATAGGTATAGCAATCCTGCACCCACATAAAAGCTGAATTTTCAATATGTGATAAAAACAAAGGTAGTTTGCAAAAAGTGCAAGGTTTTTGTGCCTGCTGGCTTCATTGCAGCGATGACTTCATGAATTTTCTTTTCTTTTTTACAATGGTTCTTACAGTGGGTTCGTTTATCTTGAAATGGCGGGCCTTGGTAGTTGCAGATCTCAATCTATGATGCATATCAAGCAATTCAACATTTTCTTGTAATGTCATGACTTTTCTCTGCTTCTTGGGAGCACTTCCAGCATCACTAGTGGCACTTCGTATGGGTTCCATGGTGTTATTCAAGTTTTATTGTACTGCACTGAACATTATGAAAAATACACAGAAACAAGAGAGATCACTTTTTACTGCAATATGTAATTTACTGGAGAGAGAAACTGCTCATGCAGAGATGATTGGTGTCACACGGCATTTTAAGTGGATACTCACAACACTTGAACTCACCACAGTGGCAATAGGATGTGGCTACGAAATTATCGTAGTAATACACTATGTACTACAGTTAATTTTATGCAGTTATGCTTTAATACTGCGTCTTTACATTTGTTTACATTTTCCTCAACTGAGAATGGCACCATGTACTACTGTCTGTGTTTGTGTGCCTAACCTTTGATAAATTCTAACGTTTTATAATGGATTTGTGTATATTTTACAGTAGTACATGACAAAATAGATTAGCATCTACATATATTTTATGCATTCATACCTAATTTTTTCTTAATTTTTTTTGTTATTTCTCGGATGCCTAGTTCATCTGTGAGTTTTTTTCAAATTGTCGCAAATCTCCAAAAACTTTTCCAATATATTTATTTAAAAAAATCCATGTGTACGTGCACCCATGTTGTTCAAGGGTCAACTGTAATGTGCTTTAAATTGTTTTGTGCTTTGTTCTTATCTATAGCTGGACCCTTATTTTCATGAAAGATAGAGGGCAAGCCTCTCTAGTTTGTTGAGTTCTGGTAGCCAAAGTTTGAGTCTGACCAGTGCACTAATACCATGGTAGAAAGTTTTGTATTTATTTTCTTAGCAGTGTTACCTTAAATAAAGTTCCAAAGGGTTTAATTGCCCTGCTAAAGAAATCTGTATTACTTAGTTATGTAAAGTTATGATGATTGCCTAAAGGGACGAGGAAAGAGTCATCAAAGCTTTTCTCTTGCAGTTATTGATTTCAAACTTTTTTTGCATTGGTAGCAATGAAAAATCACTTAGTCCTTAATGGACTTGAAGAAACTCATGGAATTGCTATTGCTTGTGTCTTCACAGAGTGAAAGAGTTTGATTAAGTTGCCCTTTTACCAATGTAAACAAGAAAAGGACTTAGTCTAGATTTTCTTCTAGGCTTCTATTTCATTTACAGTTTTTTTTTCTTTTCAAAGATATAGTCACCTTATTTTAATACATCCTAAAAATTGATGAGTACGGTTAATATGTTAGTGTGCCCCTCCCCCCCAAAAGCTATATTAAATCAATGATGGTGCTTTTAATGAAGAATATGACATAATATTAATAGTTTCATGTTATGTTAACTAAAACAATCTTCCCTGAGGCAGGAGGGGGTTGAAATTTACCACACAGTGATTATGTTTATGAAAGAATAAATAGGAGATTGGTTCAAGATGGCGGAGTAGAAGGATGTGTGCTCACTCCCTCTTGCCAGAGCACCAGAAACACAACTAACTGCTGAACAATCATTGACGGGAAGACACTGGAACTCACCAGAAAAGATACCCCACATCCAAAGACAAGGGAGAAGCCACAATGAGATGGTAGGAGGGGCACAATCACAATAAAATCAAATGTGATAGTATTTTCAGTGGTGTAATCCTTTCAGACTTTCATGATGTGTCGGGTTCTCTTCCATCGTGCTGACAGTCCTTTCCATAGAGGACTGTGTGTAATGAGCCTTAAGGGCCCTTATTAGAGACGTATTTGGGGGCAAGTGGACTACTTTGACACCTTTGGTGTTGAACTCATGGGGTTCTGGGTGACCATGGACATTGTCCAATATCAAAAGAACTTTAAAAGTCAATCACTTACTGGCAAGGCACTCCTTGACTTAAGGGAGGAAGCATCAGTGGAACTAGTCCAGAAAAAGGGTTCTCATTGTCCAGACCTTCTTGTTGTGCAATCAAAAGAGTGGCAGCTTGTGTTTATTTTTTCCCTTCAAGGTTAGGGGTTTAGCACCTTTATAGATAAGGGCAGTCCTGATCACAGGTGCTTACTTCTCTTCCTTACTGGTAAATGTTCTTTGTGGCTTTTCTCCCCCTGCCCCCCAGAATAGGGTTCTTTCATTTGCATTAAAACCTGTTCAGACAGATATTCTTTCTCCTTAGTGATTTTCTTAATGGCGTCTGGGAACTCGTCTGCTACCTCTTGGTTGATGGAAGCTGCTTCTCCTATTGTCTTGACATTTTTTTAAGCCAAACTTCTTTCTAAAATTGTCAAACCATCCTTTGCTAGCATTAAAATTTCCAGCTTTAGGTCCTTCACCTTCCTTTTTCTTGAAGTTGTCATATAATGGTTTCGATTTTTCTCAAATCATATTAGACTCTATAGGTATAGGTATAGCAATCCTGCACCCACATAAAAGCTGAATTTTCAATATGTGATAAAAACAAAGGTAGTTTGCAAAAAGTGCAAGGTTTTTGTGCCTGCTGGCTTCATTGCAGCGATGACTTCATGAATTTTCTTTTCTTTTTTACAATGGTTCTTACAGTGGGTTCGTTTATCTTGAAATGGCGGGCCTTGGTAGTTGCAGATCTCAATCTATGATGCATATCAAGCAATTCAACATTTTCTTGTAATGTCATGACTTTTCTCTGCTTCTTGGGAGCACTTCCAGCATCACTAGTGGCACTTCGTATGGGTTCCATGGTGTTATTCAAGTTTTATTGTACTGCACTGAACATTATGAAAAATACACAGAAACAAGAGAGATCACTTTTTACTGCAATATGTAATTTACTGGAGAGAGAAACTGCTCATGCAGAGATGATTGGTGTCACACGGCATTTTAAGTGGATACTCACAACACTTGAACTCACCACAGTGGCAATAGGATGTGGCTACGAAATTATCGTAGTAATACACTATGTACTACAGTTAATTTTATGCAGTTATGCTTTAATACTGCGTCTTTACATTTGTTTACATTTTCCTCAACTGAGAATGGCACCATGTACTACTGTCTGTGTTTGTGTGCCTAACCTTTGATAAATTCTAACGTTTTATAATGGATTTGTGTATATTTTACAGTAGTACATGACAAAATAGATTAGCATCTACATATATTTTATGCATTCATACCTAATAACATCTTAATTTTTTTTGTTATTTCTCGGATGCCTAGTTCATCTGTGAGTTTTTTTCAAATTGTCGCAAATCTCCAAAAACTTTTCCAATATATTTATTTAAAAAAATCCATGTGTACGTGCACCCATGTTGTTCAAGGGTCAACTGTAATGTGCTTTAAATTGTTTTGTGCTTTGTTCTTATCTATAGCTGGACCCTTATTTTCATGAAAGATAGAGGGCAAGCCTCTCTAGTTTGTTGAGTTCTGGTAGCCAAAGTTTGAGTCTGACCAGTGCACTAATACCATGGTAGAAAGTTTTGTATTTATTTTCTTAGCAGTGTTACCTTAAATAAAGTTCCAAAGGGTTTAATTGCCCTGCTAAAGAAATCTGTATTACTTAGTTATGTAAAGTTATGATGATTGCCTAAAGGGACGAGGAAAGAGTCATCAAAGCTTTTCTCTTGCAGTTATTGATTTCAAACTTTTTTTGCATTGGTAGCAATGAAAAATCACTTAGTCCTTAATGGACTTGAAGAAACTCATGGAATTGCTATTGCTTGTGTCTTCACAGAGTGAAAGAGTTTGATTAAGTTGCCCTTTTACCAATGTAAACAAGAAAAGGACTTAGTCTAGATTTTCTTCTAGGCTTCTATTTCATTTACAGTTTTTTTTTCTTTTCAAAGATATAGTCACCTTATTTTAATACATCCTAAAAATTGATGAGTACGGTTAATATGTTAGTGTGCCCCTCCCCCCCAAAAGCTATATTAAATCAATGATGGTGCTTTTAATGAAGAATATGACATAATATTAATAGTTTCATGTTATGTTAACTAAAACAATCTTCCCTGAGGCAGGAGGGGGTTGAAATTTACCACACAGTGATTATGTTTATGAAAGAATAAATAGGAGATTGGTTCAAGATGGCGGAGTAGAAGGATGTGTGCTCACTCCCTCTTGCCAGAGCACCAGAAACACAACTAACTGCTGAACAATCATTGACGGGAAGACACTGGAACTCACCAGAAAAGATACCCCACATCCAAAGACAAGGGAGAAGCCACAATGAGATGGTAGGAGGGGCACAATCACAATAAAATCAAATACTATAACTGCTGGGTGGGTGACTCACAGACTGGAGAACACTTATACCACAGAAGTCCACCCACTGGAGTGAAGGTTCTGAGCCCCACGTCAGGCTTCCCAACCTGGGGTCCGGCAACGGGAGGAGGAATCCCCAGAGAATCAGACTTTGAAGGCCAGTGGGATTTGACTGCAGGACTTCGACAGGACTGGGGGAAACAGAGACTCCACTCTTGGAGTACACACACAAAGTAGTGCGTGTAGCAGGACCCAGGGGGAAGGAGCAGTGACCCCATAGCAGACTGAACCAGACCTACCTGCTAGTGTTGGAGGGTCTTCTGAAGAGGTGGGGGGTGGCTGTGGCTCACCTTGGGAACAAGGACACTGATAGCAGAAGTTCTGAGAAGTACTCCTTGGCATGAGCCCTACTGGAGTCTGCCATTAGCCCCACCAAAGAGCCTGTAGGCTCTAGTGCTGGGTCGCCTCAGGCCAAGCAACCAACAGGGAGGGACAGTAGCCCCACCCATCAGCAGACAAGCAGATTAAAGTTTTACTGAGCTCTGCCCACCAGAGCAACACCCAGTTCTACCAGTCCTTCCCATCAGGAAGCTTGTATAAGCCTTTTAGACAGCCTCATCCACCAGAGGGCAGACAGCAGAAGCAAGAAGAACTACAGCCTGTGGAAAGAAAACCACAATCACAGAAAGAGAGACAAAATGAAAAGACAGAGGACTACGTCCCAGATGAAGGAACAAGATAAAACCCCAGAAAAATAACTAAATGAAGAGGAGATAGGCAACCTTCCAGAAAAAGAATTCAGAATAATGATAGTGAAGATAACCCAAGACCTCGGAAAAAGAATGGAATGGAGGCAAAGATCGAGAAGATGCAAGAAATGTTTAACAAAGACCTAGAAGAATTAAAGAACAAACAAACAGAGATGAACAATACAATAACTGAAATGAAAACTACACTAGAAGGAATCAGTAGCAGAATAACTGAGGCAGAAGAACGGATAAGTGTCCTGGAAGACAGAATGGTGGAAATCACTGCTGTGGAACAGAATAAAGATAAATGACTGAAAAGAAATGAAGACAGCCTGAGACCTCTGGGACAACATTAAACCCACCAACATTCACATTCTGTGGGTCCTAGAAGGAGAAGAGAGAGAGAAACAACCCGAGAAAATATTTGAAGAGATTATAGTTGAAAACTTCCCTAACATGTGAAAGGAAATAGCCACCCAAGTCCAGGATGCACAGAGGGTGCCAGGCAGGATAAATTCAAGGAGAAACACACCGAGACACATAGTAATCACATAGTGACAAAAATTAAAGACAAAGAAAAATTATTGAAAGGAACAAGGGAAAAACGACAAATAACATACAAGGGAACTCCCATAAGGTTAACAGAAGTTTACTAACTGAAATGAAAACTACACTAGAAGGAATCAGTAGCAGAATAACTGAGGCAGAAGAACGGATAAGTGTCCTGGAAGACAGAATGGTGGAAATCACTGCTGTGGAACAGAATAAAGATAAATGACTGAAAAGAAATGAAGACAGCCTGAGACCTCTGGGACAACATTAAACCCACCAACATTCACATTCTGTGGGTCCTAGAAGGAGAAGAGAGAGAGAAACAACCCGAGAAAATATTTGAAGAGATTATAGTTGAAAACTTCCCTAACATGTGAAAGGAAATAGCCACCCAAGTCCAGGATGCACAGAGGGTGCCAGGCAGGATAAATTCAAGGAGAAACACACCGAGACACATAGTAATCACATAGTGACAAAAATTAAAGACAAAGAAAAATTATTGAAAGGAACAAGGGAAAAACGACAAATAACATACAAGGGAACTCCCATAAGGTTAACAGAAGTTTACACTTTCTTCTCAAGTGCACACAGAACATTCTCCAGGATAGATCACATCTTCGGTCATAAATCAAGCCTAGATAAATGTAAGAAAATTGAAATCACATCAAGAATCTTTTCTGACAACCATGGTATGAGATTGGAAATTAATTACAGGAAAGAAAACATGAAAAACACAAACATATGGATGCTAAACAATACGCTACTGAGTAACCAAGAGATCACTGAAGAAATCAAAGGAAATCAAAAAATACCTAGAGACCAATGACAATGAAAACACGATGATCCAAAACCTATGCGATGCAGCAAAAGCGGTTCTAAGAGGGAAGTTTATAGCAATACAATCCTACCTCAAGAAACAAGAAAAATCTCAAATAAACAATCTAACCTTACACCTAAAGGGACTGGAGAAAGAAGAACAAACAAAACCCAAAGTTAGTAGAAGGAAAGAAATCATAAAGATCAGAGCAGAAATAAATGAAATAGAACAAAGAAAACAATATCAAAGATCAATAAAACTAAAAGTCGATTCTTTGAGAAGAAAAAGAAAATTGATAAACCTTTAGCCAGACTCATCAAGAAAAAGAGGGAGAGGACTCAAATCAATAAAATTAGAAATGAAAAAGGAGAAGTTACACCATACATCGCAGAAATACAAAGCATCATAAGAGACTACTACAAGCAACTCTGTGCCAAAAAATGGACAACCTGGAAGAAATGGACAGATTCTTAGAAAGGTATAACCTTCCAAGACTGAACCAGGAAGAAACAGAAAATATGAACAGACCAATCACAAGTAATGAAATTGAAATTGTGATTTAAAATCTTACAACGAACAAAAGTTCCAGGACCAGATGGTTTCACAGGTGAATTCTGTTAAACATTTAGCAAAGAGCTAATACCCATCCTTTTCAAACTCTTCCAAAAAGTTTCAGAGGAAGGAACACTCCTCTGCACCCATCACCCTGATACCGAACCAGACACAGATACTACAAAAAAAGAAAATTACAGACAAGTATCACTGATGAATATAGATGCAAAAATCCTAAACAAAATACTAGCAAATGGAATCCAACAACACATTAAAAGGATCATATACCATGATCAAGTGGGATTTTTCCCAGGTATGCAAGGATTCTTCAGTATATGCAAATCAATCAGTGTGATATACCATATTAACAAATTGAAGAATAAAAACCATATTATTATCTCAATAGATGCAGAACAAGCTTTTGACAAAATTCAACACATATTTATGATAAAAAACTCTCCAGAAAGTAGGCATAGAGGGAACCTGCCCAACATAATACAGGCCATATATGACAAACCCACAGTCAACATCATTCTCAATGGTGAAAAACTGATAGCATTCCCTTTAAGATCAGGAACAAGACAAGGATGTCCACTCTTGCCACCATTATTCAACATAGTTTTGGAACTCCTAGCCACGGCAATCAGAGAAGAAAAAGAAATGAAAGGAATACAAATTGGAAAAGAAGAAGTAAAACTGTCACTGTTTGCAGATGACATGATACTATACATAGAGAATCCTAAAGATGCCACCAGAAAACTACTAGAGCTAATCAGTGAATTTGGTATAGTTGCAGGATACAAAATTAATGCACAGAAATCTCTGATTCCTATAAACTAACTACAAAAGATCAGAAAGAGAAATGAAGGAAACAATCCCATTCACCATTGCAACAAAAAGAATAAAATACCTAGGAATAAACCTACCTAAGGAAGTAAAAGACCTGCATTCAAAAAACTATAAAACACTGATGAAAGAAATCAAAGAGGATACAAACAGATGGAGAGATATACCATGTTCTTGGATTGCAATAATCAATTTTGTGAAAATGACTGTACTACCCAAAGCAATCCAGAGATTCAATGCAATCCCTATCAAATTACCAATGGCAGTTTTTACAGAACTAGAACAAAAAATCTTAAAATTTGTATTGAGACACATAAGACCCTGAATAGCCAAAGCAATCTTGAGGAAAAAAAAAAAAGGTGTTGGAAGAGTCAGACTCCCTGACTTCAGACTGTCCTACAAAGCTACAGTAATCAAGACAGTATGGTACTAGTACAAAAACAGAAATATAGATCAATGGAACAGGATAGAAATCCCAGAGATAAACCCATGGACCTGTGTTCAACTAATCTATGACAAAGGAGGCAAGGATATGCAATGGAGAAAAGACAGCCTCTTCAATAAGTGGTGCTGGAAAAACTGGACAGCTACATATAAAAGAATGAAATTAGAACTCTCCCTAACAGCATACCCAAAAATAAACTCAAAATGGATTAGAGACCTAAATGTAAGACCAGACACTACAAAACTCTTAGAGGAAGACATACGAAGAACACTCTGACATAAATCACAGCAAGATCTTTTTTGACCCACCTCCTAGAGTAATGGAAATGAAAACAAAATTAAACAAATGGGACCGAATGAAACTTAAAAGCTTTTGCACAGCAAAGGAAACCATAAGCAAGATGAAAAGACAACTCTCAGAATGGAGAACATATTTGCAAATGAATCAACGGACAAAGGATTAATCTCCAAAATATACAAGTAGCTCATGCAGCTCAGTATCATAAAAACAACCCCATCACAAAAGGGCGGAAGACCTAAATAGACATTTCTCCAAAGAGGACATACAGATGGCCAAGAGGCACATGAAAAGCTGCTCAACATCACTAATTATTAGAGAAATGCAAATCAAAGCTACAGTGAGGTATCACCTCACACCCGTTAGAATGGCCATCATCAAAAAATCCACAAACAATAAATGCTGGAGAGTGTGTGGAGAAAAGGGAACCCTCTTGCACTGTTGGTGGGAATGTAAATCTATACAGCCACTACGGAGAACAGTGTAGAAGTTCCTTAAACAACTAAAGGTAGAATTACCATATGACCCAGCAATCCCTCAACTGGGCATATACCAGAGGAAAACATAATTCAAAAAGACACATGCACCCTAGTTTTCATTGCAGCACTATTTATAACAGCCAGGTCAAGGAAGCAACCTAAATGTCCATCAACGGACCAATGGGTAAAGAAGACATATATGTGGTACATGTATACAATGGGATATTACTCAAATATAAAAAGGAACTAAATTGGGTCATTTGTAGAGATGTGGATGGACATAGAGACTGTCATACAGAGTTAAGTAATTTGGAAAGAGAAAACCAAATATCGTATATTAACGCATATATGTGGAATCCAGAAAAATGGTATAGATGAACCAGTTTGCAAGGCAGAAATAGAGACATGGATGTAGAGAACAAATGTATGGACACCAAGGGGAGAAGGTCGGGGTGAGAGGGTGGGATGAATTGGGAGACTGGGATTGACATATATACACTAATATGTATAAAATAGTTAAGTAACAAGAACATGCTGTATAGCACAGGGAACTCCACTTCACTGTACAGTAGAAAGTAACACAACATTGTAAAACAACTATACACCAATAAAAAAATTTTTTTTTAAAATTTAAATCTTTCACAGAAAAAAAAAGAATAAGTAAAAGATTAATCCTGTTATCAATGCCTGTTCTAAGTAAAACCAAAGTATATTTATTAGTAAGAGATATAGTTACTACTAGATGAAACTGTTTTAAGAAGAATAAAAAGAATAAATATAAGTTAAGGCTAAGGGGCTTCCCTGGTGGCACAGTGGTTGAGAATCCACCTGCCAATGCAGGGGACACGGGTTTGATCCCTGGTTTGGGAAGATCCCACATGCTGCGGAGAAGCTAAGCCCGTGCGCCACGACTGCTGAGCCCCGCATGCTGCAACTACTGAAGCCCATGTGCCTAGAGCCCGTGCTCCACAACGGGAGAAGCCACCACAATGAGAAGCCCACGCACCGCAACAAAGAGTAACCCCCGCTTGCTGCAACTAGAGAAAGCCTGTGCGCAGCAACGAAGACCCAAAAATAAATAAATAAAATAAATAAATTTAAATAAATAAATAAGTTAAGGCTAAGATATCACCAGTGTTGGTGGGATTGGTTGATAGGTCCCGGCTGTGAGTTCTATGAGCGGATTATGCGGGTTCTGCACAGTGTTTGGCCCATAGCAGGTAGTCAATACATAATGAATGATAGTAACTGCTAGTTTATTAGCTTGGGGATTTCAGAGAATGTGGGGGAAGGAACGGAGCAACAGGCAACAGAGGGTTGCCTGAGCTGTTAATTGCAAGGAACCAGAGATTATTATATAGATAAGTGCTGTCTAATATGGTAGCCAATAGCCACATTTGGCTATTTAAATTTTAAAAGTTAAAAATTTAATCCTTCAGTCTTGCCATATTTCAAGTGCTCTATGGCCACTATAGCTAGTGTCTACCAAATAGTGTATATATACAACATTTCCTCATTGTAGATATAGCTGATATATTTACTCACAGATTTTAATGATCCAGTTTTAATGATCCAGTTTTTAAGATAAGATTATTCAGATTTTTCAGTATGATATTTGTACTGTGAAATTTATTTTGATTATTCAGTTATATCATGATACTCCACTAATTTTTATTTGTTATTTTGTGTTTTTAAATGTCATTTTTATCTAATTTTGAGAATAGCTCCCATTTTGTAATATAAATTAATGGGAAAATTTGAGATGGTAACTAGAAATTGTCCTTACGGTTAACTAAAAACATGAATTCTGTTAAGTGAGGTAATAAATAGAACAGTGAAAATTCCTTTTAAGGCTTTTATTATCAGTATTTTTGAAATATGGGGCCTTTAAAACATCTCCTCTATCTCTTTTGGTTAAACATGATAATGTATATCTCAGTATAGTGCCAGGCTCACAAAAGTTGCTGATTAGGTGTTAGTTCTTTTAATACATACATTCATTCACTGGGTCATGGTTCCCAAACCAGGTGATCATAAGAATTCCCTGAGGAGCTTTTTAAAAATACAGATATCCATGGCATATGGCATATATATTATATATAGCCTGTGTATTAGTGTACAAAAGGATTTTGCCTAATTTTTCCTTAGCATTAACTCCTTGAGAGAGAATTGTTGGCTCAAAAGATGTAATTATTTGAGTTTCTTGATTCACAGAAACAAATTCCCTTCAGAAAGGTTGTACCAATTTATAAACTTTTCCTCATATTTTGTCTACACTGGGTATTATTGAACTTTTAAGATTTCTCAGTTGATAAAAAGGATCTCTTATTTTAGTTTGTATTTCTTTGTTTATGAGTGAGATTCAACATTTTTCATACTTTTTTGATATGTATTTCTTTTTGCTTCTTCCTCCTTTTTTTGCGGTGGGGTGAATTGTCTATTTTTAATGTGGGTTCTCTCACATACCTAAAGTTCTTAGTTTTTATCAGCAGTAGTTAAGTTGAATGATAAGGCTAGAAGGCAATGCCTAAAAACAAGAATTGTTGTCCAGAGGGTGGAGTGATTTTGATTACTCTGGAGATATGGCCATGATGTTAGATGTTAAGTCTGTCACAAATCTGCAAGATTCTTTTATGTATTTCCATTTATTCTCTCATAAATGGTATGTTTCAGGAGTGATCCTTTTCAGTATGAGAGTGGGGGAATTGGATTAAAATTTTCTAGTATGAAGAAACTGGATATTTTGCTACTATCATTTGAAAACTGATCATTACAGTTGGTTCTGGGTGGTATTGGAATCAGTTTCAAATAATGCCGTTAATAATGCCATCTAATGAAACCGTTTGTTTTGCTCTCTTGCCTATGTGTAAATATGATTACAACAGAAACCCCTTAATTACGGGGATTGCTTATCTTTGTGTCCCTAGTGGCTCATAGTATCTGGCCCTTTAAAAGAAAACTCATTTACTCTACTCACTACACTTCTGACACCAGGTGTGTGGGTTTTCCACACCAAGCAATTCTCTAATTCTCTGAGATCACCAACTGAGTGTTAGCACAGAGTCCACAGATTAAGGGCTCAGTCCCGCAAGACTACCCGTCACTTCAGACATCAATTGCAAGTAGTGGGTGCCCAGGTTACCCACACTTTTGTCTGACTTGGCTACAAATCGGGGGTGTGGGGGGCTCCTGCAGTCTCCTCAGGTATGATAATTTGCTATCATCGTTCACAGAACTCAGGGAAACACGTTTACGAGTTTATTTTAAAGGCTATAGTAAAAGATAAAGATGAACAGCTAGATGATGAAGTACATAGGACCAGGTCCAGAATGATCATGACCACAGGAACTTCAGTTCTTGTGGGGTTGGGGTGTGCCACCCTCCCGATAAATGGATTATTTCACCAGTTTGGAAGCTCTCCAAACCTGTAGTTCAGGGATTTTTATGGAGGCATCATTATGTAGACGTGATGGGTTATTAACTCAGTGTCCAGCCCCTCTCTCCTCCCTGGAGGATAGGAGGTGGAGCTGAAAGTTCCAAGCTTCTAATCATGGCTTGGTCTTTCTGGTGACCAGCCTCCACCCTGAAGCTCCACCAAGAGTAGCCTCATTAGAACAAAAGACGCTTCCATCAAGAAATTCCAAGGGATTTAGGAGCTCTGTGTAAGATGCTTCTGCCGCCCCCTCACTCAGGTAATTACTAGGGTTTTGGGAACTCTGTGTCAGGAACTAGGGTCAAAGACCAAGTATCAGAACAAAAGATACTCCTGGCACCCCTATCACTCAGGAAGTTACAAGGGTTTTAGAGCTCTGTGTCAGGAATCAGAGGCAGAGTCCTATAAATATGTACTTCGTATTATGGCACACCATGTTTGGGGGGTTTAGAATACTTGTTGACTATGATTGCTTTTTTATCTGAATCTGCTTTTTCTATCCCACTATTACAGTAACATCTGCATTTGGGGACTAATAAAACTATAACAAAGTATAGAAATGCGAACTCTTTTTTTTCTTTTAAAATTATTTATTTAGAATTTAAAAATCATGATAAAATACACATATAACCTAAAATCTACCATTTTAACCATTTTTAAGTGTACAGTTCAGTGGCATTAAGTACATTCACATCGTTAATGCAACCATCACCACCATCCATCCATAGAACTTTTTTCATTTGCAAAGCTTTTCCCGTTAGATAGTAACTTCCCAATCTCCTGCCCTTAACCCCTGTTAACTACCATTCTGCTTTCTGTTTCTGAATTTGACTACTCTGCCTACCTCATGTGAGTGAAATCATACAGTATCTATTCTTTTATGACTGGCTTATTTCACTTAGTATAGTGTCTTCAAGGTTCATCCATGTGTGTGACGTGTCAGAATTTCCTTCCTATTTAAGGCTGAATAATATTTCAATGTGCGTATATACTATATTCTGTTTATCAGTTCATCTGTCAGTTGACGCTTGGGTTGCTTCCACCTTTTGGCTATCATGAATAATATCTTCGAGACCCTGTATTTAATTCTTTTGGGTCTAAACCCAGAAGTGGAATTGTTGAGTCATGTTGTAATTTTGTTTTTAATTTTTTGAGGAACCACCATAGTATTTTTCATATTGGCTGCCCCATTTAATATTTTTACTAGCAGTGCACAGAGTTCTAATTTCTCTACATCCTTGCCAACACTTATTTTCTGTTTTTTTGCTAATAGCCATCTTAATGAGTGTACAGTAGTATCTCTTTATGGTTTTTATTTTCATTTCCATAATAATTAGTGATATTGAGCATATTTTCATGTACTTATTGGCCATTTGTGTATCTTCTTTGGAGAAATGTCTGTTCAAGTCCTTTGCCCATTTTTGAATTGGGCTTTATTTTTGGGGTGGTTGTTGTGTTTTAGGAATTCTCTACATATTAGATATTAATCTAATTCTCTTTATCTGGATATTAATTCCCAGATAATTAAACAATTATAATTAATTAATTTATAATTCTGTAGCATATATTTCATTTTCCTGTTAGACTTCAATATTGTATATTTTGGGGGGTGATGAGGGAGTGTGGTTTTATTTTTCTAAAAACAGTTTTATTGATGTATGATTGACATACAAAGCACTGAGTATATTTGAAATATGCAACGTGGTAAGTTTTGACATATGTATACATCTGTGAACCCACTGCCACAATTAAGATAGTGAACATATCCATCACCTCCCAAAATTTCTTCCTGTCCCTTTGTAATTCCTTCCCTCACCCCTTCCTGACCTTCCACGTTTTCAGACAAATACTGATATGCTTTCTGTCACTATAAATTAGTATACTTTCTAAAGTGTTAAAAAATGGAATCTGTAGTATGTACTTTTGGGAGGGGGCTGGCTTTTTTCACTCAGCATAATTATTTTGAGATTCATCCATGTTGTTGCAAGTATCCTTATTTCATTCTTTTTTATTGCTGATTGGTATTCTCTGGAATGGTGTAGCAATCTGGGTCCAGTCAGGAGACGGAAACCATATAATAGGTTAAGTAGGGAAAGTTTAATATCAAGAATTGGGCTTGCCTGGTGGCGCAGTGGTTGAGAATCTGCCTGCTAAGGCAGGGGACACAGGTTCGAGCCCTGGTCTGGGAGGATCCCACATGTTGCGGAGCAACTAGGCCTGTGAGCCACAACTACTGAGCCTGTGCGTCTGGAGCCTGTGCTCCGCAACAAGAGAGGCCGCGATAGTGAGAGGCCCGCGCACCGTGATGAAGAGTGGTCCCCGCTAGCCACAACTAGAGAAAGCCCTCGCACAGAAACGAAGACCCAACACAGCATAAATAAATAAACTCCTACCCCCAACATCTTCTTTAAAAAAAAAAATCAAGAATTATTAACTATGACAAAAGATAAGTTATTAACTATGACAAAAGGTAACTATAAGATATAAGGAAGCTTTATATGGTACTGTAGAGCTTTGGAAGGGTACCCAAGGAGGACAAATTTGGAAGAGGTTAAGACCTCAGTGGAGAAGATGTGGTTCAGTCTACTGGGTAGAAGATAAGTTCACGTTTTTATGGGCCAGAGGTGGTCCAAAGTTGCCAGATGAGCAATAGGCAACTCATTGGAGTGCAAGAGGAGAGCAGAGGATCAGCAACTGGCGGAATGGGTGTCTAGTGGGAGTCCAGGTGCCCGCAGGGGCAGGAATCTTTTGGAGTGTGTGCACTGCCTTGGGGGCTTACAGGAGAGACAGTTTGGTGTGTATCCATCTGGGCCACAGACAACTATGTTCAGTCTCAATGCAGGTTTGTAGAGGGAGTATGGTGCTGGCAAGAGACCTTCAGAGTGCTTAGGGGCTCTGGCTTCCTTGTCAGGAGGGATGTTGACACCTTATTATGCCAGGCGGAGGCTTCAAGGTCACAGAAGGATTGTTTTCTCTGCAGGTGGCTGGGATAGCACTCTACTGGAAGCCTTCATACCCACACCTAACATTCCTTCCCCCTCAAGTCCTTTCAGTAAACTGCTGGAGAGCCTCTTTTACTTCAGTGTCTCTTGAGTGCCCTCTACTGAGAGAGCTGAACATGGGGCATGTTGAAAGAGGAATACTGAAAGGAATTTTCTTGTTTATCATACAGCATATATTGATGGATGCATTCAGAGCTGAGGTGGCAATAAATTGATAAGTGACACATATGGATATATCACAGTTTGTCTGTCCATTCATCTGTTGATGGACATTTTGGGTTCTTTCTAGTTACTGGCTCTTACAAGTAAAGCTGCCATGGACATTAATATATAAGTTTTTGTATGGACACATATTTTCATTTTTCTTAGGTAAATACCTAAGTGTGAAATGACTAGATCGTACAGTAGGTGTGTGTATAACTTTTTAGGAAATTGACAAATAGTTTTCCAAAGTAGGTTTACCATTTTTTTGTTTTTTGGTTTTTTTGCTGGCAGTGTATGAGAGTTCCTCTGTATCTTACCAACATTTGGTATAGTCATTCTTTTAAAGTTTAGCCATTCTAACTGGTGTGTGGTGGTTTCTCCTTGTGGTTTTAATTTGCATTTCTCTAATGACTAATGATATGGAGCATCAGTTCATGTGTTTACTTACATTTGTAGATTTTCTTTGGTAAAATGTTCAAATCTTTTACCCATTATTTTAATTGGGTTGTTTTCTCATTATTGAGTTTTGAGCACTCTTTATATAGTCTTGATTCTATGCTTTGCAGAAGTTTTACCCTGGATTGTGGCTTGTCTTTTCATTCTCTTAACAGTATCTTTTGAGGAACACACATTTCTAATTTTGATGAAGTCCAGGCAATCAGCTTATTTTTATATGGATTATGATTTTGTTTTTGTATCTAAGATATATTTGCCTAATCCAAGGTTATAAAGGTTTTCTACAAGGTTATCTTCTGGAAGTTTTATGGTTTTAGGTTTTAGGTTTAGTTCTATGATTCATTTTGAATTGTTTTTTAAAATATAGAACAAAAACTGGATGGAGGTTTATGTTTTTGCATAGTGATATCCAGTTGTTTCTCGCACCATTTGTTGAAAAGGCTGTTCTTTTGATATTTGTCAAAAATTAGTTCATCATGTATGTGTGAGTTTATTTCAGACTACCTGATTTTTTCCACTGATCTCTTTGTCTATCTTAGTGCCAGTACTGTTTTGATTGCTGTGGCTTTATAAGAAGTCATGAAGCCAGGTCATGCTACCCATCTAACTTCGTTCTTCTTTTTCAGCCAAAATATTGGCCGTTGTTCTGGTTGTCAATTTATTGGCTCTCAGCTCCAGATTTATCCTTTTTGCCTGCTCTGTGAAAATGTATCAGGTCCTTTAAATATTTTTCTTTTGCCAACTGGCACAGTGTTAAGCTTTGTCAATAGAGAGTGCTGGAGAGACATTGCAGAAGAGTTTTGCTTCCTGTGTGCTTGCTTCGTGGACTCCAGCAGCATGTTCATCTTCTCTAGTGTCTAGCTTTCCCATTGTACATCCCCTGAGCATGTGTGCTTTACCAGCGCTACTAGGCCCTTGCAGTGCACAGAGGGCAGTGAACTTAGCAGCCGGCAGCCCAGAGCTAGCAGCTTCTCTTTGTATCTCTCCCTCATGTGGGTTGTAGCACAGTGCCTTGGTGCGACAATTCCAGGTGAACAGCTTTTCATTAGCTCCCTGACGGCTGGAATTCTGGCAAGTTCCATAGGCAGATGGAACAAGTTCTGCTGGCATGGCACCAGAGCAGCTTCTCTACCATTCAGTGAGATAGGCCTGTGCCCTCTCCAGCAAGGTCTGGATGTCAGCCCAGGAATGACTGGGGAGGAGTAGGGAGAGGTTCTTGCTCGGGCACTCTGTCTCAGACCTAGGAGTATTCGCTGTCTTGTATTCTTTAGATTCTCTTTACTTTTCACGAGTTAACTGTTGTTACTTCAACCTCCTGTTATAGTTAATGATTCTGTATACTTAACTTTTGCTTTTCAAATTTCTGTGTGGCTTCTCTCCTGATTGGATCCAGAGTGATGCAACTCTTCTAGGTCCTTTACATTTCCATATGAATTTTAGAAGCAATTTGTAAATGTCTATTTTAAAAAGCCTACTGGGATTTTTATTGAATCTCTAGATAAATTTCGGCAGAATTGAAACCTTAACAGTGTTGAGTCTTTTAACCCATGAATAAGGCTAGCTCCATTTATTTAGATTTTTTATTTCTTTCAGCAATGTTTTGTGGTTTCAGTGTACAGATCTTTTCAATATTTTGCCAGATTTATTCCTAAGTATGTTATATTTTTTCTGCTTTTATAAACGGTATTTTAAAAAAATTCCAATTCCATTTGTTCATTGCTAACATATAAAAGTGCAATTTATTTTTGTATATTGGCCTTGAATTCTGAAACCTTGTTAACTTTTCAGTTCTAGTATTTTTTTTCGTAGATTCCATTGGATTTTCTACATAGACAGTCATATCTTCTGTGAATAAAGAGTTTCATTTCTTTCATTCCAATATGGATGCCTTTTATTTCTTTCCTTTTTTTGTGGCTGACTTCACTGGCTAGACCCTCTAGTATAATGTTGACTAGAACTGGTGAGCGTGGTCATCCTGGTCTTGCTTCTAATCTTAGGGGGAAAGTATCTTTTCATTCACAATTAAGTATGATGTTACTTACAGATTTTTCCTAGACCCTTTATTATATTGATTAATTTCCTTTCTATTCCTAGTTTGCAGAGATTTCAGATCAGGAATGGATGTTGGATTTTGTCAAATGCTTTTTTGTGTGTGTCTGTTGAGTTGAGAATTACCATCTATTTATGTTCCAACCCTAGCTAATGCAAGTGTCTGTTGTCGTGCACAATTTTGTATTGACAATTTTTTCCCCAAAAAACACTTCCTTTGTAAAAGCAATTATTTTGCATGTGTAATACTTCGGTTTTAAAAAGTATTTTATTTTCAAATATCATTTCTTTTTTTTTTTTATTCAAACAGAGAGTCACAAAAATTATAATCATCCTCATCTGTTCACTCAGTCCCATGTAATTAATTTTTTTTTATCTTGATCTTTTGTTAGCACTTTTATGAATTCATCAGTTTTCCATTAGAGTTCTGAAAATGCTTATTCATTCAGTTCAGCAATATAGTCAGTTACCAGATCAGTTACCAGAAACCTGTATTTGTCAGAGTCTTTTCCATGAATTCCTTGAAGATGAAACCTTTTTATAGGAACATATTTGCAGAAGCATCAGAGTACACCCAGAACTGTCTGTAAATGACAAGACTTAAAAATGACCACGCTTAAAGATTTGATGAAAGGTCATAATAATGCAATTGACAAGGAAATTTATTTATTTCTGAGATACACATTTTAAAGTAATAACTAGAATTATGACTTATAACATTATACCAGAACATACAAGATTTTTAGAAATTTCATGTAATGTCTGAAACATTTATATTAACATATTTCCATACAAATAACCCAAAGAACGTTTAGTATTAGTTGTTTGTTTGTTTGTTTGTTTATACTGCAGGTTGTTATTGGTTATCAATTTTATACACATCAGTGTATACATGTCAATCACAATCTCCCAATTCAGCACACCACCATCCCCACCCCACTCTGGTTTTCCCCCCTTGGTGTCCATACGTTTGTTCTCTACATCTGTGTCTCAACTTCTGCCCTGCAAACCGGTTCATCTGTACCATTTTTTAGGTTCCACATACATGTGTTAACATACGACATTTGTTTTTCTCTTTCTGACTTACTTCATTCTGTATGACAGTCTCTAGATCCATCCACATCTCAACAAATGACTCAATTTCATTCCTTTTTATGGCTGAGTAATATTCCATTGTATATATGTACCACAACTTCTTTATCCATTTGTCTGTCCATGGGCATTTAGGTTGCTTCCATGACCTGGCTATTGTAAATAGTGCTGCAATGAACATTGGGGTGCATGTGTCTTTTTTTGCGGTATGCAGGCCTCTCACTGTTGTGACCTCTCCCGTTGCGGAA
>NC_041224.1:146594438-146596527 GCF_002837175.3 Physeter macrocephalus
CAACTTCTGCCCTGCAAACCGGTTCATCTGTACCATTTTTTAGGTTCCACATACATGTGTTAACATACGACATTTGTTTTTCTCTTTCTGACTTACTTCATTCTGTATGACAGTCTCTAGATCCATCCACATCTCAACAAATGACTCAATTTCATTCCTTTTTATGGCTGAGTAATATTCCATTGTATATATGTACCACAACTTCTTTATCCATTTGTCTGTCCATGGGCATTTAGGTTGCTTCCATGACCTGGCTATTGTAAATAGTGCTGCAATGAACATTGGGGTGCATGTGTCTTTTTTTGCGGTATGCAGGCCTCTCACTGTTGTGACCTCTCCCGTTGCGGAACACAAGCTCCGGACGCGCAGGCTCAGCGGCCATGGCTCATGGGCCTAGCCGCTCAGCGGCATGTGGGATCCTCCCGGACTGGGGCACAAACCCGCGTCCCCTGCATCGGCAGATGGACTCTCAACCGCTGCGCCACCAGGAAAGCCCGCATGTGTCATTTGGAATTATGGTTTTCTCTGGGTATATGCCCAGTAGTGGGATTGCTGGATCATATGGTAATTCTATTTTTAGGTTTTTAAGGAACCTCCATACTGTTCTCCATAGTGGCTGTGTCAATTTACATTCGCACCAACAGTGCAAGAGGGTTCCCTTTTCTCCGCACCCTCTCCAGCATTTGTTGTTTGTAGATTTTCTGATGATGCCCATTCTAACTGGTGTGAGGTGATAACCTCACTGTAGTTTTGATTTGCATTTCTCTAATAATTAGTGATGTTGAGTAGCCTTTCATGTCCTTTTTGGCCATCTGTATGTCTTCTTTGGAGAAATGTCTACTTAGGTCTTCTGCCCATTTTTGGACTGGGTTGTTTGTTTCTGTAATATTGAGCTGCATGAGCTGTTTATACATTTTGGAGATTAATCCTTTGTCTGTTGATTCATTGGCAAATATTTCTCCCATTCTGAGGGTTGTCTTTTCGTCTTGTTTATGGTTTCCTTTGCTATGCAAAAACTTTTAGATTTCATTAGGTCCCATTTGTTTATTTTTGTTTTTATTTCCATTACTCTAGGAGGTGGATCAAAAAAGATCTTGCTGTGATTTGTGTCAAAGAGTGTTCTTCCTATGTTTTCCTCTAAGAGTTTTATAGTGTCCGGTCTTACATTTAGGTCTGTAATCCATTTTGAGTTTATTTTTGTTTATGGTCTTAGAGAGTGTTCTAATTTCATTCCTTTACATGTAGCTGTCCAGTTTTCCCAGCACCACTTATTGAAGAGGCTGTCTTTTCTCCATTGTATATCTTTGCCTCCTTTGTCATAGATAAGTTGACCATAGGTGCGTGGGTTTAACTCTGGGCCTTCTATCTTGTTCCATTGATCTATGTTTCTGTTTTTGTGCCAGTATCATATTGTCTTGATTACTGTAGCTTTGTAAGATAGTCTGAAGTCAGGACTCTGATTCCTCCAGCTCCGTTTTTTTCCCTCAAGATTGCTTTGGCTATTCGGGGTCTTTTGTGTCTCCATACAAATTTTAAGATGATTTGTTCTAGTTCTGTGAAAAATGCCACTGGTAATTTGATAGGGATTGCCTTGAATCTGTAGATTGCTTTAGGTAGTATAGTCATTTTCACAATATTGATTCTTCCCACCCAAGACCATGGTATATCTCTCCATCTGCTGGTATCATCTTTAATTTGTTTTATCAGTGTCTTATAGTTTTCTGCATATAGGTCTTTTGTCTCCCTAGGTAGGTTTATTCCTAGGTATTTTATTCTTTTTGTTGAAATGGTAAATGGGAGTGTTGCCATAATTTCTCTTTCAGATTTTTCATCATTAGTGTATAGGAATGCGAGAGGTTTCTGTGCATTAATTTTGTATCCTGCAACTTTACCAGATGCATTGATTAGCTCTAGTAGTTTTCTGGTGGCTGTTTTAGGATTCTCTATGTATAGTATCATGTCATCTGCAAACAGTGACAGTTTTACTTCTTTTTTTCCAATTTGTATTCCTTTTATTTCTTTTTCTTCTCTGATTACCGTGGCTAGGACTTCCAAAACTATGTTGAATAATAGTGGTGAGAGTGGACAT
>NC_041224.1:146597127-146607254 GCF_002837175.3 Physeter macrocephalus
GTTTTTTTCCCTGTAATTCATTTCTAATCTCATAGTGTTTTGGTCAGAAAAGATGCTTGATATGATTTCAATTTTCTCAAATTTACTGAGGCTTGATTTGTGACCTGAGATGTGATCTATCCTGATAGATATACAGTAATGCATTAAAAAGATAAAAGAGAATAGCTAATCCATTCAGTCACAAACTGTGCTCCCTGAAATGCACAGGTAGGCTTTGAAAGGTTGCTTGCACCTACCAAGGTTTGCAAACTAGCTATTAAAAATGATCTCATTTGAGTTCTATTAGAATCATCACAGAAGGATAAGGCAAAAATTTTTTTAATCAATTGCAGTTTAAGTAGAAGATGTGTCATCAACTAAAATAGCTGCCACAAAACCCTATTCAATCTCCCTTCCAGCCATATGTCTACTTTGAAGCTTTTCATTATCAGACATTATTGTTTGCTCTACTGCAAAGCACCTACATAACAGGATCCAAAACACAGTGCAAAGAGTACAGGAAGCAAAGCCTGAGAGAACTTTTCAGCACTACAAAATACTTAATTCCTTGTTCTTTGAAGTTTCATAAAGATATTGCCTTCTGAGATCGAGAGCTAGAAGGGGTCTAAAATCATGACCAGGGTAAAGGGCCCTCATACTTGGGTCTTGGGGGAGAGGGGTTGGGGGGTTGGGAAAAGACTGCAAGAACCAATAATAGAAAAATTTGTGAAGACACTAAAAATCTGGGAATTTTCCATGCATTACTGGTTTCTAGGAGCTGGTACTTAACACTGTTCATTTTTGAGTTTGGTGACTTGTCTGCTTCATGTGATTTCTTTGCCTTTATGAGGTACTTTTTGACTACAAGTGTATACAATCTCCTATAAATATAATCTATGCTTTGAAATTAAATTATCCTTGTCCTCTTTGAATATGCAAATCCTCTCATTATCTGTGAGTTTGCCTCTTGCTTTGTGGCTCCCTGTGTTCTTCTGTAATGCTTGCTTACCTTTCAGTTTAAGTACAAGTATCCATGGAAGACATTGGCCTCTTTAGACTTTAGGAAAATATCATTATTTAGCCATCATATTTAGGATTATTGGGGCATTTCTTCCTACCTTTTCAGAATATAGAAAGTGAAGTGAGTTTCCTATTCTTTCCTGATCAAGCTCACCACAGATCTTGTACTTTTCAAACCAGCTTGAATGAAAAAAAATATGAAGGTTAGTATATCTGCTATTTCTACATAGATATGCTTACCATAACTATGGAAAATATATTTGATATACTGTGAAGCTCTCAGGGTAAATGTGTCAGATGTAATCAGTATTTTAGTATTACCATGTGTACTTAAGTACTTTTCCATAACTTATGAGAAAGTTATTTTTTTTGTTCTGCACAAGATCACAAAAATTTCAGTAATGTGGCTTTCTCTTTTTGATATTCAGAGGAAGTTAGAAAACAGATTTATCTACATCTAAATAGTAAGTCACTGGCAAAAACCTTTCCTTCGTAATATATTACTTTGCTCCTTAAACGACATTCTCCTTCACTTGTAACATTTGATAATATCAATATAAAGCAAATGTTCACTACTTTAACTTTCTTTAATTTTCTGGGAAGTATCTTTTTTAGTCTCCCTATCTTTAAATGTTGGGAACTCTGAAAGGCATTCTTTTTTATTTCTTCTCAAGAAAGTATCTTCATTTACTCTTTGATGTTTTTCTCGAAATTCCTGTTACCCACAGACAGAAATAAAAACATGCTATGTAAAATCTCAGCTGTTTAGGACATTTTTAAAATTAACAAATCAGTTATTTAGAAAGTTCCATAGATTTGTGTTGCGTGTTTGGCTGTAGATTCATTGTGTCTGTGGGAGGCAGTGAGTTTGGGAGCCTCTTATGTCGCCGTCTTGGACCAGAATGACATTTGTGATTTTTAAATATTTGTCCCTTTGAATGAATAATTATCGAGAGAACTGAGATGCTGATCATATCTAAAATATAACACAAAAATGAGTCTACGATGTGCATAACTCCATTTGTGCTGGTGTATGATGTAACCTTTTTTTAAAATGTAAATACACTATTAGAGAATATATTTGGAATGATATCAAAAGGATTTGTTGGAGTCCAGGCTCGCTCTGCTCGCTGCACGACAGGCCAATAAATTGGGAGACAAGGTGTTAAGGCAAGGAATACGACTTTATTTGGAAAGCTGGCAGACTGAGAAGATGAGAAGATGGTGGACTAGGGTCACTAGAAAAACCATCTTATAGGGGTCTGGATGCCAGTTTCTTTTATAGAATCATAGAGGGAAGTAAAGTAAAAAAAAGGCAGAATAGAGAGGGAGAGGCAGGGAGGAAGTAAAGTAAAAAGGGCCATCAGTCTTGCAAAACATCTCCTGGAATGGCCAGCCTCGGGGAGGGGATGTGTTAATTTCTTCTTTCTTGCAGCCATCCACAGGTGGGCAGGGTTCCCTGAGGCAGGCCATTATGTATGATTATAATAACAAAAGCAATGAAAAACAAAGGCTAAAGTCAAAGAAATAGATCCAACATGGAGTCAAAATTGGCTCTTCTCTGTTACAGATTCAATGTGTTGTTTATTGATATCATACATATTTCTGCTTTGGGTCATAGACTTGTTTCATAGGTATGCCAAATAGATGGCATGGCGAGGGAGGAGAAATATAAAATGTGAGTTTCTGCAAAAGTGCTAAAGGAAGGAAGTGCAGTGCATTTTCTAATGTATTTTTTTTTGTTAAAACTCCAACATTCAAGGAAGCTGAGAAAGCTTCTTGCATTTATGTAACAATCCTTATCTCTTAGTTGCAGAGCAAAAACAATAGAAATAGCCTTTAACTATGAAGAAGTCCTCCTATCAAATTTTTCAGTTCATTAAACCTACTTTTGGTTATTATTATTTTAAAAAAAATGTAATTGGGTAGTTCCAAGAAAAGCTTCAGAACAGCTGTAATTACAGCTGCAGATTAGTCAAAATAGGGGTTTTTAAAGGCTCCTCACTCCCCTTTCGCATCTCTTTCCCTCACCCCAAGTAACCCAAATTTAGTTGTAAAAGTTTTGGTAAGCTCAGGATTCCCGAAAGTGGAGTGCCATGTGTTTAACTGCATGCAGATGTAATGATTATATGTGACTCTTTATTAAGGTTCCCAGAAACTTTTGTTTTCCTACTGCTCTATGCACAGTTAAACGATTGTTGTCTGCTTGTTTCTGCATTGAATTTTATAGATGTATGAGTATTCCAAACACAGTTTAGTGATTTTTATCAAGGCCTAGGCATCTACTAAAAATACTTAGAAGGATAATAGGCTTTCAATCTAAATTTAAGCTAATGTTGACATTATTACAGGTTGACTGGAAATACCTAAAAAGAACCTTATGTCTATGTTTTAAAAAAATATTAATTCAAATTTTACTGTAATAGGAAATTGCCTTTCACCTTGTCTAAGAACAAATTTGGTAAATTTCTTAATTTTTGGAGCAAGTTCTATTAGATTGAATCAGAAGTAAAATACACATTCATGTTAACGTTTCCCTCACTCTTCCTTCCTATAGTTTTATGACCTAGGGATGTGGATGTCATTCTAAGGTCTGGTTTTCAATTCATCAGTTGGGAAACGGATATAAGGGTTATGAAGAACTGTGACTAAGAGCAAGGTTTAGGGCCAGTCTCCCTGTCCCAGTTAATTACCATGTCTTTTGTGGATGCTAGTCATGCTGAATATCGATCCTGGGCTATAATAACATAACTTGGATTTTAACCTAATTTTACAGTGTTATCTTCTCAGAAATTGTAGTGATTTGCCATTGAATCACACATAGGGGATTGAAAGGGTCTTCTGCCAAAGCTAACAATTTAACTCTTAAGGTAGAAAGGCAGCTGAAACATGCCTGTATGTGCGTAGCACCACGTTCAAAGGGGTAAGGATACAAAGATATATAGTTCTTACCTTCAAGTACAGTAGATAGAAAGGTGCAAATATGTTCATTAAAATAATAAATCAACTTTTAGAGGGTAAATAAACTTGGATATAAATCCCCAGGCTCAGGAACTCTTTAGAACTTAGAAGAAATTCCAAAGGTCTAGAGCAACTTTCTTATTATTGCACATAAGGAAACAGATTCAGAGAAGTCAAGTGAATTACATTAAGTCATTGATTAAATGGGAGCTTTATAGGACGTTCTAAATATGAACTCAGTAGTGACAATAGGTAGCAAGTTAACTTGCTTTTATTATCTTAGTGTCAGCTAATGTTGATTGTTCATTGTAGGTACTTTTATAGAGAAGCTGCCAATTCTTTTCTCACATAAGTCTAGTGGATATATCAGCAGAATGTGAACTTATATAGTAGGTTATTTTTCGAGAGGGTAGCTTTGAACAAAAGCCATTTCAGAGAATACTGGTGAATTCAAGTGAATAGTAAAACATTCATTAAAGCAGAATGAGGAAGCTTTTAAACTGCATAACTTTTAAAACATAGTTTGGCTTATACGTATGAGGGCAGATAGCAGGTAAAATTTGAGATGGAGTATACTTTGTTGATGAAGGTACAACTAATACTGTGAGGATAAAGGAAGAAACTTAACAGAAAGAAACTCTTAGGAAGGAAAATAAAACTTTGAGACTTCAATAAGATAGGAAAAATGAAATGTGAAAAGCAATTCAGTTTTATTTAAGGATTGGCCATATATTTATTTCATTATCAAAACTTGTTGTCACTGTCTTCTTTCATTTTCTTCCTTCCCTTACGGGTTCTCTCTGAGAAAGGCTCTAGCATGGTGTGATATAGTGCAGTGCAGTTCTGGCTTTTGTCACTTATGACCAGCATGGTCTTGGACTAAAAGCTTGCTTATTAAGACATACTAAAGTGAATAATTTTTAATTAGTTAATCAGACTTTTGAGATTCAGGTACTTCATAAAAAATGAGACTGTATCTTTGATGTGACTATAGGATTACTGGAATAATCAAATGAAATCATGTGAAATTGTTTTAAAAACCGAAGACTTCACAAAGGTAAATAATATTGTTTTATACTATAACTATAGATTCAATCTAGCATCACAAATATTTGTGTATCCAATATGTCAGAATTAAGGTTGTAGAGTTTTGAATTAAGGAAGATATAGTCCTTGCCTTTAAGATATACTTTATGTCTAATTTGGGGAAGTAGGAAATAAAATATATAATGCAAATGTCTACAATATGTGACAGAATATGAAAGGATAATGGGATGTTAAGCTGAACTAAATTTTGGCTTAAGTTAAAGAGCTACTCACCTGAATCTGCTCTAGGTCCATGAGACTCAGTACACCACAAGTGACAAAGTGAGCATTTTGACCTTTTCATGTATATATATATATATATATATATATATCTTCTGCTTTTTGAGCTTTTAGGTAAGAGTGGACAGAGTTTTAACATGGGTTGGCATGTGATAGAGGTCTAAACTTAGGCTCTCCAATAGATGCAGATAGGAGCTTGTTAATTTTTAGGTGTACGGATATGAGTCAGTAGCTGAGTCAAAGTGTCACAAGGAACGTACAGTTTTTAGTCTTGTTGAATATTATCAATAGAATAGGTTCCGGATTTTAACATCTGGGTTGGATACTTTGACAGGGGCATAGAGTTTGATTAAAAGGGGACTTTAAGAACATCTATTCCAACCCCCTTGAAGATACCTTTTACAGGGCTCCAGAATTAGCTTTTCTCATACCGAAGAATCTTTCTGTTATGTGATGCAGTACACTTTTCTTATGGGCTCTTGTGTTTGTTGTTCTTTGTTTTTGTCGGCCCCAAATGATCTCCCTCTCCATCTGCTATTGTGTATACTTTACATTTTGTTGGATATGTTGCTGGCTTGACTGAAGAGAGAACCTATTGATGGAACAGCCAGGAGTAGAAAGAGAATGATAGGTTCAGGAAGCAGGACAAAAAAGGAAATAATGATAACAATAATAGGTAACACTTATTAGCACTAAAGTCCCAGATGCTGTCCTAAATGCTTTTCTTATTTTATCTTACAACAACCTATGGTGTTGATATTTTAATATTGAAATTAGTTAAATGAAATATTAATTTAACATTGTGATAACTTAATAGTATTTACCCTTGTTACAGATGACGGAGCTGAGCTTTGCACAGTAGAAGGCAGGGTTCATGCTTTTTGGTTCTAGAGACCAAACCCTTAATGCTACCACATATTGCTTCTTAAAGATAACTTGGAGCCCCCTCTGGGAAAAATTCTCTGCCTTTCCTTCTCTAAGTGTGATAGCCATTAGAGATAAAAGATGAACACTTTAAGGCTGGTAATAACTTGGTTTAGGTGGTGGTGGTGGAGGAGGTGAAATATAGAATTTATTCAACATTTTAAGATTGAGTGATGGTATCAGAAAAGAAGGAACCTGAATATAATCTACTGTGCAAATCAGGGGGAAAGGGAATTTTGGTGAGGCTCTTGTAAGGACTAGATTTTATGATGTGATATAAGCATGAAAACTTGATGTAAGCTAGAAATATACTTGGAAGAAAGAGAACAGTAGCCACCTGGGAGCAATTTGAGATGAGGGGAAAAACAGATATTTTGAGAAAAGTTACAGTGTTTTAAAAAATAAATGATTCATATACAAAACTTAATCATTCGGAACATAATAAAATTTTATGAAATTTGAATAGGAAATATCATGTTAGAGAACTTTGAATTTCATATTTATTATGTTCATATTTCGTGTGGATGAAATATAGAAGTCTTAGTTATTTTGAATTGACCCCCCCCCGCCCGTGGCTTCTTAGACTCTTAACTAAGGATCATAGTCCTTATCTGTGGAGAGTCCCAAGACTGAGTTTGACAGGTTAATGAAATCTCAAGTTATTTAGTGTTAGCTGTTTAACTTTAGACTAGATTTTATTAACCTGTCTGTTCATATTTTCTGCTGGACGGTTAACAGTCATATTGAGCCTTGTCATGGAGTTATTAGTAACTTATAATTCTAAAGTGCTGTGAAAACATTACACACTCATTAAGTATTATATTTATTAGAACATTCCTTAATGCAAAGTAGTTCATTCATTAACACATACTTAATATTGGTTATTACAATTACCTGTCCTCAGCCATCCATCAGAGTCCTATGCCTGTCCTTCTTTAATTCGTAGACTTATAGGAATGTTGTGAGAGGGTGCTTAGGTCATGACTGACATGGAGATGACTCAGGAAAATTCTTGTAAAGGGTGATTATGACTCTTGGAGTGGTTTTGTAGTGGCTGTTGTTGCCTGGCTGCTTCAGGAAGTTAGGTTAGAGTAAAGGGTTCAGATTTTGGAGTTACTTGGTTTCTCTTGAATCCTGTCTCTGCTCCTTAACTATCTCTGCGCAAGTTACTTGCCCCGGAAAGTTATTAAACCTTAGTTTCCTTAACTGCAATTTGGAAATAATAGCAACCACCTCTTAGGGTTGTTTGGAGGACCCCCGCAAAATAATATCTCTGCTGTTAGGGATAATAGTTTACTGTTTGTTTTTTAAATAAAGACAGTTTTTTTTAGAGCAGTTTTAGGTTCACAGCAAAACTGAGAGGGAGGTACAGAGGTTTTCTGTGTGTGCTTTGCCCCTACACATGCATAGCCTCCTCCATTGTCCACATTCCCCACCAGAGTGGTACATTTGTTACAATTGATGAACCTGCATTGACACATCATAATAAAAAATCCACAGTTTACCTTAGGATTCACTCTTTATGTTGTACATTCTGTGGGTTTGGACAAATATGTAATGATATGTATTTATCATTATAAAATCATAAAGAGTACATTCACTGCAGCCCCCAAATCCTCTGTGTTTTTTCATCCCTTCTCCCCAACTTCCAGCCCTGGATAATTCCGTATCTTTTTACTGTCTCCATAGTTTTTCCTTTTCCAAAATGGCCTATTAGTTGGAATCATACACTATGTAGCCTTCTCAGATTGACTTCATTCACTTTAAGGTTCCCCCATGTCTTCTCATGACTTGATAGCTCATTCCTTTTTAGCACTGAATAGTAAGTATTTCAGTGTCTGGATGTACCATAGTTTACTTATCCTCACCTACTGAAGGACATTTTGGTTGCTTCCAAGTTTTGGCAATTATGAATAAAGCTACTATAAACAACCATGTGTAGGTTTTTGTGTAGACATTAGTTTTCAACTAGCAGCTACTTCTATTGAGCATTTATTTGTTTTAACCAGACACTGTACTATGTACTTTACATGCAAAATATCATTTAATTCTTATGTATATATAATAGATCATGCGAAGTTTTATAGCCCATAGTAATATATGTCCAATAACTGGTTGCTATAATTTTTTTCTCTGTGTTAGTTCCAAGCATGTAGTTTAAGTAGAAGTTGAGGCTGTTAAGATAAGACTTAGGAGTGGGCATTCTGACCAGACTTCAAAGACTTATTGAGGAGTTGACAGTGGATTGAAGGTGAAGTATATATTAAAGTGTAGTTCAAGGATAATCTGCATGGTAATCACTTAGGAAGCTTGTTAAAATGTAGAGTTTTGGGTTCATCTTTAGAAACTCAGACTTTATGCATCAGAATCTCTGGTCACGGAGCTTGGATTCTGCAGTTTTACGAGCTTAATAATTCTGATTCACCATGAATTTTGAGAATCATCTTTTTAAATTTATTCTTCCTGATGATTAAAAAATGATTCTAGTGGTTTTTAAATAGTTGTGTTTCTTTGATATAATAAGCTTTCTATTTGATTGGTGATGGAGCTGGTAAATTTTTTCCACTAAATTTTTTCCATGTTATGAGTGTAGGAGGGTAGTGATATTTGTTCATTCAACTGTTATTTAGTAAATATCACTTCTTTGAGGTATATTTTAATTTTTTCATAAATGTAGCATATTTTACTTTATTATTCAAATAATGTAGTCTTTTTGAATAGGGTAGGAAAGTAAGGCAGATTGAGAACATACTATTATGAAGATAGGTAGAGAGGTGAAGAGAGTGGTTTTCTGGTGCTAACTAGAAAGGAAAATATAACTATAAATAATTTACATAACTAATATGAATAATTAAAACCTGATGGAAATTTTCAAGGAGTTTTGGTATGGGTCACTTTATTAGTCATATTAGTTAATGAAAGAGTCATATCAGGAATGCTCAGGTTCTGTGTTTTTTGACAGTTGTGTTCCTTCCTAAGAACACTCTTCTTCTGGGTTTTGTCTGTGTTGGCTTCCTGGGAAGTCTTACTCCAAATCCACAGTTTGGGAAATCAAGTTTCATCCCTACAGTGCTTCACATGAACCTCAGCTTTCTTAGATTCTTCATGTAAAACCTTACCTAAAGGAACCAATGAATTGGCTTCAAGTCATAATTTTACACTTAGGTCTTTAGAAGACTCCATTTCAGTGAGTCTTTGCATTGGTGTCTTTAGCCCCCAAATCTTTCTGGCTCCAGCATCCACTTTAATAACTCTGTGGGTTAAGCAACTCCATTTTTAATATCTGTAGTTTTGTTCATTCTCAGAAATGAGGTCAACAGGGCTTTGTCATTGTTAATGAAAAAGGTATTGTACACTTTACTTTTTGGGAGTGTCCTTGGACTGAAGGTATTGTACACTTTACTTTTGGGAGTGTCCTTGGACTAAATGAAGCTAAAACATTATAGACATTGTTGCTCTGCTTTAAATACTCATAGGATATAATTTTGCATATTTTAAACTCAATCTGTTTGCCAATACAATAATATTATTTATCTCTGGGATCTTTGGCTATATTCTGTTGTGCTATTTAGAATTCATATGAATTATTAAACCGTTCTAGTAGGTCTTTTATTGAGCTTATTGTCTGACCTCTTCTTTAAAAGTAGTCTTCAGCATTTTCAAAAGAATCATTTGGGTCTTCCTGGGACTGGAGATTTTGCTTCTGTTGTGACAGAAGCAGAGAGTGAACTTTTTTAGAAGTTAGGAGCAGTGGAGTACAGAAGAGGAGAAAAATCAGACTACATTTTTTTTTTTTTTTTTTTTTTTTTTTGTGGTATGCAGGCCTCCCTCTGCTGTGGCCCCTCCCGCCGCGGAGCACAGGCTCCGGACGCGCAGGCCCAGCGGCCATGGCTCACGGGCCCAGCCGCTCCGCGGCA
>NC_041224.1:146607265-146607929 GCF_002837175.3 Physeter macrocephalus
CTCCCGTTGCGGAGCACAGGCTCCGGACGCGCAGGCCCAGCGGCCATGGCTCACGGGCCCAGCCGCTCCGCGGCACGCGGGATCCTCCCAGACCGGGGCGCGAACCCGGCCCCCCTGCATCGGCAGGCGGACGCGCAACCGCTACCGCTGCGCCACCAGGGAAGGGACCCAGACTACATTTTATATCACGCCTGTTTCATTGTGAAAAATAATCATAGCCTTCTGTCCTTTTCTGAGGAGGGGGCGGTGGCGGTAAGAGTGCAGGGTGAATTAAGGAGGCATCACGGAAAATGTGTCTCCTAACATGGGTTTTCAGTTATTTCCCAAATACAGAGAGCAAAGTGGTTGTCTCCAGACATTTTTCTTTCATAGGAGGCCCGTGTGCAGTATTGGTATGTTTATCACTCACCCCACAATATTGACAGTGTTGGTGTTACAGGTAATCTGAGTTACTGCCTTTTCTGTCATGTTTCTCTCTAAGTGTGGGCCACAAACCCATAACAGTATTGACGTGATTATATTACTATTATAACTGTTGATATTTTTCCTTTTTTTTTTTTTTTTTTTTTTTTTTTCCGGTATGCGGGCCTCTCACTGTGTGGCCTCTCCCGTTGCGGGGCGCAGGCTCCAGACACGCAGGCTCAGCGGCCATGGCTCACAGGCC
>NC_041224.1:146608081-146632704 GCF_002837175.3 Physeter macrocephalus
GGCCCAGCCGCTCCGTGGCATGTGGGATCTTCCCGGACCGGGGCACGAACCCGTGTCCCCTGCATCGGCAGGCGGACTCTCAACCACTGCGCCACCAGGGAAGCCCCGATATTTTTCCTTTAAAATCAGAGAAAAGCACACTGATTTTTTTCCCTTTATTCTTATAGCATTTTTATTTCCAATAATTATACTTTCCTTCTGAATTATTTCAAAATGTTTTGGTATGGTATTGGTAAACATAGTATTATTTTTTGTGGTTAAGAGTATAAACTCTTAAACAAGACTATCTGGGTTCAGTTCTCAGCTTTACCACTTACTAGTTGTGTGACCTGGGGCAGGTTATTTATTTTATATAACTCTTGCCTCGGTTTTATCTGTAAGACAGGGATTATAAAATTGTCTACTTTTTACACGTGTTGAGGATTAAATCATTCAGTAAAGAACAATGCCTGCAGATAGTACAGGCTGAATATGTATTAGTTATTATTCACTCTCTAAAATAGTAGTCTCAGTAGACGCTGATAGACTTTAAAAGTTAACAAAATTAATATTTTAAAACTTTAGAAAAGCTTAATTTAGAAAGTTATTTTTAGACTGGAGTTTTGTGCGTACGTGTGCGCGCATGCACACGCACACACTCTTTCTCTCTCACACACCCTTTTCAAACTGTTACAGAACAATGTTTTTCAAACTTCAATGTGCATACAGGTTACTTGGGGATCTTGGTAACATGTAGATTCCTACTAGCTTTGGAATAGGCCTGAGATGCTGCAATTCTAAAAAGCTCCACAGGTAATCTGAATGTAGCTAGTCTTTAGATCATAAATTGAGTATTAAAGTTATAGAATGCCCTACTAGTGGTTCTGAATCCTTCTGTCAGTACTTTATAAACACTTGGGTGTCTTTTGTTTTTGTTTTTTAAAAAACATGCCTAGGCTTTACCTCAGACTAGTTAAATCAGATCTCTGGCATTAGTGTTCTGGACATTTTCATCATCATTATCATTTTTTCGTTTTTTGTAAAAAACTATTCTAGGTCATTCTTATGTGTGAATAGCATTAAGAGCTACTCCTTTAGTGATGTGAAGGAGAGTCAGTAAGCTAAGTAGCTCCATTTTATGTCTTCATTTACTGTTATCTTCTATCCCTTTAAGCATCTGTAGGGATGAGGAAGCATAGCTGGTCAAAACTCTTTAACTAGGAGGCAGCTGATAATTTTGGCTTGAAGTTATCGTCACACTATACTGGACTAAAAAGTTTGACTCCTTGAACCTTTCTTCATGGCTTTTATCTCCTATTGCTTTCATCATTTTTGTAATCTTCTTTGGATTCTCCCTAATTTCTCAACAGCTTCCTGAAAGTATAGTAATTCAAACTCAACATAAAATTACTTTAACAAAACTGAACAGTGGCAGAGGCAGAAGAATAAAGTTCCTTCCACTTCTTAAATTCTGTGATTTTTGTTAAGGTGGAAAACTTATATTTGTTTCATACTTTTTATTGGCCCTTTCTTTTTGTTTTTGGGAGCTAAAGTATGTTTTCTACCATGATATTTGTTTTAGTACATTACTTTCTTAGGTTATATTCCCTCATTTTTCTTTCTCAACTGTACGTCTTGCCTCTGTTTCCCTTCTTGTACATATTTTTGAGGAGAGGCAGTAAATATTTTCTCATGGACTATGATGTTTTGGGAAAGGAGTTTTCCAAACTGATCAAATCCTGCTGAAATTTTATTCCATCTAGTTATGATATATCAGTTAGAATCTGGACAGGGCAACAATCTACACTAGATATTTCTACCAAGAAAATTTAATACAGGGAGTGGGTTATACAGGTGTCGGAGGCTGAAAAGGCAAAAGGGGAACACTGGAGTAACACAGAGTCAAAAATTGCAGAAAGCATCAATCATCCAGAGGGCTGGGGCTCAAAACTTCTGGGGGGGTACTGTCTGGCTGTTGCTGGTACTTCTGAGAGTGCCAGAGAAAACGTGTGGCTGTCACCAACTGCTGCTGCTGGAGTGGAGGGCCTGTGCTAGGGCAATGCTGAGTGGAAAAAGCAAGTTTCTCCTTTTAGTGTTCTTATTGGCAGTATGAGGAAGCTAGCTGGCAAAAGAGAAAAGTAGTTTCCAGAGTTCTATTTTCAGCGTTACTGAGCTGAGTATTAAAGGGTGGATTTGCTGCTGAGAGACTGTAGCTGAATAACCAGCACATATAGCCTTCTCCTCTTCTCTTGGTCTCTTTCTTAGCTACAGGGATCCCGCATGCTCTTAGTGTCTAGGATTTAGAATGAAAGGAGTTATTATTATTATTTTTAAATTACTTGTCTAGCTAATGTGATTTGGAGGCATGAGACAGGACTACGTGCTCTAAGATAACTGTCACAGCCTTTCTTGGGAACTGAGAGTCGATTACTCATTCCTTTGACTCTAAAGGGATTTCTGTTTTTGAAGATCCCTTATTCAAAATACAAAAATTGTAGGAGTAATGATAAACCAGAGGTTAAAAATTGGTTGCTTATTGGCCAGTGGCCTACAGTGGAACTAATCTTTGAACAGAAGATTATACCTTCTCTCTCATTCTAATATTCTTCTTCCTGCAGAGCTTCTCAAAGTTTAATATGTATGTGAATTATTTGGGAATCTTGTTAAAATGCAGATTCTGATTCAGTATGTCACTGGTTAGGGCCTGAGATTCTGCATCTCTAAGAAGCTCTCAGTGGAGGCTGAAGCTACTGGTCCCTAGACCAAACTTTCTTCTCTCTTTCCTGCTTTGAGAACAAACCACTGGTCTGGCTTGGATCCATTGTTGGACCTGGTTTTGGGTGGTTGAACGGAGTGGATCATTAAGTAAGAGTTTCTTGCAAGCCCACTTTCTAGAAATATTTTGAGCAATTTTAGTAGAGGTATTTATAGCTGTTTCTTTCCAGGTGGCACTAGAAGGGCAGTGCCTCAGAATAGGTTGACTTTTCTTCCATAATTTTGATGCTGCTCTAGACACAGAGGCATGCCATTCACTTGTAGTTTTCCTGGAACATCTGAGTCTTTTTAGTAATTGTATATAATTTTAAGGGAAACTAATGGGAGGTAGGATAGGAGGACAATTAGAAAATTCATGCATCAGATAGCTTGTGTTCATTAAAGCCATTATTCTTGATTAAATAGGGCTATCTATGGATTTCAAACTTTGGTTTGAATTTCATACTAAATGCATTTTTCCACTTTTGACACTTTGATGTACTTCAGGTTGTCATCAAAGCACAGGATCTTCTTTCCTTGAGCCAAATAAATGGTAGTCTACCTTAATTGAACTTTGCATACAGCCCAAATTTATGAAGTTGTTAATTGCTCTTTACATTTGGATTTTACTTTCCCAAGGCATACCTGATCACGTGACTAAAAATTTATTCAGTTGCCATCCTTCAAGATCCTCTGCCTACCTCCCTCATCCCCACTGCCCCCAATTCCTGGATCTTTCCTTTTGTCTTTACAGACCTAGATTTTTAAGATCTTAGGTTCTTTGTTTCTGTCTTTTGGTTCTTTTTATGAATGTTACTCTTAAATTTTTAAAATTCAGGCTGTAGATAATACAATTCAGATCACGGAATTGAAATAATTGGCCTCTTTATCAGTTGAGGTGAAAGAGTTAAAATGAAAGTTAAGGATTCAGGGCACCCCTACAGAAATGAGGGGTGAAAAAATGCTCAATTTTAGGATCCTAAACAAAGCATTTTGATTGGCATATAGAGACCCTTGCATGCACACAAACGTCCATATTTGAATATTTATAGAAGATAATCTGTCAAAATTACTGTTATTTTAATTTGCCAAGCTTGGCTGATTGCTGCAGTTGGATGTTAGTTGAATTCTAGATGAGGAACTGTAAATAAGAGCTGGTCTAGAACATGCTTTTTGTCCTTGAAGCTGTTTGAATATTCCTCTCCCCCCGCCCTTTTTTTTTTTTAAAGAAAAAAACAGTGAGGCCTTTTTATATTAGCTGGACTTTAATGTTTTCCTTTTTAGGGAAAAAGGATTAAAGTAAGGTGATAACAGTAAATACTAAAAAATTTTTTTAGTTAAGAAAACCATTTACATTTCGTGAACAGGAATTGTTTAAATAGTTTTAACTATTTGTCCAATCTTTGCTTCAGGATTTCCCTGGAGAGTTCAAACCTAGGGACATATATCTCTTCAAGGCCTGAGGGGCCTTGAGGTTTTGTGTAAGTAAGTTTCATGTTAACAACAAAGAAAATGTATAGTTGTAGATAATTAATGTTACTGCTTTCTTTTGTCTCATTTTAAACAGTTGGTAATTTTAGTGACCCAGATTCAAGCAGTAATATCTTCCATTGGAAATATGTGATTTCGTCATCTTATGTTCTAGGGGAAGAAAGGTAAGCCATTTTTTACACTTGATATTTAAGTAACTTTGTAAATAAATCAAAATTTTCTCTTTTAAAAGGTTAGAAAACCCTTTTCTCTTTAGGTAGTGTTTTCTCACCCAGAAAACACTATTATTTATTTATGTCATATCGTTATTCCTCAGAAGATTCCACTGAGTCTACATTATTTCAGCTCTAGAGATGATACGATGACTTTCAAAAAATCATACAACAGTTTTTTGGAGCAGGACTACGTTCTGTGCTCTGCCTGCTAGGCTATCTTGTCCCTTTTACATAGCCATTCTCAGCTGAATAGTTTATTTTTACATATATAACCACCTGACATGACTAGATAGTCTTAATATTTTTTGTTTGATTTTTGCTTTTGATGTTGCCATAATTGGATCCATTTTGTTGGTTATTACTTTAGCTAGAAACTATGTCAAGTACTAAGTCTCAGTTTTACTTAGACATTGACTTTGTTTTGGGGTTTCAGGAATGTGGGGTCTCAGGAATATATTTTATATTCAGCAAATTAAAGGTGAAACTTTTAGAGCATTCTTTTCCATTTTTCACAAGCATCCATCTTCATTCTCATTTGACAATCCTTTTTTGGGTAGATTTCCTTTTTTCTAGGAGTGTTTATGTAATCTTTCACTTGTTACCGTGTGGTCTCTTTCCCCAGTTCTTTTTGTGGCTATCCCTATTACTATTTTCCGTATATCTTACTCTAATTCCTCATGATCCTCCTAGGAAAATTATATGTCCAACTCTGTAGTTATCCTCTGAATGAAGGATAATAACATTATTAATAATTCCTTAAGATGTTATGTGCGCTCCTAATTTTGTAATTAATAATAACATTATTAATAATTATTAATATAAATAACATTATTAATAATTCCTTAAGAGGTTATGCTTGCTCCTAATTTTGTAATGGTTCACCATCTGTTCACTGTACAAAGGGCTCAGAAATGTCTGTTGTACCTAATGCATCACAGATGTGGAAATAATAATAAAATAAAATTTACATTTATGTAAAGCAAAGATACTGCTAATATGTTCCCTTGGGTTTGGCCATTTTGATATTCTTGCTGTGTTTGGAGGCTTATTAAGTATGTTACAACTCAAGTTGAATACAATTTAAGTCGGTGATATAAAAAGTAATGAGCTGTTTTACATTGTGATTTGGAAAAAAAAAAGTTAGCTGTATTTCTTGCTTATAAGAACAGATAGCACAGTTGACTAAGATTTTCTAAGTAAAGTAATTTTGATAAAGGTTAATTTCATGGCAATAGAAAATGTTGGGAATTGGCATCCAAATGTCAAATTTCACATACAAATCTTAGCTTTCTACTGATTTTTCTTTTTTCCTCAAAGGAAGAATCTTAAAACTTAAATTTGTTTAGAAGACATTATAATGCTACTTTAGGAATAAGAAACAGGCTTTATTTTTCTACAGTTGAACAGTAGGGATAACCAGTGCATTGCAGTACTTATTGATAGATTTTTTTTTAAAAGCTCTTATGGAAATTTAATCAAGTGTTTACTTAGGAAATATTTTAGTTTGTAATAATGATGCGGGATCTAAACGATAACCTACGATATTCATCTATGTGTTTTCATTGTTTCAGAAAGAAATGATGAAGTGTATTGTTTAATAATTTGCATTTTGGTATTATTTATAGGGTAAACACTATGAATAATCATATTTTAGGTAATTCATGTGCCATTGAGACAAATTTAGATCTCCATTTGTTTCTTCTATCCCTAATATCATAAGAGTGTTATATATCACTCTATCAGTTAGTTAAAAGGTAAAATTGAAAATGCATGTTGTTTTGTTTTGTTTTGTTTCTGATCTGGCATGAAAGGAGCTTAGAAGTCATCACTCCATCCTAACCACAAGTAAAAAACTGAACAAACTGAAAAATCAACAACTCTTCTTAGATCCATCAGAGAAGTGAGGTCACAGGGCAAACCACTGCTCTCAAATTAGAGAGACAGACAGGCAAATATAGAGAATGACAACTTACCCTAGGAAAAACCTCCAAGGGAACCACTACTGGGTAGGAAAATCTAAAGTGTGATTAACAAATTAGGGGAGACTCCATGTGGACAAGCCTGAGGTAAAAACTCCAGGGGGACCCAGTCATAGGGAGCCCCCCCCCCCACTTTCATGATTCTGCTTCTAAGAGCTCTACCAGGTCCTCACAGTGAATATCTGAGAAGAAGCCCCTGGTGGGGGGAGGGAAGAGTAACCATTTTGAAATATGCCAAGGCATCTTGTTTTTCTTAACAAGATCTGCTATCAAGAGAAAGTATTTTACCAGGGCCTAATCTGTTAAGGTGTTATCAGAGACTAACTGACCTGGAGGAAGGGAAATACCCAACTGTAGCCTTCCACATGGTGGGGAGAGAAATATCCCATTCCAGTCCCCTGTAGCCATCCTGTTCCACCTAGGAGGGGAGCATAGAACTGAAAAGAACTTGTGAAGTTCACAGCTCGGGGGGTGCAGGCCTAACCATAGCACTGTAGAATGCTTCTACTCCCCTCCACACCTTAACCACATTAGTAAATTCCTATTTGTTACAGTTCCTTTTACCCAGTGCATCATGTCTGACTTCCAACAAAAAAATTACAAGGCATACTATACTAAAAAGCAAAAAGCACAGTTTAAAGAGACAGAGCAAGCATCATGATCAGACTCAGGTGTGTCAGGAATATTGGAATTATGAGACCAGGAATTTAGAACAACTATGATTAATATGCCAAGAGCACTAATGGAAAAAGTAGACAACATGCAAGAACAGATGAATAATATAAGTAGAGAGATAGAAAATCTAATAAAGGATAAAAAAGAAGTGCTTGAGATAAAAAGCTATAACAGAAATGAAGGATGGCTTTGATGGGTTCATTATTAGACTGGACATGGCTGAGGAAAGAATATCTCTGAGCTTAAGGATATGTCAGTAGAAACTTCTAAAATTGAAGAGCAAAGAGAAAAAAGACTGGCAAAAAGAAAAAAAAAAATATCCAAGGACTGTAGGACAACTACAAAAGGTGCAACATATGCATAATGAAAATACCAGAAGGAGAAAAAGAAACAAGAATAATGACAGAGAATTTCCCCAAATTAATGTCAGACTCTAAACCACAGATCTAGGAGGTTCAGAGAATGCCAGGCAAGATAAGTGCCCAAAAAGCTTTATCTAGGCATATCATATTCAAATTGCAGAAAATCAAAGATACAGAAAGTAATCTTGAAAGAAACCAAAGGAAAAAGTATCACCTTAGGTACAGAGGTCTTCTCTTCAGAAACTATGAAAACAGGAAGAGAGTGGGGTAAATATTTAAAGTGTTGAGAGGAAAACCCAACAATCTAGAATTCTGTATCCTGTAAAATTATCCTTCAAAAGTGAAGGAGAGTAAAGACTTTTTCAGGCAAACAAAAATTTAGAGAATTTGTTGCTAGTGGACCTGCTTTGCAAGATATGTTAAACAAAGTTCTTCAGAGCAGGGAAATTATATAGGCCAGAAACTTGTATCTACCTTAAAAAAGAAGAAGAAGATTAGAGAAAGAATAAGTGAAGCTAGAATAAAAACTTTTATTTTTCTTATTCTTAATAGATCTAACAGGTAGCATAATTTGTTCGAAATAATAGTAGCAACAATGTATTCAGTGATTATAGCTCATATATAAGTGAAATGAATGATGACAATGATACAAGGGTGGGGAGGAAGAAATTAGGAATATTCTTTTATAAGGTACTTGCACTACATATGAAGTGGTATAGTGTTATTTGAAAGTGGACTTGGATTATTTGGAAATGTATAATGCAAACTCTAGGGCAACCATTTAAAAAAAGTAAAAAAAAAAGTATAATTGACATACTAAGAAAAGAGACACAATGGAATCATAAAATTCTCAATTAAAACCACAAAAGACAGAAAAAGTGGAAGACAGAAACAGGAACAAAGAACAAAAGCAATGAGTAGAAAACTAACAAATATGGTAGATATTAACCCAAGTATATCAATAGTTGCTTTAAATAGCAGTGGTTTAAATACACTAAAAGACAGACTGTCAGATTGGATCAAAAGTCAAGACCCAACTATATGTTTTGTACAGAAACTCTCTTTAAATATGAAGACACATATAGATTAAAATTAAAGGGATGGAGAAAGGGATGCTAACACTAATCAAAAGGAAGCTGATGTAACTATATTAGTTTCAGACAGAGCAGACTGCAGAGCAAGGAAGATTTTCAAGGATAAATAGGAGCATTATATAATGATAATTCTTTAAGAAGACATAACAGTCCTTAATGTATATGCACCTAACAACAGGTCGTCAAAATATGTGATGCAAAAACTGACAGAATTGCAAAAAGAAGTAGATCAGTCCACAGTTGTAGTAGGTGGTACCTCAACTCTCCTCTGACAGAAATGGACAGATGTAGCAGAAAATCAGTAAGGACATATCTGAACTCAGCAGCAGCATCAATCAACTGGATATGATTGACATCTGTAATCCAGCAACAACAGGGAATATGCGAATTCTTTTTAGTTTTAAATTTTTTTTAGTAGGATTCACATCATAAATATGTGATCAGAAAGAAAAAAGATGAGGAACTCATTTTAAAAAATACAGCAAACTGTCACCTACCTCACCTCTACCTCTTACATATTTTAGAGTAAGAATTTTAAGACTTTGATTTTTAAAAATACTTAAACATTGTTCTTACCTCAAGCTTGGTATAATGAATGAAAGAGTTATGGGGGTTACTTTTACAAGTGAAACCTACCTGGCACTTTTTCATTTACTGGTATTAGGAAGGAATACCTCCTACAACTCTTTGGTTCCATGTAGCAAAATTTGAAAACTGTGAAATATGAATCCCTCATGCCCTGGCCAGTATTTGATAATTATTGACCTTTGCTCCTGAATAATAGACCTCTAGGTATCCATATTCTTTTGAGTGATCTAGAGCAATGGTCCCCAAACTTTTTGGCACCAGGGACTGGTTTCATGGAACACAGTTTTTCCACTGACAGACTGGTACCAGTCCGTGGCCCGGGGGTTGGGGACCCCTGATCTAGAGGAAGAGCAGAAGCAGATGAGAAAGGACAGGGGAGAATTTGTAAAGGGAGAGAATATTCATTGTTATCATTTGTCTGCCTGGCAGACTTACGATAGCGACACTACAGGGGTTAAAAACATAGACAGGATTTAGAAATCTTGTTAAAGTGCATTCAGTGAAATTGTTCCCCTCTCTGTAGAATTAAAAACCAAACCAAATCAAACTAAACCAAACACAAAAATAAAATACATCAAATGAACTTTCCTCCTTGGATCACAAGTAGTGGTTTGAGGACAGAATCTATCAATGTGTAATCTTATGGTTTCTGTCCTGTCTTAGCTGCTGACTAGCTGTACAAACCTTGATCAAGTCAAATCATTTCTTACCTCAGTTTCCTCATCTTCAAAATGAAGATAGTGCCTACCTTACAAAGCACTGGTAAGAATTAATTGAGGAAATGCAATGCAAAGTGCCCGGCTCATATTTGGCATGCACCAGTGTTACTTCTCCTCCTAGTTCCTTTCAGCGTCAGTAGTAATATCTGGATTCCAGTCCTTGAATTCACTAGTTACTCGTCGTGAGATCATTGTAAAATCAAATTATTTTGTCTCTCCGAGTCTAATTTTCCTTTGACATAAGATCATTAATACTCATGTTGTAAAGTTGTGGTTGTAATTCATTTCCTCATATAGTCTAGGAGGTTTTTGTTGAATCTAAATCTGAATGTTAAATTGCTAAAAACTTATATAAATATGTGAGTTTTACTGGTTAGATCTTTTGGACACCAAATCCAGAATATTTTTTTAAGGAATATATAGTAGGAGGAATATAATAAGGAAAAGTAAATCTCTAGGTTTTGTTTTGTTTTTTTTTAATGGGAGGACTCTCTACACTAGCTTACTTAATTTTTGCTTAATATAATTCATTGGGAAAGTAGGGAAATTATGGATTAAAAAATTTATTTTCGCTTGAAATACTGGGTTGACCAAAAGGTTCATTCGATTTTTTCCATAGGATGGCTCTAGTAGTGCTTAGTTGTCTTTAACTTCATTCGAAACAATTTTGTTAGATTGTATATGACAGCTGTCATATCAGGGTGCATTTAAAAAAAGACATCAAAATTGGTGAATTTTTGTGTAGCCATTTTAATATTGAAGATGGAAGAAAAACAACATTTTTGGCATATTATGCTCTATTATTTCAAGAAAGGTAAAAACACAACTGAAACGCAGTAAATAGATTTGTGCAGTGTATGGAGAAGTTGCTGTGACTGATCGAACATGTCAAAAGTGATTTGTGACGTTTCGTGCTGGAGATTTCTCGCTGGACGGTGCTCCATGGTTGAGTAGACCAGTTGAAGTTGATAGCGATCAAATCGAGACATTAATTGAGAACAATCAACGTTATACCATGCAGGAGATAGCCAACATAAGCAAAATATCCAAATCAAGCACTGAAAATCGTTTGCACCAGCTTAGTTATGTGAATCACTTTGATGTTTGGGTTCCACGTAAGTTAAGCGAAAAAAACCTTCTTGACTATTTCTGCATGTGATTCTCTACTGAAACGTAATGAACATGTTCTGTTTTTAAAACAAATTGTGACAGCCGATGAAAGTGGATACTGTGCAATAATGTGGAATGGAAGAGATCGTGGGGCAAGCGAAATGAACCACCACCAACCACACCAAAGGCCGGTCTTCATCCAAAGAAGGTGATATTGTGTATATGGTGGGATTGGAAGGGAGTCCTCTATTATGAGCTTCTTGCGGAAAGCCAAACGATTAATTCCAACAAGTAATGCTCCCAATTAGACCAACTGAAAGCAGCACTCTACGAAAAGCATCCAGAATTAGTCTACAGAAAACATATAATATTCCATCAGGATAATGCAAGACCGCATGTTTCTTTGATATCCAGGCAAAAACTGTTAGAGTTTGGCTGGGAAGTTCTGATTCATCCACCGTATTCACCAGACATTGCACCTTCGGATTTCGATTTCAGTCTTTACAAAGTTCTCTTAATGGAAAAAGTTTCAATTCCCTGGAAGACTGTAAAAGGCACCTGGAACAGTTCTTTGCTCAAAAAGATAAAAAGTTTTGGGAAGATGGAATTATGAAGTTGCCTGAAAAATGGCAGAAGGCAGTGGAACAAAAAGGGTGAATATGTTGGTCAATGAAGTTCTTGGTGAAAATGAAAACGTATCTTTTATTTTTACTTAAAAACCAAAGGCACTTTATGGCCAACCCAATAGCTACTTCTAGAAAGAATATACATAGGGCACTATGTTAGGGAGTCCAAGCACTTGAATGTACCTATTTTTTTGCTTTTGTTCTTTTTATCTTAGGTGACTATTTTAAAATGAGACTTCAGTGTACAGTAATGGTTTTATGGGCAGATCTTGGACAATTATTCAGTACTGAAATTTTTCTGGTTTGATAATTATCAGAGAAAGAATAATAAACCAGTATTAAAATTTAATACTAAATTTTAGTTGGTAAATTAAGGTCAAAACTCATAAATGAATCATGTTAAATGAGTTGTGAATTAGATCAGTATTATTGGTGAACTTAGCTATGTGTTAAATCAATATAATTTCTTTGACATAATCACGGAATAGGAATTGATGTATATGTGGTATATTGTATTGAAGGGTTGTAGATTGATGAACTGGGAAGTTTGTATTTTAACGATGTTATAATTCCATGAATTTCAGTTAGGTTTATTTGAATATGAATCACTTTTATAAAAACCAGCAGCAAAATATTATTGCTTTTATATTCTGTAGCAGTTGAGTCAGCTTTTGTATGTAATCAGATGAATGTAAATGTAAACTTTAGCTTATTTTCTTACACATTTCCCAAAATTTAGGAAATAATTAGCATACAGTGTTAATTACTTTTACGAATTCCCAGTTTATCATTTTATTTGACGTTATGTAGCTCCTTATTAGATGCTTATTAACAACCCTGAAAATGTTGCACAAAGTAGAGAATAGTCTTTGCATGCATAGTCTTTACCTGCAAGAAAAAGAATAGAAGAAAATACAATAAAAACTGAATTGCAAAAACATTGAGTGAAGACAAACTTCTGCTGAGAAAATGGATATGAATTTATGTGTGAATGTTAGGGACATATGGATATGTTGATTATGGCCATGTTTAGTATTTTTGTTGTAAAGCAAAGGATTTACAGAGTTAGATTAAATGCATTATGGGTATGGCTGAGATCAAAATAACTTTATTTTCTTCAAGGATTTTTTTGTTTTTGTTTTTTGGGTTTTTTTGTGGGGGGTATTGTGTTTGTTTTTTAAAAAGCCAGGTACTTCAGTATAAAACTGGGTAATAATTTAAACTACATTTTTCTTAATAATTTAATGTTAACAATTAGAATTCTGTGATTGTACATTTACAAGGTATTATTTGGACAAGTCATTCATAAAGTAATATGATTTATATATTTTTCTCCTTTTTTATTATGGTAAAATATATATAACAAAATTTACCATTTAACCATTTAAAGTGTATAATTCAGTAGTGTTAAGTATATTCACATTGTCGTGCAAACATCACCACTATCCATCTCTAGAACTTTTTCATCATTCTGAATAAAACTCTGTACCTATTAAATATTAACTTCCCATTCTTCCTGACCCCCAGCCCCTGTAACATGGGGTTGCTATCCAAAATATATAAATAGCTCATACAGCTCAACATCAAAAATACAAACAACCCTATAAAAAAATGGGCAGATGATCTGAATAGATATTTTTCCAAAGAAGACATATAGATGGCTTACAGACACATGAAAAGATGCCCAACATTGTTAATTATCAGAGAAATGCAAGTCAAAACTTCAATGAAATATCACCTCAAACCTGTCACAATGGCTGTCATCAAAAAGAATACAAATAAATATTGGTGAGGATGTGGAGAAAAGAGAAGTCTCACACATTGTTGGTGGGAATTATAAATTGGTGCAGCCACTGTGGAAAAGAGTATGGAGGTTTCTCAAAAAACTAAAAGTAGAATTACCATATGACCTAGCAATTCTACTCCTAGGTACATATCCAAAAGAAATGAAAACAGTAATTTGAAAAGATACATGCACCGCAATGTTCATAGCAGCATAATTTACAATTGCTAAGATATGGAAGCAGCCTTAGTGTTCATCAACAGAAGAATGGATAAAGAAGGTACGGTATGCGTGTGTGTGCGCGCGCGCGCGCGCGCACACACACACACACACAATGGAATGCTACTCAGCCATAAAAAAGAATGAAATTTTGTCATTTGCAGCAACATGGATGGAGTTGGAGGATATTATGGTAAGTGAAATAAATCAGAGAAAGACAAATACTGAATGTTGTCATTTATATGTGGAATCTAAAAAATAAACGAGTGAATATAACAAAAAGAAACAGTCTCCTAGATATAGAGAGCAAACTAGTGGTTACTAGTGGGAGAGGGACGGTGGAGGGGAGGGGACAATATAGGGTCTAGGGGATTAAGAGGTACAAACTACTATGTATAAAATAAGCTATAAGGATGTATTGAACAGCACAGGGAATATAGCTGATGTTTTATAATAACTGTAAGTTGAGTATAATCTTTAAAAATTGTGAATCACTATGTTATACACCTGAAACTTATATAGTATTGTACATCAACTAAACCTCAGCAAAAACAAATCAAAATAATGAAAAGAAAAAAAAAATTTACTCCGCATTCTCCCTGACCCCCTTTAATCACTTTTCTGTCTCTGAATTTGACTACTCTAGGTTCCTTATGTGAGTTGAATCATACAATATTTGTCCTTTTGTGATTGACTTCTTTCACTTAGCATAGTGTCTTCAAGGTTCATCCATGTTGTATCATGTATCAGAATTTCATTCTTTTTAAGACTAATATTCTGTTTTATGCATGTACCACATTTTGTTTATCCATTTATCTGTCAGTGGACATTTGGGTTGTTTCTACCTTTTGGCAGTTGTGAATAATGTTGCTATGAACATTGGCGTGCAAATGTCTGTTCAACTGTGGTCATGTATTTTTTTATCTATTTTAACATTTAAAGATATTTGAGGTAATGAAATTCTCTTTGAATGGACTACATGAATATCAGTATTTTCACTGATATCAGTGAATATTTATTGAATACCTGTTGTGTATTCTAAGGGATATAAAGAGAATATTTATTGAATACTTACTGTGTATTGGAGATATAAAGAGTAATAAAACCATGATGCTATTTCTGAAGAACTTACAGTCTAATGAGAATAATAGGGTGTGTTTATGAAAACACAACAACCTGGTAGCATATACTTTTTGAAGCTGAAGAGATGTTCACAATCTGATCCAAACCAGCATCCTCTCACGCTAAGATTTTTGCATGCATCCTAACCAGTTAAGAGGCAAAATACATGGCCATAATCGACAAGCATGTTCCATTCAAGCATGTGTATTTAACACATGCATTTAACATTCAAGCATAAATTTTGGAGTGATCATACTAAAATGGAAGTTGGATCATGACACTCTCCAAAACAGTCTTTTCCAATAACAGCATCCTTTGAATGACTTGTATCTTTTTGTCCAAACTCCTACCTTAACTCTGACTTAATCTCCTATTTCCACCTCTACCTTGAGTTGGATAAATTTTTGTTGTGGATATATTTCTTATGCATGTAAAAAGGCTTAAGTGTAAGTGAGTAAAATGCAGAAGGATGAACTCTATATGTGTCTCAAGGTTCTTTCCAGGCTTATGATTCTAATTTAATCCCTATAGTACCTGGATTTCCAGATGATAGAAAACAGAATTAGTATGTCTAGAGGTTTCTCAACAGATGTATTTCATAATAATTTAAAAGACCAAAATTTGTTTGGAATAAAAACATTTTGGTGTGTTTTGATGTTTCAGTGGTATTGTTCCCTCTCTCAGAGTATTTTTTTCTGGAAAAGCAAAATTAATCTTTTGTGAATTCAGTCATAATTTTTCAGTTTAGTTGGATTATTAAGGTTTTTCTGGGTGCGCCCGCTGGACCTTTTGGATACTACTCTTTTTCCCCTGAAGTGTTAGAAAGACCAAAGGAAGACCTACAACCAGCTGTTAGATTCACGTTTCCTTTGGATGATGTTTTGAGGTTCAAAAAAGTAACTTTGAGAATTTTAAACACAGCTGAGCAGAGTTTCCAAGAGGTAACATTGTAACACTACTTTTTTTCCTCCATATTTATTTTCTTCACTCCCAGTAGAGATCCTGAATGCTGAGTGGTGAAGATGTTTATAGGCTCATTACTTTGTAGGTCAAAAAAAAATGAAAGAACTAATTTCAAAGTTAAAACTTAAAAAAAAGGAGATAATTGTAGAAGTGAGGAAGGATGAATGAACAAGGATGATCATCCTTCATTCAGGGCATATATGAAAGTCTACTATATACCAGACACTCCACTAAACACTGGAAACAAAGCAATGAATAAAATAGAATCAGTACCTACACTCATGGAACTTATATTGCCTGGAGCAGTGAGTAGAACATAATAGCTCTTAAAAATAATTTGAATAAATGAATTTCTGTATTGTGGAGAAGAATTTGGGGGTAAGGGGCATTTTAGTGAAGAAGTGTGGAGTGTCCTGTTCATTGTATTTGAGGTATTTCATTTAAAAAATGGAAACATAAAATATCTATTAATGGGAAAAATGATTTAGTTATGGTACTACACTGGAGCCCTTAAAAATAATGACATACATAGATGTATGTTGGCTAACATAAAAGATGTTCTTTACCTAATGTCAAATTAAGCAAAGTAGTCTGTAGAATAGGATGTATGAATGATTCCTTTAATCTAAGATTGTTTACATTTGTGTAAAATATCTTGAGAGACTGTAGAGAAATAGTAATAAGGAATTATTCTTTCTAGGAGGTAACTTTCCTGTGATCTTTCCTTTATTTTTTATGTATTTCTGTCGTTTGTCTTGCAGTGACTATTTTAAAATAAGCTAATTTTAAATGTTTGGGATAAATTGATTTAAAAAAAATTTTTTAACTTAATATCTGTATCAGTAAATATAGTTACTGGTTGATGGTCCATTGTCCTGTAAATGTAAAAAATCTAAGGAATTCTGCATTTTGTTTCTGGAAGAATATAACCAGAAGGAAATGATTACATTTAACATTTACTGTTAACACTCAGAAGGTATAGTTTTAAAATGAGCAATAATGTTTCTTTAATGTATTTAATGGTTGAAAAATATTTAGTAGTAATTTTAATTTTGTTTTGTAGATACTTTGAGGAATGTCTACATAATTAGATGGTGGAGAACTGAGAAAATTCTTAGGTTTTTTATGTATATGAAAACTTAGTTTGGATGTAGTTATTAATAGGTATTATATTGAACTGCATTTATATCTGAAGATTTGTTTTTGTCCTCTTCTTTGCTTAGTATGACTTCTAAGTTTCTTAACTAGGGGAGAGAACATATGGATTTTGGGAGTCCTGATTGCATCTGGTCAATAGTCTTAGGTTTTCAAAGTATAATCGCGCGGATCATATTGTTACTTCATGACTTTTCTTTATTTCTTCCAATAACTTGTGTTTGTATCAGGAGAAATTAATGGACTCATGAAAAATGTTCCATTCTACACATAGATTGTTTGTAACAAACAATTTTATTAGAAATACTGTAGCAACTTTACTTTTTTTAAAATCCTTTGGAGGATCATGTTGACTCTAGTTATTGGAGTTCCAAATGATATGTGATTGAATATGAAAACTTGTCTCAGGGTCTGTTTGTCTTTTTTAAATGATATTGTTAAATAATTGTTTAAATGATCATGTTAACCTTTAAAGGTTAACATTTGGGTTAACATTATTTAGGTATAAATGAAAGTATTATTCCTCTTCAAAATAAGAGTTTTTGTCAGGCCACAAAGTCCCTTGGACTGTGATATGCTAAATTTGAAACAATTTTTTTTCCCTAGATATTTAGCCATGTGCCATAATTGTATAAAATCTTCACACACTGAGCATACAAAGCAAAGACATCAAACTATAAACTTTAGAAGGTGATTTTTTTAGATCGTTTCTCTCTTTCTCTTTTTTTTTTTTACTTTTTATTTCTGAAAAGTAAGATGCCTATTCCAGTTCAGTGAATGTGGTAATATCAAATCCAGGTAGAATGGTACATTTCATCTTCATTTTTTAAGGTGAGCTAGTTTATAGAATGGAGAATAAATCATTTTGTTAGATGTTGACTCCCTTCTAGTATAAAAATATTAATCTTTTTAGCAGTAAGTCATTCTATTGTAAATACTTTAAAATGTTTAAAAGTAATTTATAAAAAAAGGAATTATAGAAAAACTGAAACAATGCCTAAATTAATACCATATACATGAATGATAAATCGAATTTATAATTGGTATTTTGTTATAAAAGACATGTATTTGGATAAACACATTGTGTACGTTAGTCTAAATGAAATGAATGCCTTCTCATAATACTCATACTTTCCTTTATTGTACTCATTTATTTATTATTCAGCAATATTTATTGTCTGCTATATTATAGGGACTGTTCTAGATTCTGAGTGATACCAGTCAACAAAATAGAAATTATTGATCTCTTGGAGCTTATACGCTTGTGGAGAGAAAGAAGCTAAACAAATATGTATGTCAGATGGTGATAAATGTTCTGGAGAAAGGTGACTACATCAAGGAAGGTAATAGGGAATGTCAGAGTGGGGAGTGTACCATTTTTATATAGAATGGTCAGGGAAGGTTTCACTGAGAGGGTGACACTGAATTTGATGAGGGAAGAACTATGGTGGATATTTGGGCAAGTGTGTTTCAGACAACAAGTTCAAAAGCCCTGTGTTGGGTACAGGCTCAGCATATTTAGAAACCTAAGAAATTAATTGTGTAATTATTTCTTTCATTTTTTCTTTCCCAGTAGATTCTAAGGTCCACTAAAACAGTGGGGAAAGACCGTCTCTGTCTTGCTCATCATTGTATCCTTGGTACTCAGTATAGTGCCAAACACATGGTAGGCAGTGGGCCAGTGAATAACTATGGTTAAATTCATGAATGATGAGGGGAAATTTTGGAGGAATCCTTATTTTTTTAAAATTAAGTTCATACTGCTAAGATATTTAGAGCTTCAAAGGTCTTCTTAGGTGGAAAACAAGAGAGCTCTTGAGGAAGAATGATTCTTCTAAAGGTCACTGTTCATTATGGTAGCATTCTTGTGATGGCAATGATTTTTCTCTCTTATTCTAGCTATTGATAGGGGATCCTTTGTTTAGATGAATGGTCTAGACATGGGAAGATACTTGCTGTGGAAGACCTCCTTGCAGTAGAATCTGGACTCAAATAACTGGGTTGAGATTTCTGTTTGATGCTTGCTGTGTGAACCTCCCCTTTTATTTCCTTTTAATTGCCCTGGTTTTCTTATCTGTAAGACAGATGCTGTTATTTCAGTTACAGTATTCTTTTAAACATTTTCTCTTGCATATTGGGATTTTCTCATTAATCTTCTAATATACCACTCATGTAGGCTATTCTTTTTTTTTTTTTTTTTAAGGAAGTTACATTTAAGAAAATAGGACTTTGGAATCAGGCATACTTGGGTTCTATAAAAGCTCACTTCTTAAAGTTATCTATTAACATGTGTCAGTTTTATCTAACTCATGAGGGAACAATCAGGAAGACCAAAGAACTGCTACTAAGAGTATTTGAGCATCAGGAGTTCATGTATTCATTTAGCAAAGGGATGCCAAGATAAAATTGCAAAGCTACACAGAAGTCTCATTAACTTTCTGAAGGAAAAGGAAGCCATATCACCTTGGAAACTTGGAATGTAAAACAGTGAGTTCAATTTATATATCATCATGGTCTTTATCATCATCTCCAGTATCAGCAAACTGGATTGTATCATCATCTCCAGCACCAAATATATCTTTTTCATTGATTTTAGCATGTTTTGGAAGCTTGCCATATGCCTTCAGACTTACAGCTTTATCTGCATTGTATTTTGAAATTACATCAGCTTTGTTATCTGATAGTCAGGCAGACCAACCAATAAAATATCTGAGGTATTTATTTAAACCATTTTCCTCATTTTTCCTTTGATATGGCATAGCCTCTTTACACATCAAAGCACATTGCTTGTACTCATTCATTTCCCAACGTTCTGATTACCTGAGCATACTCTTATTCATACGCTTTACACACCAACCTTTTTTGGATTCATTTTCTTTCTTACCCTTGCACCTGTTTTTACCTTCTTTACCTTTATTCTTGGGCATGGCAATGCTTCCCAGCATCTCAAATTCCTTTCATGTGGTGGCAGTGGCGGCTGCTCTTTTGAGTGGCACACAGGACAAAGTAGCACGTGGTAATATGGAACCACGTGTGGGGGAGAGTTTTGAGACTGAGCTTTTCTAAGACATTCTTAGCAGCATCAAAATTCTTTTCTTGCCTCTTCCCTTTCTGTGTATGTTAATATTCTTAAGGTTTTCTGGGGGCAGGTATAGAGTAATCTTTACTCTTATGCTTTCTTAGCCTTATTACTAAGGTGGACCTCTGTGCTTGTGTCTTTACTGAATGTCCCAAGGATTCAATGAGGACTTTTTGTCTTGTTTGTGAGAACATGGATGATTCCTGGCCCTGTGTAAGCTGGGAATTATTCACCTTTTATTACCTGGCAATTATTCTTTCCCAGAAGTTGTTTTTGCTCAACCTTAATTTGCATATGCAAGTTGGTATTCAGGTAAAATTTAAGTGGAAATTCCCCCCTGCCCCCCTTAAAAAAATTGGTCTTTGCATTGCTCTCTGACTTCAGGACTTCCCTCCCCCGCCCCCACCCCCACCAAATAATTGCTGCTTTGGCCTTTCTGTGCTCTGACCTCACCTGTCTCTTTTTTCTTTTTGGGGGGAATTTGGGGGTCATGGCTGAGACTGGCATCATAAATATAAGATCCTCAGTATATGATGGTACTGAAAGCTGTGAGAGTGAATTCAACTTAGAGATGAGTCTACGTAGAAAACACTCCAGAGTTCAGAGGTCAGGGAGTTGAGGGGAAATAAGCAAAGGTGATGAGAATGGGGAATCAGGTGGAGGAAAACTGGGAGAGAGTGGGCCATAGATGCCAATTAAAAAAAAAGAGGGGAGATATGAAGGAGGAAGATATAAATCAGTTCAAATATTTCAGGTAATTAAGATGAGGACTGCAAATTTTTTTTTGAATTTTATTTTTTATACAGCATGTTCTTATTAGTTATTTATTTTATACATATTAGTGTCTATATGTCAACCCAATCTCTCAGTTCATCTCACCACCACCACCACCACCCCCTCCCGCTTTCCCCTATTGGGGTCCATATGTTTGTTCTCTACATCTGTGTCTCTATTTCTGCCTTGCAGACTGGTTCATCTGTACCATTTTTCTAGATTCCACATATATGTGTTAATATACGATATTTGTTTTTCTCTTTCTGACTTACTTCACTCTGTATGACAGTCTCTAGATCCATCCACATCTCTACAAATGACCGAAATTCGTTCCTTTTTATGGCTGAGTAATATTCCATTGTATATATGTACCACATCTTCTTCATCCATTTGTCTGTCGGTGGGCATTTAGGTTGATTCCACGACCTGGCTATTGTAAATAGTGCTGCAGTGAATATTGGGGTGCAGGTGTCCTTTTGAATTATTTTTCTCAGGGTATATGCCCAGTGGTGGGAATGTGGGGTCATATGCTAATTCTATTTTTAGTTTATTAAGGAACATCTGTACTGTTCTTCATAGTGGCTGTATCAATTTACATTCCCACCAGCAGTGCAAGAGGGTTCCCTTTTCTCCACACCCTCTCCAGCATTTATTGTTTGTAGATTTTTTGATGATGCCCATTCTAACCGGTGTGAGGTGATACCTCATTGTAGTTTTGGTTTGCATTTCTCTAATAATTAATGATGTTGAGCAGCTTTTCATGTGCTTCTTGGCCATCCGTATGTCTTCTTTGGAGAAATGTCTATTTCGGTCTTCTGCCCATTTATTGATTGGGTTGTTTGCTTTTCTTAATATTGAGCTTTATAAGCTGTTTGTATATTTTGGAGACTAGTCCTTAGTCCGTTAATTTGTTTGCAAATATTTTCTCCCATTCTGAGGGTTGTCTTTTCATCTTGTTTATAGTTCCTTTGCTATGCAAAAGCTTTTAAGTTTCATTAGGTCCCATTTGTTTATTTTTGTTTTTATTTCCATTACTCTAGGAAGTGGGTCAAAAAGGATCTTGTTGTGATTTATGTCAAAGAGTGTTCTTCCTATGTTTTCCTCTAAGAGTTTTATAGTGTCTGGCCTTACATTTAGGTGTTTAATCCATTTTGATTTATTTTTGTGTGTGGTGTTAGGAAGTGTTCTAATTTCATTCCTTTACATGTAGCTGTCCAGTTTCCCCAGCACCACTTATTGAAGAGACTGTTTTTTCTCCATTGTATATCCTGGCTTCCTTTGTCATAGATTTGTTGACCATATGTGCGTGGGTTTATCGCTGGGCTTTCTTTCCTGTCCATTGATCTGTATTTCTGTTTTTGTGCCAGTACCATATTGTCTTGATTACCGTAGCTTTGTAGGATAGTCTGAAGTCAGGGAGTCTGATTCCTCTGGCTCCGTTTTTTGTTTTTTTTTTTCCTCAAGATTGCTTTGGCTATTTGGGGTCATTTGTGTCTCCATACAAATTTTAAGATTTTTTTGTTCTCATTGTGTAAAAAATGCCACTGGTAATTTGATAGGGATTGCCTTGAATCTGTAGATTGCTTTGGGTAGTATAGTCATTTTCACAATATTGATTCTTCCAATCCAAGAACATGGTATATCTCTCCATCTGTTTGTGCCATCTTTGATTTCTTTCATCAGTGTCTTATAGTTTTCTGAGTACAGGTCTTTTGTCTCCCTAGATAGGTTTATTCCTAGCTATTTTATTATTTTTGTTGCAATGGTGAATGGGATTGTTTCCTTAATTTCTCTTTCTGATCTTTTGTTCTTCGTGTATAGGAATTGAAGAGGTTTCTGTGCATTAATTTTGTATCCTGTAACTTTACCAAATTCACTGATGAGCTCTAGTAGTTTTCTGGTGGCAGCTTTAGGATTCTCTATGTATAGTATCATGTCATCTGCAAACAGTGATAGTTGTACTCCTTCTCTTCCAATTTGTATTCCTTTTATTTCTTTTTCTTCTCTGCCATGGTTAGGGCTTCCAAAACTATGTTGAATAATAGTGGTGAGAGTGGACATCCTTTTCTTTTTCCTGATCTTAGAGGAAATACTTTGTTTTTTACCATTGAGAATGGTGTTTGCTGTGGGTTTGTCGTATATGGCCGTTATGATGTTGAGGTAGGTTCCCTCTATGCCCACTTTCTGGAGATTTTTATCATAAATGGGCGTTGATTTTGTCAAAAGCTTTTTCTGAATCTATTGAGATGATCATATGGTTTTTATTCTTCAGTTTGTTAATATGGTGTATCACATTGATTGTTTTGTGTAGATTGGGGAATCCTTGCGTCCCTGGGATAAATCCCATTTGATCGTGGTGTATGATCCTTTTAATATGTTGTTGGGTTGTATTTGCTAGTATTTTGTTGAGGATTTTGCATCTATATTCATCAGTGATATTGGTCTATAATTTTCTTTTTTGTAGTATCTTTGTCTGATTTTGGTATCAGGGTGATGGTGGCCTCATAGAATGAGTTTTGGAGTGTTCCTTCCCTGCAATTTTTTGGAAGAGTTGGAGAAGGATGGTGTTAGCTCTTCTCTAAATGTTAGATAGAATTCACTTGTGAAGCCATCTGGTTCTGGACTTTTGTTTGTTAGAAGATTTTAAATCACAGATTCAATTTCGTTACTTGTGATTGATCTGTTCATATTTTCTGTTTCTTCCTGGTTCAGTCTTAGAAGGTTATACCTCGAAGAATTTGTCCATTTCTTCCAGGTTTTCCATTTTATTGGCTGAGAGTTGCTTGTAGTAGTCTCTTATGATGCTTTGTATTTCTGTGGTGTCCATTGTAACTTCTCCTTTTTCATTTCTAATTTTATTGATTTGAGTCTGTCCCTCTATTTCTTGATGAGTCTGGCTCATTGTTTATCAATTTTGTTTATCTTCTCAAAGAACCAGCTTTTAGTTTTATTGATCTTTGCTATTGTTTTCTTTCTTTCTGTTTCATTTATTTCTGCTCTGATCTTTATGATTTCTTTCCATCTATTTACTTTGGGTTTTCTTTTTTCTTCTTTCTGTAGTTCCTTTAGGTGTAAGGTTAGATTGTTTATTTGAGATTTTTCTTATTTCTTGAGGTAGGCTGTATTGCTATAAACTTCCCTCTTAGAACCCCTATTGCTGCATCCCATAGGTTTTGGATCGTCATGTTTTCGTTGTCATTTGTCTCTGTATTTTTTGTTTTCCCCTTTGATTTCTTCAGTGATTTCTTGGTTTTTTAGTCGCGCACTGTTTGGCCTCCATGTGTTTGTGGTTTTTACGTTTTTTTCCGTGTAACTCATTTCTAATCTCATAGCGTTGTGGTCAGAAAAGATGCTTGATATGATTTCAATTTTCTTAAATTTACTGAGGCTTGATTTCTGACCCAAGATATGGTCTATCCTGGAGAATGTTCCATGCGCACTTGAGAAGAAAGTGTAATCTGCTGTTTTTAGATGAAATGACCTATAAATATCAATTAAATGTATCTGGTCTGTTGTCTCATTTAAAGCTTGTGTTTCCTTATTAATTTTCTGTCTGGACGATCTGTCCATTGGTGTAAGTGAGGTGTTAAAGTCCTCCACTATTATTGTGTTACTGTCAATTTCCTCTTTTATGCTGTTAGCATTTACCTTATGTATTGAGGTACTCCTGTGTTAGGTGCATGTATATTTATAATTGTTATGTATTCCTCTTGGATTGATCCCTTGATCATTAGGTAGTGTGCTTCCTTATCTCTTGTAACATTCTTTATTTTAAAGTCTATTTTAGGGCTTCCCTGGTGGCGCAGTGGTTGAGAATCCGCCTGCTGATGCAGGGGACACGGGTTCATGCCCCGGTCCGGGAAGATCCCACATGCCGTGGAGCGGCTGGGCCCGTGAGCCATGGCCACTGAGCCTGTGCGTCTGGAGCCTGTGCTC
>NC_041224.1:146632751-146685990 GCF_002837175.3 Physeter macrocephalus
TTCCATTTGCATGGAATATCTTTTTCCGTCCCCTCACTTTCAGTCTGTATGTGTCCCTAGGTCTGAAGTGGGTCTCTTGTCGACAGCATATATATGGTCTTGTTTTTGTATCCAGTCAACAAGCCTGTGTCTTTTGGTTGGAGCATTTAATCTATTCATATTTATGGTAATTATCGATATGTATGTTCCTATGACCATTTTCTTAATTGTTTTGGGTTTGTTTTTGTAGGTCCTTTTCTTCTCTTGTGTTTCCCACTTAGAGAAGATCCTTTAGCATTTGTTCTAAAGCTGGTTTGGTGGTGCTGAATTCTCTTAGCTTTTGCTTGTCTGTAAAGCTTTTGATTTCTCCGTCGAATCTGAATGAGATCCTTGCCGGGTAGAGTAATCTTGGTTGTAGGTTCTTCCCTTTCATCAATTTAAACATATTGAGCTACTCCCTTCTGGCTTGTAGCGTTTCTGCTGAGGAATCAGCTGTTAACCTTATGGGAGTTGCCTTGTATGTTATTTGTCGTATTTCCCTTGTTGCTTTTAATAATTTTTGTCTTTAATTTTTGTCCGTTTGATTACTGTGTGTCTCGGCATGTTTCTCCTTGGGGTTATCCTGCCTGGGACTCTCTGCACTTCCTGTATTTGGTTGGCTATTTCCTTTCCCGTGTTAGGGAAGTTTTCAACCATAATCTCTTCAAATATTTTCTTGGGTCCTTACCCTCTCTCTTTTCCTTTTGGGACCCCTATAATGCAAATGTTGGTGTATTTAATGTTGTCCCAGAGGTCTCTTAGGCTGTCTTCATTTCATTGTTTTTTCTTTATTCTGTTCTGCAGCAGTGAATTCCACCATTCTGGCTTCCAGGTCACTCATCTGTTCTTCTGCCTCAGTTATTCTGTTATTGATTCCTTCTAGTGTAGTTTTCATTTCAGTTATTGTATTGTTCATCTCTGTTTGTTTGTTCTTTAATTCTTATAGCTCTTTTTTAAACATTTCTTGCTTCTTCTCGATCTTTGCCTCCATTCATTTTCCAAGGTCCGGGATCATCTTCACTATCATTATTCTGAATTCTTTTTCTGGAAGTTGCCTATCTCCACTTCATTTAGTTGTTTTTCTGGGGTCTTATCTTGTTCATTCATAGTCCTCTGCCTTTTCATTTTGTCTGTCTTCCTGTGAATGTGGTTTATGTTCCGCAGGCTGCAGGATTGTAGTTCTACTTGCTTCTGCTGTCTGTCATCTGGTGGATGAGTCTATCTAAGAGGCTTATCCTCACCTGTCTTTTCACCTCAGCAGTGTACTGACTTCTATTTGGGTTTCTGTTTCAGCATCCTGCAGTCCCAAAAGTGCTTTCAGAAAGACATGCTAGGTAATTATAGGGCTCACCTTTTTTGTTTCCCTTTTTTTGGAATCACTTTTGAGCTACCTGTTGTCCAATGTCATATATGTAGTTTGTCCAGTTTTCTAGTTGCTTACATATCGAAATTAATTCTGGATTATATTACTTCCTGATGGGTGAAAATAGAGATCTCTTAACACTTTTAAATTGAAGAATGATATTCTTAGCAAGTGATACATCCTGCCCATCCTGTAAATGAAACCTGCTTTGGCTGCTTTTCATCTCATACTAGTTACTAGTCAACTGATGCATTAAATTAAAGTTGGTGTAACCCTAACTAATAGGCTGATTCTTTTGAGTACTTTTATGCCTCACTGAAGAGCAGTGGTTGTTATATGGTACTTTTTTTCTATTAAACATGATTCAGTATAGCTAAAAAAACAAAAACAGAAACCTTAACATAACTCTTACTTAGTATAGAAACTTTTTACTAATTAAAAAAAAATCTGTTTTATATTCCATCTATTGAGATACAGTAAAGTAGTATAAATTTAGTACTGCTCATTATTTCTTTAAAATTCTTCCAATTAGTTTAAAAGCATTGGTAATTGGAAGTAGAATGTAGACATAAACTGGTGTGAAGTTGAGAATGTCTCATTAAGTTTGGAATTAAAAAAAGGATGTATTTTGTGAAGAACGATACAGTGAGCCTAAAGTGTTTGTTGTTTTTTTCTTTTTTTAAGGATCTGAGGTGCTCATGAAAGGGTTAAAGACTCTCATGGGTATGGTTGATTCGGTTGGCAACATGAGCTTCATTCTTCATTATTAGTGTTTACAGTGTTTCAGTTACTATACTAGGTACAAGGTGCCCTGTCCAGTAGTCATTTTTTTTCTATGGTGTTCTAAGTCAAGAGACTTGAAATTTTTAGGGGAATGTTTGAAAATGAGTCAGTAGTAGCATTGTGATTTGAATGTTGTGTGCTCAGGCTTAAAGAAGGCATTTTTGTCTCTAGCGTCAGAATTGCATATAAGTAAATCTTAAGAAAAAATTCTGAAGAAATTTATAGCCATGATTTACATATCTCTCAAGGGATAAGGGTCAGGGTTATAATTATAGATGAGAGAACTATAAATGCACTAATTCTAACAGATGGTACCAAAATGTCTGAATTTTTGTTACTTTTATTATTTTTTAAAAACTGTTTAATGATACCTGTAACAATTACTGCTTCTAGATACAGCTGTTAGGTTTGGTATAGCAAAAGATTGTTTAACTCTTTAATTTTTTTGATAGCACATACAAAATGCAGACACGTAATTATTCAAAATCTTTTAGATACTAATGACTATTCACTTGTGAGAAAATTTAAACTGATATATGACAGCCACTAGATCCGTTTGCCAAACCTGCTTTTGGTTTTGGTCTGTTATTGCTGAAAGAGATGGGTCTACCCATAGTGTTACCTAGGTGACATGGATGCACTGCATTTCATCCTTCTAAATTGTTTACCATTGAAATTCATGGATTAGGTTTGTTATTTTGGTTGCGTGTTCCCTTGTTACTTTGCTACTAAAGAGTAATAATCCCTCAATAATAATGGTTTTGGTCAGCCAGGCCATATTGCTTTGATTCATTTGAAGTCGAGAACAGGACTCCATAATGAAATAGATCTGGCTATGAATCTTGGCTCCTTCTGGCTTTGTGACCCTAGGTGAATTACTTAACCTCTGCTCGTATATTTGATACTAGTATAGTTTACTAGTTAAATGAGTGAACACTGGAGCCAGTTTCTGAGGATTTGAATCCTGGTTGTGCTACTTACAAGCTGTGTGACTTTGGGCAGGTCACTAACTTTTCTGCTTCCTCTTTCTCATCTGCAAATTAGAGACAATTATAGTACTTATCTGTAAAACACTTGGAGTGTTTTACACCTGGCATGTAGTGAGCACTCATACATGTTTGCTAGTATTCTATTAAACAAGGACAGAAATAACGTAGGAAAGATGTTGTGAGGCCTGAATGAATAAATAAATAAAACACTTTGCACAGAGACTTAGTAAATTTTCAGTAAATGATGGTACTATAAGGGGATTAATATTATGATGATGCAGCAGATGTGCCTGTGAAGTAAGCGTAGATCCAGGATTTGTAACTGAAGAGACCATACTGGAGCTCCGTTGCTAATTGGTCAGGACAACACAGTGTGTTCCAACATTCTGCTAGGTCACTTATACAGAACAAATCAACTTTTATATCCTAGCTGGTGCACAAGATGTGGTAGATGAAAAATTCTATCCAATAAGACTTCAGAATTACAATCTTCGTGTACCTATTGTAATACAGTTTGGGATTGGCCACACTCCACAGCTGGCCAAGGAAGTAAAAGCGTTTATTGGGAAAATCTTTTACATCAGCCATATTAAAGATACGATATAAAACTTTTCTCAATATGAAGGGTTATTTAGAAGTTTTGAAAAACGGATAGCGAGTCATGATGCAGGCTCCTACGATTCTACCCAACTCTAAAATCTGTTTTCCCCTTCTGTAGTAATAGAATCCTGATTTTTTTTAGCTTAGGCACATTGATGCCTGGAAGAAAAGACTATATTTCCCAGCTATGTGACTAAGTTCTGGCAAAAGAAATAAAAGTAGAAGCATTATGTGTGTGCTTGCACTGATTCATCTGTAAGAGACCCCATTTTGCTGTTCAGTTTCTCTTCTTCTTTTTGACCTGTATTGAAGACATGGTAACTGGAACTTTAGTGAACATTTTGGGCCATGAGGTGATCTTGATGATGGAAGCCAGGTACCTAGAATGGTGGAAAACTTAGAAGCTTTGGTCCCTGAGGATACTTGCAACCACCGTCTCCTACATCATCTATCTCTAGACAGCTTTTACAAAAGGAAAAAATAAGCCTCAATCTTGTTTAAGCCAAGTTACTGCTGTGTTTGGGTATTCTGTAATGTGTAGAATATATTCCTGAGGGGAAGGAGCATAAATAATAAAGCACCACTGAGATTTAATGGCTGGAGTACAGAGTGAGGTTTGTGGGGGAACTTAAGATAAATGAGAATTGAAGGGAAGTAGCATAAATGACTCAGGGATTGAGAAGATTGTGGATGTACTTTGATTATACTGGTGAAATTTTATTAGATTAATGGGAAATATGAAACTATTTTATGGGAAAAATATTTAACAATACAGTAACATTTGTACAATTAGTTATTAAATTACATTTTGTTGGATATTGGGGGTGGTTAGAGGAGCTGGCAAAATTGATGGTGGAGCATAAATCATTTTTGTCATTAGAATATTAACAATTTTTCATAGATTGCTATTGTTAGGTTGATATGCCATTGTTAAATGAAGTACTCATAACTTTGTAGTTTTTTTCTGGTAAATATATTCTTATTAATGATACTTCAGGTGTCTCCTCTAAAAATTTTGGATTGGCAAATATGGAAAAAAATTTAGAAGACATTGGATTAGCTATTTTCTGTAGAAGAGGTTGAGAAAAGATTATTTTGAAGGTTATACAGCAAATGGTTGAGATTATTTCACCCTTTTACATAAAGCTTATTCTAAAAAATTGATTATGTATTGATACCTGGGCCCTCACTTTTAAATGGTTTGTGTGACACCAGAATAATTGACTTGACATATTTAATTCAGTAGCTTTGGATAGACAAAGGTTTTGATGCCTGAGCTGAGAATGTTACAGTCTCTTTAGTCATGTTGCCTAATTTATGATTTGGTTTTATTTGGGTAGTGTGGCCTAGAAAGACTTCAGGAGGTCATATATTTCATTGTAGTTTATCAAATGTGGTTCCTATATAGTTTTTATCTTTGTTTTTCCTCGTGGATCTATTCATTCCTTTCCATATATCTCTTATCATTTAAATTTTGTTTATTTAAAGGCTAGTAACAATTAAGTACTGTACCTACTTTACTCGTCATTTTTTATCACCTTATTTCCTTTTCTTTATTTTATAGATTTTCCTGGACAGTACATATAACTTGAGTGGTGTGGAAATACCGCATACTCTCAAATCTCTAGCTATCCATTCTATGTGATAGAATATCTTCTTCAAGAATAGATTCCTTTTGGTGATGGCAGTATAATATTCCATTATAATATTATTAGGTTTTCAGTCTTTAATATAAATCTTTGCTAATTTGGTGTATCTAATGTGTCTAATTTCATGTGTTTTAATGTATCTTTACTTAGTAATGAACTTGAACATCCATCTGTCTATTTATCTATATTTTAATCATTTGTATCAACCGCATAATAAAGTCTTAGGCACGAGGGCTTAACTTACTTGGTTTTGAATCCTGTGTCTTCTAGTTACTAATTATGTGACCTTGAATATGTTTTTGTAATTGATTGGCAGCATAGTGTCATGAAAGAGCATTACATTTATAGACAAAAGACCTCTACTGTGACCTTAGCTTATACTAGCTTTGTAAATGCTTTGAGCAAATTACTTAATTGGTGTGGGCTACAGTTCCTCATCTGTAAAGGGGTGGCAAATCATAATTATAGTTTTTTTTGAGGAATAAATTGAAATCATAAATTATATAGCACTACCCAGATATAAAACAATAAAATACTTTGTCTTCACTTTTTAAAAAATACAGGAATATTTTATTGTTATGAGATTTTTTTTTTTCCCTTGGACTTTTAATCTCATAACTGGAAGTTTGTATTTTTTTACCACTTTCACTCAGTTTACTTACCTCCCACACTCCCAGCCTCTAGTAATCACCAGTCTGTTCTCTGTATCTGTGAGTTTGGGTTTTTTTTAGATTCCACATATAAGTGAGATAATACAGTTTTTGTCTTTTTCTGCCTGTTTTATTTTACTCACCATAATGCTGTCAACGTTCATCCATATTGTTGCAAGTGGCAGGATTTTCTTTTTTTTATGTGGCATACTGTTCCATTATATATATTATATCCCATTTTCTTTATCCATTCTCCCTTGATAGACACTTAAATTGTTTCCATATCTTGGCTGTTGTTCTAGTGAACAATATAATGTTCTAGTGAACATGGAGCTGCAGATATCTTTGAAATACTGATTTTGTTCCTTTGGATAAATACCCAGAAGTGGCATTGCTGATCATATGGTAGTTCTGTTTTTAATTTTTTGAGGAACTGCCATACTATTTTCCATAGTGGCTGCACCAATTTGCCCTCCCGCTAACAATACACAAGGGTTACCTTTTCTCCACAGCCTCATGAGCACTTGTTATTTCTTGTCTTTTTGATAAAAATATGTGTGAGGTGATATCTCACTGTGGTTTTGATTTGCATTTTGCTGATGATTAGTGGTGTTGAGCACCTCTTCATGTACCTGTTGGCCATTTGTATGTTGTCTTTGGAGAGATGTCTATTTAGGTCCTCTGTCCGTTTTTAAAATGGATTGTTTATTTTTTCTGTTGAGTTGTATGAGTTCTCAATATATTTTAGATATTAATCCCTTATCAGATATATGGCTTCCAGATATTTTATAGGTTGCCTTTTCATTTTGTTTATGATTTCCTTTGCTCTGCAGAAGCTTTTTAGTTTGATGTAGTCCCACTTGTTTATTTTTGCTTCTGTTGCCTTTTTTGCTTTTGGTGTCAAATTTAAAAAATCACTGCCAAGACTGATGTCAAGGAGGCATTAAAATTTTATGGTGCAAAGTCAATGGAATTAAGGAAAGGCTAACCATAACTCCATTATTTACTGATAATTTATCATAGCTTTTATTTATCAAGCCCATACTACATGCTAGTCACCATGACTAGCACTTTCCATATATATCTCAGTTCAAGACTACTTTAAATATTCATTTAAACTAGCAAAAGTAAATAAATTAAAGAGACAGAGTTAATAGCCTAACTCAACCAAAATGTAATAATAATAGCTATAATAATTGTAGTTATTATATTTTAACTCTAATTCGTCCATAATGAATGTTATTGCCTAATTTACAGAGAAGTTAAATAATTTGGCCACAGTCACACAGCTAGAAAGTGGAGGAAACGGGCAAACACTGTTCTAGTTGACTCTAAAACTCACTCTCTATTAATCCTCCAATGATTACATTGCTAAATGTTATTGAGTGTATCTCTGTATAGATGTTTTACTAGTTTCTTTAAGTATTGCATTAAAAATACATAACTTGTTACAATCTACTGGTGTATTGATGTTTTACCAATTTTAGTGAAGTGTAGAAAGTTTACCTATAAAGTTCCATTACTCTCTCTCACTTATATGATGGTCTTAAATATTTCCTCCACATATATTTAGAGCTACAACAGTGGTATAATTTTTTGCTTCACCTGTCAAACATAATGTAGAAAACTCAAGAACAGAAGGTTAAGTATATTATATTTACCCATGTTTTTGCTATTTATTATGCTCTTTCTTCCTTCTTGGATTTATGAAGCAAAAAGAAAACTCAGAGAACTTACTGCCGTGTTGTTGTTCCATTAGTCCCTAGATCCCTAGCAGGTCTGCCTTTGCTTTCCACCTTACACAGTCATCTTGTTTCACCTCTCTGATTACTTCATTGTTCAGTGGCCAACTCTTAAGGAGAAATATCCCAAATCTGTCTACCTCAGGCGAATTGTTTGACAAATGACAACTTACTTCTTTAGAATTTTACAGTCAACAATATTTACTATAAATGGGGAGCAAAAAACTACATGTTTATTGTAAAAGCTTTTGAGAATCCTGAGAATTATTGGTGGTCAAGAGTAAAGAAATGTGTAAGTAACCCAGTGAGGAAACTGAGGTTGCTTTTATAAAACAAACATTAATAAACCATTAAGTGTTTAAAAAAAAAAAAAGTGGCCAGGGTGTTTTAGCTGTTCATAGTGGGAGGGATGGGGAGAAGTACATCTTTTCCATCTTGGTCTGGAACTGAAAGTTGCTTCACTATACTTTAAATGTAAAAAAATTAGGTCAGCTGGAGTTGTTTTATCTAGTTTTCCTAATAGTGTGCTATTTGGGAGGAAAAGCTTGAGGCCCTTAAATCTCTGGATTGAGTTAGACTCGACATATCCTAGCGATATAGTTGCTTATCCTTGGGTTAAAAAGTACGTGTGAAGGATATTTTCTAGCTTCCCTTGCAATTCTTTAAGTGAGCAGGTACTTAATAACGATAATAAAAAAATAGGTATCATTGATTTTGGTTCTGCCACTTACTGACTTTATGACTTTATTTAATCTCAATGTGCCTTAATTTCCTCCACTGTAAAATGGGGATAATAGTACTTATAAGATTGTTGAGAAGATTAAATAGTATTATAATTGTGAAGTAAAGAGAAAAGTACCTTGCATTCAGGAAGCACTATATAAATGTAGCTGTTATCATCATTATACTTAGAATGATAGGCCCATATGATAGGAATTATTACAGTCATTTCAAGGATAGAAAATTCAGGCTCAGAGAAAGTAAGATGCCTTGCCCGATTCTTTTCTGGCCCAATTCTATTTAGGTATTATTAGGATATACACCCAGAGCTGTCTGACCTTACAGCATATACTTTTCCAAGGTATGATGCTACGCATCAACATCATCAAATCCCTCTGCATCCTGCATTTTCACCTAACATTATATTATGTGTATTTGTCTTCATACTTTACATTTTAAACCGAGCTGTAACATCTCACCAATGATTGCACCATAATTTATCTAAACTTCTCTTATTTTAGGATATATAAATTGTCTCTATGCCGCCCATCTGGTTCATGTATTAATGAATCGAATGCTAACCAATAATATCGATATATTACTTCTTTATACATGCAGTAGTAAAGATTAGCCTTTAAAGGGCATCATGCCGTTATATGAGGATTGAAATGTGTTTTTTAAAAATGTATATCCCACTAAAATTTTCAGTAGCATAATATGTTTATTACACTTTTGAATCTCTGTTGTTCTGTAGAAACTCTTTTAAATCTCTTTGAATCTGAATTTTTAAATCTCTATTGTTATTTAGAAAGAGTTCTCTAGAAAGATTGTGCCTCTTTAGTCATTATTTGTTGTACGAGACTTGGAATTTTTGCTATACATCTGTCGGCCCTTATTAACTATTAAATGTGGTATTGGAGGTTATCAAGAGTTGGCTTGAGTGTCTTTGATTTGAAATTATATTTGGATATATTTCTTTCTGAGCATCTACTTTTGACATTTTCTGCATGTAAATATAAATGAATAAACATGAAAATGACTTTGAATTTTAGTTCTAATTCTTTGAAAACTTTATTTTGCCTAGGATTTTGACTATAGATATTAAATAAATATATGCACATTGTGTAATATTCATACATTCACTTTTTCGTTCTACAAATATTAATACAAGGCTTGTTCTGTTTTAGGCACTGTGCTCTAAATCCCTGCTCTATTGGTATATATCTTTTATTATAGGAAATAAATAAGCCAATAAGTATTGTGATAGAGAATAATGGGGGGTGGTGAGTGCTTTTTTTTTTTTTTTTTTTTTTTTTTTTTAAAGACAAGATACTGTAGCATTCTTGTAGGGTTTTATAGTCATTCATTCTTGCTTTCAGGGTACGGATTTTGTTTTGGCGCCTACCCTTAGGGATAAATCCTGATTAGTCTAAGCCATAATGGTAATCCCATTTCATTTACCAGTGATTGATTTTGCAAAGGATGAGGTGACTCACTCTTGTTAAATAGGATATGCAAATTTGAGGGAGACTTCTTTCAGTAGTTTCCTTTAAAATGAGACTGACTAGAAGAGATTACCAATTGTTCTTTTACACATAATTACTTGTGGCTGGAATTGAGGCAGCTAACTCGTTACCATGAAGAGAGCTAGGACGAGGACAGAGGCTGTCATGCCAAGCAGGTAGAATAGAAAGATGAAAAGAGTTTTTTTTGACTATTTCATGGAGCAATTGAATTAACTAACTTTTTGTCCATTGAGAAATTGATTTCCTTATTATTTTTTTTTATTTCCTTATTTTTAAAGCCATTTTGAGTTGGATTTTCTCTTATGTGTGTCCTAGCATGTCATAATTGATACATGTTGTCATGGACTGTCCCTGAAAAGAGGTGACATTTAAGTAGAGGTTTGAATTATAAGAATAAGCCAAAGGGATTTCAGCTCAGGTAGAAGGAACAGCAAGGATGAAGGCCCTGTGATAGGTTAAGAACTTGACGTATTCTAAAAACTGGCAGAAGGCTGGTATACCTAGTTTCTGATGTCAAGGGAAAGATAATAGTAACAATGTTTATAAATTGTGTTACAGTTTCTAAACCACTTTTACTTATATTATTTAATGTGATCTTCACAATTAAGTGAAGGTGACCATTTTGTAGTTTGGTAAACTGCCCATATATTTATAGCCAGTGATTGATTTGAAATGGTTGCTCTTTCTACTATATCATGTTGCCAATCGAGTGTATATTATGTACATACTTGATAACCAGATGAAATGGTAAGATATACATTTTATTTGAATTTGTTAGTGTTCCCACTTTTCAGCGGTATTAATTTAAGGTGGAAGGTACAGATGCAAAGGCCAGATTTCTGGATCCATTTGAATAGTATAAATTAATTGCATCAGTAAACACAACATGGTGTGTTATCTTGAGTTAAGGTGAGTGAGATGCTCCTGATAGAAACCTCATAAATGTGGTTATGTGTTTGTACTTCATAACTAGGAAGATTAATTTCTAAGATATTGGCTGGTTTCAGTGAATTAATATTTTGTGCTCATGTAGTCAGGATACCTGGCATTTTAAATTCATATGTGTATATACTGTGACCTTACTGATAAGCATACTACAAGAATATGATAGATGACTCTGTAAGTAATGAATGAAAATTGAATTTTATAATCTTGGTAGGGGCTATATGAAAATTTCCTTTTCTTTCCTCTCCTGCCCTTCTCTCTTTTTGCCTTCCATTTTTTTCCCTTTCCTCACTTTCTCTCTTTCCTTCCTCCCCTGCCTTACTCCCTTCATTCCACATATCAGTTTAGATATTTCACCAATTGCTTCTATATAAATAAGTTGATTTCAACTAGCATGAAAGGCCCATCTTAATTTATGATACTATTTTTACTTGCTTTTTCCTACTTCTTTCTTAAATTAATAAACACAATTTTATTACTGCCCTTTTCCCATATGTGGAGGCTGGACAGTAAGAAAGATTTTTAAATAAGTTCTTTAATAGTACTTAATTTGAAAATGAACTGAGATCAGTTGAGAAGATATTAAATATATAGTCTTGGACCTATATTAATTTAGAATTGACTTGAATTATATATGCATAGGGCTCTTTAAATATTTGTACTTTGTAATTGATAAATAGCTTTTCTCTAAAAGTTTCATTTATATCTCTCTTTATCAACCTGATGCCTTTAAAATATAACAGTCATGCTTAACCTTTGCTACATTATAGTAGTCATTCATTAAATTTGCTGAATTAATGATTTTATTTTTCTGTTGAAGTTTTCAGTTTATTCTGTTACATTGAATTACTTTAAGAAGCACTCTGTAACAATGATTTGCTTTTTTTTTGAGGTACGCGGGCCTCTGACTGTTGTGGCCTCTCCCGTTGCGGAGCACAAGCTCCGGACACGCAGGCTCAGTGGCCATGGCTCACAGGCCTAGCCGCTCCACGGCATGTGGGATCTTCCCAGACCGGGGCACAAACCCGTGTCCCCTGCATTGGCAGGCGGACTCTCAACCACTATGCCACCAGGGAAGGCCAATGATTTGCTTTTTATTCTTTCCAGTTGTTAAAAAATTCTTCTAAAGATGATAACTCTCTAAACTATAGTAGATATTTATTATAATCTAAGGAATCATTATTATTTGAATATTTATGATGCTTTCTTTCTCTTTGAGAAGGCGGCTCCGAAGAAGATTCAGAACAGTTTCACTATAGTTTGTTAATTATATTACTAGTTATTTTAGTTGATGCTCACTGTCTTTGAAATGTGTAAAAAATAAAATTTTCACATTAACATTTGGATTGAAGTTGATCATATGTGTAGAATAATTACTTCTGATTTTTTCATTAAAAGTAGGAATGTACAATGATGATTTTGCTGAAGAAAATCTGTCTCATTGAAACTCAAAATGCAAGCACATAATTTAGCCATTTAATGAATTGGCATCCTTCAATTATTGACATTTTCAATTATATTCACAAAATGGAGATAGTTTAAATTTTCTGTTATGATTTTTCAACTTTATTGAAGCATAACTTACATGAATAAAACGTACATATATTAAGTGTACACGTAGATGATTCTTCTTAAATCTGTACCTTCTTACAACTGTCATTCCCCTTTTTAATCAGTTGTCTGCTTGTTCCCTGGCAATCAGTGGTCTGATTTTAGTCACTATGTTCTAGAGCTTCATATAAATGTGTATTCTTTTTTTTGTCCCTGACGTCTTTTGCCAGGCATGTTTTAGAGATTCATCCATGTTGTGTAAATCAGTAGTTTGTTCCTGTTTCCTACTGAATAATATTCCATTTATGTGAATGTGTTACATTTATTTATCCATTTAGCTGTTGGTTAGACACTTGGATTTTTTCAAATTTTTGATTCATTAATAAAGTGGCTGTTGTGTCTTCTATAAATATTTGGTGGAATTCACACATAAAGCCAGGTGGGCCTAGAGTTTTCTTTGTGGGAAGGTTTATTAATACACATTCATCATCTTTAATAGATATAAGGCTTTATGGCTATTCAGGTTATTTATTCCTTCTTGATTGAGCATTGGCAGCTTAAGAAATTTATCCATTTCAGGTCTGGTTTCATATTTATTGACCCAAAATTGTTCATATTTCCTTATTATCCTTTTGTAGCATCTGTAGTGATGCTTCTACTTTCATTCCTTATACTGGCAGTTTATGTCTTCTTTTTTTCCCATTGATTAGTTCATCTAGAATATTATCAATTTTATTGATCTTTTCAAGGAATTTGTTTTTGGTTTCATTGATTTTTTTTTCCTCTGTTGTTTATCTGTTTTATATTTCATTGATAGAATTTACGATGTGAAGCTTTTACCTATTTCACTAAACTTTCAAATACTTTCACACTTCTTGAAGTATAATGTAGGGACTTTAAAACCATTTTCTTGTCACTTCCCTGGTGGTGCAGTGGTTAAGAATCCGCCTGCTAATGCAGGGGACATGGGTTCGATCCCTGGTCCGGGGAGATCCCACATGCTGCAGAGTAACTAGGCCTGTGCACCACAACTACTGAGCCTGTGCTCTAGAGCCCACGAGCCACAACTACTGAGCCTGTGTGCCACAACTACTGAAGCCCACGCACCTAGAGGCCGTACTCCACAACAAGAGAAGCCACCGCAGTAAGAAGCCCGTGCGCCGCAGCAAGAGAAAGCGCACGCGCAGCAATGAAGACCCAATGCAGCGAAAAATAAAGAAATCAACTTTTAACATTTTTTTAAAAATTAAAAAATAAAAAACCATATCCTTTTTTCTACCTGTCATACATCTTATGACATTGTTACAAACCCTATAGTATTTGTTATTTTAGTTTTAAAGAATCAAATGTATTTTGTTTTCCGAATCATTTATTTTAAAAGAAATTAAAAATGAGAAAAAGTTTCACTTAAACCTGCTCATAAATTTGTTCATTGTTTACATTCAAGTTTCCATCCACAATTACTTTCTTTAAGCCTAAAAAGCATCCCTTTAAATATATCTTGTAGTGTGTATCTGTTGGCAACAAGTTCTTTCAGCATTTGTTTTCTGAAAATGTATTTATTTTGCCTTTATCTTTTAAAAGGTTTTTATTTTGGAATAATTTTAGAATTACGGAAACTTTGCAAAGAAAGTACAGAGAGTTTTCATATACTTTCTGCCCAGGCTCTCCTAATGTTAACATCTTACATAGCCTGGTACATTTGTCAAAAGGAATAAATTAACAGGGTGCAATATTATTTACTAAACTACACACTGTATTTGGATTTCACCAGTTTCTCCACAGTATCCCTTTTCTCTTCCAAGATCTAATCCTAGATACCATGTCTCCTTAGTCTTCTCTAATCTGTGACAGTTTCTTCGTTGTTTTGTGTTTTTTATGACCTTGATAGTTTTGAAGAGTATATTTGGGTCAGGTATTTTGTTGGATGACCCTCAGTTTGGTATTTTTTGGTATTTTTCTCATTTTTAGACTGGAATTATGGGTTTGTGGGTTGAATACCATAGAGATAACGTGCCCTTCTTCAGTACCATTTAGAGTTGTTTCATCAATGTAAAAATTTTCCCTGGAGCCCCTTGGTTAATCAGCCCTTCCTTACACCTTCAATCTTGGCAACTGCTGATCTATTTTTTCACCCTGTAGTTTTCGTTTTGCCATAATGTTAGATAAATGAATTACACAATAGGTATCTTTTGGTTCTAGCTTTCTTTACCTAGCAAAATGCATTTAAGATTCACCCTTTTTTTTTTAACATCTTCATTGAAGTATAATTGCTTTACAATGTGTTAGTTTCTGCTGTATAACAAAGTGAATCAGCTATACGTATACATATATCCCCATATCCCTTCCCTCTTGCATCTCCCTCCCACTCTCCCTATCCCACCCCTCTGGGTGGTCACAAAGTACCAAGCTGATCTCCCTGTGCTATGCAACTGCTTCCCACTAGCTATCTGTTTTACATTTGGTAGTGTATGTATGTCAGTGCCACTCTCTGACTTTGTCTCAGCTTACCCTTCCCCCTCCCCGTGTCCTCATGTCCATTCTCTACATCTGCATCTTTATTCCTGTCCTGCCCCAGGTTCTTCAGAAAAAAAATTTTTTTTTTTTTAGATTCCATATATATGTGTTAGCATACGGTATTTGTTTTTCTCTTTCTGACTTACTTCACTCTGTGTGACAGTCTGTAGGTCCATCCACCTCACTACAAATACCTCAATTTCATTTCTTTTTATGGCTGAGTAATATTCTGTTGTATATATGTGCCACATCTTCTTTATCCATTCATCTGTTGATGGGCACTTAGGTTGCTTCCATCTCCTGGCTATTGTAAATAGAGCTGCAGTGAACATTGTGGTACATAATTCTTTTTGAATTTTCGTTTTCTCAGGGTATATGCCCAGTAGTGGGATTGCTGGGTCATATGGTAGTTCTAGTTTTAGTTTTTAAGGAACCTCCATACTATTCTCCATAGTGGCTCTATCAATTTGCATTCCCACCAGCAGTGCAAGAGGGTTCCCTTTTCTCCACACCCTCTCCAGCATTTATTGTTTGTGGAGTTTTTGATGATGGCCATTCTGACCGGTGTGAGGTGATACCTTATTGTAGTTTTGATTTGCATTTCTCTAATGATTAGTGAGCATCCTTTCATGTGTTTGTTGGCAATCTGTATATCTTCTTTGGAGAAATGTCTATTTAGGTCTTTTGCCCATTTTTGCATTGGGTTGTTTGTTTTTTTGATATTGAGCTGCATGAGCTGCTTGTATATTTTGGAGATTAATCCTTTGTAAGTTTCTTCATTTGCAAATATTTTCTGCCCTTCTGAGGGTTGTCTTTTCATCTTGTTTATGGTTTCCTTTGCTGTGCAAAAGCTTTTAAGTTTCATTAGGTCCCATTTGTTTTTTTTTTTTTTTTATTTCTCTAGGAGGTGGGTCCAAAAGGATCTTGCTTTGATTTATGTCATAGAGTGTTCTGCCTATGTTTTCCTCTAAGAGTTTTATAGTGTCTGGCCTTACATTTAGGTCTTTAGTTCATTTTGAGTTTATTTTTGTTTATGGTGTTAGGGAGTGTTCTAATTTCATTCTTTTACATGTAGCTGTCCCAGCACCGCTTATTGAAGAGGCTATCTTTTCTCCATTGTATATTCTTGCCTCTTTTCTCAAAGATAAGGTGACCATATGTGCGTGGATTTATCTCTGGGCTCTTTATAAGATTCACCTGTTTTGTTGAGTGGGCCAATAGCTTGTTCCTTTTTACTGCTGAGTAGTAGTCCTTTGTTTTTGATACATGATCATTTGTTTTGATAAATGAATGTTCTCATTCACCTGTTGAAGACCATGTTGTTTTTTCCTCCAGTTTTTTTCTATATATAAAGCTGCCATAAACATTTGTTTATCAGTTTTTGTGGGAACATGAGCTTTCATTTTTCTTGAGGTGATACCTAGGTAGGAGCGGAATCCTGGGCAAGCGTATTTTTAACTTTGAAACCTGAAACTAAAATTTCTTAAGGCAAATGTAGGAGAAAATATATGTGACCTTGGATTGACATTGAATTTTTAGATATAATACTCAAACCACAATCTATTAAAAAAAACCCAAATCTATTAAAAAAATTATAATTTTTTAATATTCTGTCAAAAATTAATTTTTTTGCTGCATGAAAGACATTGTTAAGAGAATGCAAAGGCAAGTCACAGAGTGGGAAAAAATATTTGAAAAGTCACACATCTGATTATAGACATGTATCAAGAATATATAAAGAACTCTTAAATCTCAAAAGTAAACAATGTAATATAGAAATGGACAAAACATCTTAATAGACATTTCACCAAAGAAGCTATATGGTTGGCAGATAAGCACATGAATAGATAATCACATGCTTAATGTCATTTGTTATTAGAGAAATTGAATGCAAATGGAAATCAGATTGAACCACTACACAACTATCAGAATTGCTTTAAAAAAAATTGAAAATACCAAATGCTGGAGAAATTGTAGAGCGACAGGAACACTCATTTGTTCCTGGTAACAATTCAGGATGATGCAGCTGCTTTGGAATACTGTTTGGCCTTTTCTTATTATAAGTGTATGTTTTCCATATGACCCAGCAATCCCAATCCTAGGTATTTACCCAAGTTAAATGAAAACGTACAGAAACCTGCTCTTGTTTTTGAAGGTATTTTCAATGGATACCAAAGTGTAGTTTTGCCATTTTTTAAAAAATTTCAGCACTTTTAAAGATGTTGTTCCATTGCCCACTTGCTTGTATTTTTTTCCAATAAGAAGCCCCCTGAAACTCTTTTTAACGCCTGTGTGCTCTCCCCCAACACCCCGCCGTGACTAATCTTCTCCTCCAAATTATGGTTTTATTTGTATTTAAAAATACATTGGAAATTCTTTATATGCCCATGACTAAGCTAGTTTTCAACGTACATTACTTCAGGTTTGAGACAGGTTTTGTTCTGAGAAGTCCTTTTTCAAGCTGAATGCTAAAATGGGGAATGCCGGTACATTTCCAAAGCTGATTAATGTAAATTGTTTTCTTGCTAATGTTGATGGGTGACTTTTATTAGAGTTTTAGCTCCTGAACAGTTTTTAGTTCACGATGATAGTTACTGTAATGTGCTGTGACTGTGCTGAAAGCTGTCGAACACCGTAATATCTGAAGTGCTGTAAACAGTGGTTGCTTTAAAAATTTACTTTTTTATCAAACCTCCTTCAGATTTTTTTCTTTCTGGATAATTTTCTTTTTGGGTAATTTTTCTAAGTTGACATATATTAGTTTCAGGTGTACAACACAATGATTTGATAATATATATAGTTAAATTATCACTATAATAAATCTAGTTAACATATGTCACCATATATAGTTGTAATTTTTTTCTTGTGATCAGGATATTTTCTATTTGTCTTCAAATTCACTTAACTTTTCCTCTGCAGTATCTAATTTGCTCTTAATCATTTCCAGAGAATTTTTTAATTTTTAGATTTTTAAAAAATTATAGATGTTGCCTTTTGTTAGTTTTTATTTCTTTTAATCAATGTATTCATTTTTAAAAATTTAAATCCTAACACATATTTATAGTAATTGTTTTAGTGTCCTTATCTGCTATTATCATCATCTCTGTCTTTTGGGTCTGTTTTAAATTGACTGATTTTCTTCTTAGTTATAGGCCACATTTTCCTACTTGTTGGCATCATAGTTAAAAAATACATATTTCTGGAAAAGTAATTCATAATTTCTTCAACAATGTTTCTATTGATGGGCAATTATTTTTTTTCCAGTTTGGAACTATTGCAAACAGCGTTGTAATGAATACCCTTGTGATGTGTTTTGTTCACGTGTTAAAATGAATAAATTCCTGCTAGTGGAGTTTCTCATCAAAGGGCATGTTTATGCAAATATTTGACATATAATGCTATATTTCCCTTTGCATAGGGTGTACATATTTATATTACTTAATTAAGTACTGAATTAGTTTTAAGTTTAGAGGACAATCTTCTAACGAACATGGTTCACAGCAGAACAGGCCAGGCTCTTAGTCATTTGATTCTGTAGCAGGTTGTCACAGATTCCATCTTTTGGCCTTAGCATTAAAGTGAAGCCACTTGAATGTGATTCTTGGAAATATCATTTTCGCATATTCAGATGCTAAAAGAAGTAGCTATTGGTCATTTTCTTATATGTTAAGTATAAGAAAAGTCAGTTTGATAGTGTTGTAAATGGTACTGCATTTTGTTGTTGTTGCTTCTAAGGGAATGATTACACTATTTCTAAGAAAGTAAGTAGGTGATAGTTTATATTCGGTTTCTACTGAATTACTCAGAATGTTAGTTGTTGCAAGAAGAGGCTTTTCTGGGGCTTGTTTTAGTGTCTTCCCTTTGTGATTAGAATCCACGAGAATATTACCTCTTGAGGGCAGAAATTTTGTCTGTCTTGTTTTTGCAGAGACTTAAAACTCCTGAGGTAGTGGACTACTGCTGCCTTATTCTTGGTTTGGGGCTTGGAGTGGAGTGTTTGCTCTGTATTCTAGTCCACCCTTAGCCTTTAGCAGGTTTTTGGATGCCTGTGTCACCGGATGATCTCTTTCCATGTTCTTTGTAAGTTTTGATTAGTTGCTGGACAGTGTGAACTTTATATTGTTGAGTATCTATATTTTATTGTCTTTCTTTAAAGAATGTTGAGTTTATTTTGATAGGCATTAATTTACTTTTGGATCACCTTTAGCTTGTTTTTGTAGCTTGTTTTTAAGTTTTGTTGTGGATCTTGTTAGCATAGCCTTTATTCTGTGGCTGGAGTCATTAGACTGGTCTCATGAGCCGAACTGGGCTACAGCCCTTGAGCTAAGGATGGATTTTACATTTTTAAAGGGTTGTAAAGAAACAAGAAACATGAAAAAAACAAAGAATATGTGAGTTTCCTAGTTGTTTATATGTGAGGACAAATCTAATACCAGTTATTCTTTCATGGTTAGAAGTGGAAATCTGTTTAGTAAACATTAATAGAAATGCTTTCAGACTTTTGGTATAATATATAACTAATAATTATACTTTTACCAAATCTCTTATTTGCTATAAATTGAGTTTAGTTTTTATAGTATTTGTAAGAGATATTAGCAGGATATTAAGAAACTGTAATTAAGATTCATTTCTGTCCTGCATCTTGGATGCCTACTCTGTGCCCCAGACTTTGTACAGCTCGCTGGGGACAGACAGAATAATACATGAATTGAAGACCAGGTACTCAGCCTAGTAGGGAACTAGACATGTGTATTATCTATTGCTGCATAACAAATTACCCTAAGATTAAGTGGCTTAAAAAACATTTATTATCTGTTGGTCTGGAATTGGGCCATGGCTTAGCTGGATCTTCTGGCTCAGGGTCTTTCAAAAACCTGAAATTAAAATGTGAACCAAGCTACAGTGGCGTGGTCCAGGCTTGACTGATGGAGGATCCATTTCCAAGTTCACTCACACGGTTGTTGGCAGGAATCAGTTCCTTTCCGCATGGGCCTCTTCATAGGGCAGCTCACAGTGTGGTAGCTTATATCTCTTGTAACCTTATCTCAGAAGTGAAATCCTATCATTTTCGCTGTATTCTATTGTATATAAGAAGTAAGTCACTAGGTCCAGCCCACGCTTGGAGGAGGAGATTACATAACAGCACGAATATGGGACACAGGGATCATTGACAGCCATTTTAGAAACTGCCTATAATAACATATGGTATATAAATTATATAAAATATTATAATTGTGTCTTAAAATAATGTTACAGTATTAATATGTATGACATAATAACAGTTTGCCACGGGTGTGCTAAGTGCTTCCCACAGATTATTTTATTTAAGCCTCTCCCAGTATTTGGTAGGAGAGGTAGTATGTAATATATCCATTTTACAGATAAGAAAATTGAAGCTCAGTGAGGTTACCTAACTATGATATAGCAGAACCAAGACTCTAGTTCAGACTTTGCCGATTCTAGCACCCATATTTTAAATCTGCATATTTTGTCAGCATTAAAATAGAATTACCTTTTATTGGGCACCTCTTATGTGCCGAGCCTTGTAAATGCTTTATTCATGTAAGCCTCATAATAACTCCATTAAAGCTCCTGATCTTACTGATGATGTACTTTAGATTCCAGATTCAAGAAATTACTTTGAAAAATTACATATATTTTTTACATATTTTTTTGTTTCAGAGACATTAAACAATATAACCCAAAGAGTCTCTGTAAATACCAAAAGAAATGAATCATTTAAAAAAGTGATATACCACTTTAAAAAAGTGGTATTGCTAATTAAATAAATTTGCAGAAGGAAACCTGACACATTTCAATCCATTTACTGTTCTGCAGATGAAGGGTGGTATGTGAATCTCAAACAGGAATGAATTTGTAAATACTTGAAAAGAAAACAACCCACACAGAAGAAATCTTAGCAAATACTACTATATAAATTTTAGTCAGAAATTAGCTCATGTAGTTAATGTTGAAATATTTTTACTAATAAATTTGAAGTACTTTCACTAATAAATTCATTCACAAATAAATTGAGTGGCTTTCATATCAAAGGCTGTACGTACTTCCTTCAGTTATCCCATTGTTTTTGCAAAGTGAATCTTCTAGATAAGGAAAATACGACATAGAGAATTATTTTCTCATGGCTGAAGGGTAACCGTAAGATTGCTGATCTTATTGGCCTTTTAGACCAGTTTATTTTAATAATTTGAGGCTGTCTTGTAAAATATATGTTGATAATAATAAATCCTAAAGTTTTGAATGATTTTATTTTCCTTATAATAGCACTGTCTCACATTCTACATTTGTATTTGCTTTCTTAAGTGGGGCATAAAATGCAGTTGAAGCTGGTAAGTTCTCAGATTCTGTGTCATATGTCATATGCCGTTATGACATCCTTCACTCAACTCATTCACTTATTTATTTAAAAATATTTATTACTAATTTGTAAATACTGCTCTAAGTACTTTGGATACGTCAGTGAACAAAATGGACAAAAATCATGAAGTTTACATTTTAGCAGGCATGGTTCAAAAATAAACAGTAAACATGATAGGTAAGTAAGTAAGTAAGCAGGCATTCATTATGGATAAGGAAGAAATTCTATACCTGCTCTTTTAAACCATGCTAAGGAAAATTACATAGAAAACTACTTGGTTTTCAGCTTGGCTTATTTTTGTTGATCCCTTTAAAAATATTGTTTTAAGAACAACAAAATTTGGGGAAATATTCTCTCTAAAAACAGAGTTAAAATGATGCTATTAATTAAGAAAATGACCATGTTTTGCTCCTACAATAATTTCTTGCTTTATAACTCATGCATTATCAATATTGCTGCAAAATATAGTAATTTAATATCTTGGATACTTTTGATGGTGGTTTATACAAACCCAAAGCACTTGGTATAACAAAATTTATGTTTCTCTAAACTTGTTTCTGTTCAAATTACATTATACTTTTGCTGGCTTTGAATATTAATGATAATTTTTTTGTTGTAATTCTAAGTAAAATGTTACAGAACAACTTTTTCTTATTTGTTATTGAAATGATTCTTGTTTAGAAAACTCTCTGTACTTTTGTTTATCACACTTGTCTTTTTTTTTTCACACTTGTCTAAGTTAACTTTTTCTATGAAGGGAAAGATTAAACATTTCTAATATCTTACTGGTGTAGCTTAGAATCGACTAGGATACATTATAGGTTTAGCATATGGTATGACAGCATTTTACAGGGTTGCATGTGTTGTCACAAACAGTATTATTAACTCAAATGTTAATACTTCTTTTGTTGACTTACTGAATTAAATCCATCCCTTAGACCATCAGAGTGGATTTTTTAATTTTTTAACCAAGAATTCCTGAATGTCTGCATTTTTTCTATATAATATAAAAAGTAGACCTCACATGACTGGATCTTGTGAGATGTTGAATACCTGAGATGTTGAATAGACTTTAATTATTCTTATGTTTAGTGAATAGATGGGGTTACCTGAAATTAGAGGAATAGGGTTTTGAGAAAGGATTTTGAGAAAGAGACAGAATGAACAGTGGAGCCAATAAAAAGAATGTTCTCATTAGACTTAAGAATAGATGTTAAAACAAAAGACAAAACACCAGGTTTTCTTTGGATTATTACTTTATTTGGCTTTCTAACATTCTCAGTGAGTACAATTTTTTTCATTCTTTGTTTAGTCAGTGTAAACCAGAAACAATGAGGAAAATAGTGTAGGAATAAATGGGAAGGGAGTAGAATGTTTCTGGGACACTCCTTTGAAGAGATTTTCTTTTCTTTGAATACTTGGCCATTTAAAAGCATTTGAGATTTGAGGTTCAAAAGGAGGATAATAGTAGTCCTGTGCTCTAATTTTTGAAACCTCTTCTCCAACTTTTCTATCTAGTCTTTCATAACTGTTTAATTAGTGGTTAAGTACCCATCACATTCAGTTTTGTATATAGAAACTATTTCTTTTCTTCTCTTTTATAAGGAACTCTGTGCCTGGAGATAAGACTTTTCTTATCTACTCTGGAATTATCAAATCGTATTAAAGTTATATCTTTGCCTACAAATTTTCTTCTTGGTGAGAAAATTGTTTTGTTTTCAAAGGAAATTCTAAGCCTAATGATGGAGAAGTGACAAATGAAACCAATAACCAAGCCTGAGAAAGCATATCCATTTTGTAGTTTAAGATGCTCCATAACTAAGATTTAACTGGTATTAGACTTCTATTGCAATTGTTGGTATATTTAAATAAATTTGAGAAAGGAATAATCTACCATAATCCATATGAACCTTTGCTTGTGATGTTTGGAGTGGTTGCCAGCTGCTTAATGGCTGTGATAACTTTTGCTTGGCTAATATACATGCCACTTTTAGAACTTTTCCTAAAAGTGACAATATGCCCGTCACCTGCAGAGTTAAGTGGTGTAATGGCAGCTGAGCAGTGAGATGGAGGGGGGTGGAGTTGAGATTTTGTAAGAATGAATTCACTCATGCAGAGAACATGTTTCAGTTTGAGATAATGGAAACATTAGCCCAGAATATGTAGTTGAGTACATTTTGTTTGGTTTTGAGTGGTTTTTCAAAGATACAATCTTTTAATCTCCGTATATGTGCTGTTGCACAGCGTTGTTAGAAGGAAAAGTGATGATGGCATTTGGAGGACTTTCAGGCTTAGAGCTAATTAATGTATCTGGTACAACCTTGATTTAATATGCAGACCTAAAAGCTTTTGCTTTTTACTTACTTTAGGCAATTACATTATTTGCCAGCCTGTTGGCTAGTCAACACCAATATGTTTCTTTTAACTCCATGGATCTCAGCATATGCCATTTTACATATCCTAAATAATTTAAATACATTTCTTATTCTTTCCACAGCATGTAGAGTCCATGAAGCACAGGACAATAAAGCTTCCTACTCATACCACCAGGAGGATCTCTTGGAAAGAGTCACCACAGGACTACCAGAGAGACTAATTTGTCTGAAGCATCATGTGTTGAAAGAACAGAAGGCTACTACCTTTGCACTCGCTAGAAACAGAGTGACGATGTTTTCAATTCCTTGAGTTCCAGGAACCCAGGAGAGTGAGCTGAAACTCTGAAAATGCGGCCATGGACTGGTTCCTGGCGTTGGATTATGCTCATTCTTTTTGCCTGGGGGACCTTGCTATTTTATATAGGTGGTCACTTGGTACGAGATAATGACCACCCTGATCACTCTAGCCGAGAACTGTCCAAGATTTTGGCAAAGCTTGAACGCTTAAAACAGCAAAATGAAGACTTGAGACGAATGGCTGAATCTCTCCGGTAGGTTCTAAAAAACTGAGGGAAGAATGGTGAAATATTGTACTTTGTTTTTAGGTGCAAGGCTTCAGTTAGCTATTAAAAAATACTTAATGATTTCTGTAAACTGCTATTTTTGCAAAAATTTAAATGTCTTAGTAAGGGACTTTTTGTGCTAATGATATCTCTATGTATTTAACATAGAGAGTTACTGTATAATAGCAAATCTTATTTTGCATATGAATTTTAATATAGAAAAACAATGCCGTTTAATTTACTTATATTTTGTTTAAAATTATCTTCAGCATTTTGATAATTTTGATAAATATAAACTTTGTATGATTTAAAGTAGTACATATTAAAATTTTCATCATGGACTATAACAAACATAATAATTGAGAGACTGAGTTAGTCTAACTATAACTTATTAAATGAAAACATTCATTCTTAAATAAAACAACTATATCTGGAATCTAGAGAATTATTATAATTGCTACTTCCAGTCTATTAAAAAATGTGACATGGAGAATTCCCTGGCAGTCCAGGGGTTAGGACCCTGCGCTTTCACTGCCGGGGGCCTGGGTTCAGTCCGTGGTCAGGGAACTAAGATCCCACAAGCTGTGGTGCGGCCAAAAAAAAAAAAAAAAAAAAGTGACATGTATGCATTAGAAGTCATCAACTATTGGGAAAAACAAAGCCTTTTATTTTCAGGAAGCAAGTGAACATAGTGTTAAATAGATAGTCTCTATATTTGTTTTCAAAGTTATTGAATTTAGAAATTATCTAGTATCTTCTAATTCGTCATACTTAAATATGAAGGTGACTGTATACTTACTGCTTGCTGTCTCTCAAAACAGAGGTCGAAGATTTGAGAAGATAAAGAGGTGAGAGTCGTCTAGAGAGGTGATAATTGACTCTAAGGGAAGTTAGTGTAGAAAAAAAGAGCACAAATTCATTTCTTTTTGAGAAAAATATACATTGAGGGTCGAAAAGTAGAAACGTTCTGTTGTGCATAGAACTTTCAGAGTAGTTGGAGAAGGAGAAGGGGAGAGAGCTATTTTGTGGAGGCCGAGGAGCGTTCTGTGACGAAAGAATGTAGTTGGCAGTGTCATACACCCTTGGAGCCTCCCTTCCCTCACTGCCTTTCAACTCTTTATTTAGAACTCAGTTCTTTCCTTTTGTTTAGTTCCATAACTTTTTTTCACCATGATATCATTTTGATCTCTTTATGTTCTGTGGAAGGCTGTGCTAGGTATTAAGAGTTCTACTGTTTCAATGAATGAAACATCAGCCCTGTCATTTGTAGGAGTAGTAGTACCATTCAGCAAAATGCAAAGTACGCAGGAATTAGAAAGTGGACAGCTAACTTCTTGAATTTGTGTATCATTTTATTTTCTTTTTGGGGAGAGCCAGGGAGGAAGGATCATGGAGAGGGTGGTCTTTCAGTAGAGTCTTAATCATTTGTTATGGGAACCAAAGATTGATAATTTGGAGGTTAGTAATCATAGCTATCATTTATTGAGAGTTTGTTTTGTGCCAGGTACTGTGCCAAGGACTTTGCATGGATTTATCTCATTGAATTCCACAGCTTCCTTATGGGATGCTGGTTCTGTTTTCATAACCATTTTACAGATGAGGAATCAATGGGATATTAAGTGATTTAATTTTTCCCTAGGTCACACTTCTCACAAATGATGGAGCTTACTTTGAATCCTGGCAGTATGAGTGGAAAGCCAGGGGTCTGATGAACGGTTTTGCCTCTCTGAATAGAAACCAGAGAGAAGTAAATGATTCAGAAATCTCAACTAAACATCTCATGTAGGAGATCAGCAAGAGTAGTTGATTTTGGAGTGTGCTTTGTAGTAAGATCTTGTTCTACGTTATGAGAATTTTACTCCTTGAAAGCATATTGCCTCTTAACAATTTAGGCTAATAAAAAATTGCTCACTTTTTTCCTAATTTAAACTTAAATATTGATAGTTCACTTGGCTTGTCTGACTGCCAAGTATTTGCTTCTATTGCATGAAGGAAAGCTTGCCTTTAATATGAGTTGTTCCTTCTGCAAAATAATCTTTGGATCTCTGAAGTCACTTTCTTTATAGTCTTTCATGTTGGCAAAAAATTAAATTCTCAACTACTACAAATGTAGAGACAACTTCTAAGAGCTGAGACATTTAATATGTCATTCTATAACATCATAAATACAATCTGAAAGTACAGGTGGAGAAAATGAGCCCATACACACACACACACACACACACACACACACACACACGCACACATACACGTATAATTTCAGGAAAATATGTAAATAATTAGGGAAGAAAACCTCTTCAGGCCTTTCCATCAACTTTATTGGTAGGGCCATTTGTGTTTTATTCAAAGAGATTATTATTTTAGAGCCCCTGGCATAAAAGGAAGAGCAGTGGAGGTGCTAGTGGCATTGGTGTTCTTTTTTCCCCTTATTGTAATATTTCATACTCAGTTTTCTGTGTCTTTTTCTTATAAGAAAGTATGTTCAGAAGGTAGACTATAAAGGATTAATTCAGATGTCTGTAAAACTAGGTCATTTCTCTGAGATATGGTGTGTGGATTAGAATTGGAAAGTAACCCAGAAGCCTGAAACTACAATTTTTAAGATTCAGGACAATAATTTTTAAAAGCAGTTACCCAACCCTCTAGCCAGTGTTTGCTAATTTTGTTGATATTACTACAAATTTAGGAAAATAATTTGAAAATCATTACTCTGAGGGATGCAAACATTTTAGTACAATGTATGGGAGGTTGCTGCGTGTATCTCTGTGTGTACATGTGTATCTGTATGTATATTTAATTCTGCCTTATTGATGAATAATTTCTGTATGGTAAAATACATTTGTTTTAGCATACACGTCTATGAATTTTGGCAAATCCTTTTTTTATTCTTCCTTTAGCAGCCTTTATTTTGCCCTAAAAAGAGAGTCCATTTTCCTGCAGAGACAGTCATTTAGATGAGACACACATCAAGTTTTTTTCTAAAGTGCCAAAACTCATATAATTCCAGTAACTGCAGATGAGAATTATAACTTAAATACTCCAGGTGATCGCAAATCCTGAAGAGTTCCTGGTTTCTGTGATGGGGAAGAATTTGACTAGTACATAGTTGAACTAAAATCCAGGCAAAAATGCTCTAAAACTTCATCTACTGGTTTGTAATTCATTAACATATTGTAAGACTGTTATTCAAATCTAGTTATGTGGTAATAAGACCTGAGAGTATTTTGTAAAAGTTTGTTTTAAAAATCCCCAGATAAACTTAATTTGCTAATTTTCTATTCTATTATCTATATTTTTCTTTGTTTTATCTGTCTCCTTTTCTTTCCACAAATTCCCAAGGACAATTCCTAAAAAAATTATTAGTCTTATTGTTCGGTTGGAGGTGAATTTATCCCAACAATCCTCAGGTCTGTGGATGTCCAGAGCGTAAATCTGGTGAGCCAGATGGGCTCCTACAGCAGCCAGAGCAGTGTAGTAGGGCACAGTTTGACCGATACTCACTCCCACCAGGCTCAGTGCCCCCAGCATCGCCACAGTGAAGCCACTGAGCCACTGCTTGGTATCTTCACGGAACAGCAGTGCCGTGGACTTAAGCCCGATCAGAGCATCATCTCTCTTGTCCTGATGAGCATAGATAGTATCGTATATTAGAGTCCACATAATTCCAGAAAAATAAAGAGGAAGGCAAACAGATGGATCACAGGAGCCCTTGACAGCAGACCATCCAAGTAATGCTCCCCAATTAAAAGTCAGCCCCAAGGCTAATTGAGGCCAGTATGTAATTCTCTTCATTAGCGCGGGGGGTGGGGTAGGTGATGACAAGAAGTAGGGATGCTGCTCCAAGAGCTGTACTGTAGTAATTCAGACACAGAAGAACAGCCACTGCCAACCAAGGTCAGCTGTCCCCCAAGAAAAAAAAAGGATTGAAAAGTTGAAATGTCTCCAGCAGCTGTTGGGCGACTTGCTGTTCTTATAACCTTTTTATCGTAGTCCTGGTCCCACATGTCATTAATAGTACAGCCTGCTCCACGCATCAGAACAGCTCCAGTGCCAAAGAGAGATAACATGTACCAATCTGGAAAACAACCTGGTTCAGCTGCCAGACCAATGCTCCAAGTACATGGCAGATACAGTAGCCAGGTTCTTTGTACCAGAGTTGTTCCAGGAACTGGGAATACAATGGTGACCAAGTGAGGTCTGATTTCTGTCTTCACGCAGCTATGGGCTTGTCCAACCGCATGAGGCGCAGGTAGGGCTGCAGAGGGCGGGGCGCCGAGTTCACGATCGCTGCCGCAGGCAGGCGTGGCCCCCGCCCGGCTGAGGGCCGCCAGTCTCTCGCGTGGAGCCCACGGGCCGCGTGCGGCAAGGTGAGGGAGCAGCCGCGCGAGCCCCACAGCCACACCTGCGTCCCCGTCTGCAGGCCCCGCACGAGCCCCGCGCCTGCCGCGCCCAGCATGGCGCTCCAGAGAGCCTTGGCAAACCCTTATAGTCATGTAACCAGTACCACCATCAAATTATAGAAGAATTCTTTCTCCCCCCAGAATTCTGTTGTGCCCTTTTGTAGTTAAATTCTCTTCTAACCTTCTGTCCCTGGCATCCACTGATCTGTTTTCTGTCCTATGTTTGTTTCCTGTTCCAGAATGTTATATAAATAGAATCATGCAGTAGGTAGACTTTTGAGTCTGGCTTTTTTCATTTAGCATAATATACTTGTGATTCATCAGTGCTACTTTGTGTATTGGTAGTTCATTTTATTAAAAAAATTTTTTTTAATGATGAGCAGTAAGTATTCCACAGTATGCATGTATCAGTCTTGTTGTTTGTTTTTAAATACATTCACCAGTTGAAAGATGTTATTAGTGTTTCCATTTTTTTGGCAATTATGAACAAAGCTGTTACAGACATTTGCCCTGTAAGTTTTTGTGTGTGAGTTTTTATTTCTCTTGGGTAAATACCTAGGAGTGGAATTGCTGGGTCATATGTAAAGTGCATTTTAACTTTATGTAAGAAGCTGTGCAAAATGTTTTCCAGAGTACCTGTACCATTTTGCATTCCCACCCACAGTGCTTGAGAGTTATAGCTCTCATCTTTGCTAGCACATGCTGTTGTCAGCTATTTTTACTTTATGTTTTAATAGATATGTAGTATTATCTCACAGTTTCAGTTTGCATTTACGTGATATTAACGATGATGAGCATTTTTTTCATGTGCTTTTTTGCTATTCATATATCTTCTTTGGTGAAGTATCTATTCAAATCTGTTGCTTATTTTAAAAATTATTTGTTTTCTTACTGAAGTTTTTTAAGAAACTGGGGTTTTATATATAACATAAAATGTTTTATATATATGCATATATATAAAATAAAAACATAGTGGCTTAAACCAATAAACATTTATTTGCTCCTGATTATTCAATTTCAGTTGGCCTTAGCTGGGCTGTTTTCCTAATTATGTATGGGGTCACTCATGTGGCTGCAGCCATCTGGTGGCTCCATCGTGGTTGGTCAGTCCAGATGACCTACACATGTTCAGTGGTTAGCTGGGGCCATCAGCTGGTTCTCTTCTATCTGGCTACTCTAGCAGGATAGCCCAGGTTTCTTATGCTGTAGTGTTCCAAGAGGGAAAGAGCAGAAACTGCAAGTCCTCTTGAGGCCAAGCATGAGAAGTTGCACCGTGTCACTTCTGCCACATTCTGTTAGTCTTTGCAAGTCAAAGGGATACTCCATTTTCAGGGAATGGAGGTAGGTGCTGCAAAGAATTTGTAGCCATATTTAACCCACTCTCCTCATCTCTAGAAGTAGTGTCGAATAGATTAGGTCAAATCATGGCGGTCTTGAACAGCCAGAGTTTAGTGTAGGCTTGGGTGATAGATAATAGGGAACTGTAATTGGGTTTTCAGCAGAGGAATGATGTAGTGAAAATGGTTGAGGAAGATTTAGATTTTCAGGTGGATTTGGGCCATGTGCTTGACTGGAGTGAAATTAACTGGGAAATACAGTATTAATCTAGACACGAGGTGATGCTGACCTAAATTAATGATTTAATCTGTTGGCTTTGGTACCAAGGTACATCTGCTTATTTTCCCATGTTCCCTTCATGCTTTTATTTGATTTTCCCCAAACATCCCTTTCTTATTTGTTGATTGCCAGCACATTGAGTATATATGTAGTAGTCTTTCTTTTAAAAACTTAGAAATCATCACTTTTTAAGCCTGCCACCCTACAGGAATGTCTTTCATCTTTCATGTTTGTTTTGTCTTAACCTTTAGTAATGTGAAATTGCTATCAGTTCACAGAATCTTTTCTTTTTAGGATTTGAACCTGCCAATCTGCCTCTCAGAGTTGAAATTTAGCAGGAAACACCTGGAAAATTATTGAACCTTGTTCAGAAACCCCTTGAGCAGTGAACCTCAGTGACAGAAGTCCGAACTGGACAGAACTTGTAACATTTAAAGAGTGCTTAATTGACAGCTTTCCTCTTAACTTAATTCCTTATTCTAGTTCCATTTATTTTGGGGAGCATAATTTTTAAAAATTCAAATGTGACTTTGTGGCCTTTTAATAAGGTTTGTTTGTTTGTTTGGTCCAGGAAAGAAAAAATTTCTTCTGGAATTTAGATGTTAGTTATAAACTGTAAATTTTACAGACCACAAAGGAACTATAATTAGCTTACGATTATCTGTTTTTCTAAGCTACGTACTAGTCTTCTCAGTTGGATTAGAGCTGAAGCAAGAATCTTCTGGTGGAAAAATTTGTCTCAGGCAACAAAATTATGAAACACTGACATGGGTAGAAAGGAGACTGGTAGGGTTTTTCACAGGTCATGTCTTACTTCTTCTTTTTGAGAAGCTGGTATTAGAAATTGGAGATGTGTTTGTTCCTGTTAGTTGGTTGGAGGATTTGCTGTAGGCAGTCTTCTCCATAATTGCTCATCTCGCTTATAAAGAGTGTACTGCTTGTATTCCTACAGCAAGTGGATGGGTTGGAGTGTGTAGAGCATCTAGCTGTTACCTTCCATTCTTTTTTACTTTTAGTTTTGCAGCCCTGCATCCATTATTCCTTATGCTATCCAGAATATCTGGGCTTCCCTGGTGGCACAGTGGTTAAGAATCCACCTGCCAATGCAGGGGACATGGGTTCGAGCCCTGGTCCGGGAAGATCCCACATGCCGTGGAGCATGCGCCACAACTACTGAGCCTGTGCTCTATAGCCCGTGAGCCAGAACTACTGAAGGCCATGTGCCTAGAGCCCGAGCTCCACAACAAGAGAAGCCCGTGCACTGCAATGAAGAGTACCCCCCGCTCGCCGCAAGTAGGGAGGGCCCCGCACAGCAACAAAAGACCCAATGCAGCCAGGAAATACATAATAAATAAATAAATTTATTTTTTTAAAAAGAATATCTTATTTTTCCTTATGGAAAATACTCCTTCCCTATGTTAGAATATTTTAGTGAGATTTTTAGTCAAAATTCCTAGCCTTCTCAGTCTGACAATCAGATGCTTTCTCCCTGGAATTTGTATTAACCTTTTCATATATTGCTGTATTAGATTTGCTAGTGGATTTTTTTCCATGTTAACAAGACATGTTTACCTGTAATATTTCCTTCTTATAATGTCTTTTGGGTTTTGGTATTAAGTTTATGCAGGAAAATTTTATTCTCTGGAAGGGTTTGTATAAAATTGATATTTGTTCTATTTTAAATCTCTGTTAGAATTTCAGTGACTCTGTCTGGGCCTGCAGTCTTTTTTTTTTTTTTTGGCTGCAGGGGGTCAGAGCTTGGTTTGGGTAGGGACAGGAGATATGTGGGAAGGCTTTAAATTCTAGATTTGATCTTCTTAATAGAAATTGGACCATTCACATTTTCTATTTTTTCCTATGTCAGTTTTGGTAAAATGTGTTTTTCAAGAAATGTGTCCATTTTATCAAGATTTTCAAAAGTCATATAAAGTTGTTCATAATTCCTTTTTACTTTTCTTCTTCAGACCTGTAATATCTGTAGTACTGTTTCCTTTTTCATTCTTGATATTGTTTGTTTGTGTTTTCTCCTTTTATCTTGCTAAGAGTTTATTGATTTTATTTACTTTTTCAAAGAATCTCTGGTTGTTGTTTTTTTCTCCTGTTATATGTCTGTTTCTATTTTATTGATTTCTACTCTTAGTTTTATAATTTTTTTCTTATAGTTTCTGGGTTTCTCTTTTCTTTTTAAAGCTTTTTCAGAAAGAATTTTATATTATTGATTTTAAGCATTGCTTTTTTTCTGACATATGCCTGAAGAGCTGTAAATTTCTCTCTAAGCACAGCTTTAGAGAGCACAGTTGCATCTTGCAAGTTCTGACAGTGACCTATTTTAATTGTTATTCAAATAAAACTATTTTCATACTTCTTTTGTGATTTTTTTTTTTTGTTCTTTAACTCACAGTTAAAGGAGTGTGTTGCTTAATTTCTAAGTGGGACAATTCTGTTATCTTTTTGGCTTTGATTTCTAGTGTGTTCTTCAAGCAGATAGAATTATATTCTGTATCATTTCAGTTCTTTGAAATTTTAAATGGCTCAGCAAATGACTTACGTTGATGAATGTTTTAAGAGAAATGTGTATTCTGCTCTTGTTGGATATGCTCTTCTACACATGTCATTTAAGTTAGGTTGGTTAACTGTGTTATTAGTATTTTCTAAATTTATATAGAATTGTTTTTTTAATCTGCTTGTTCTATCAGCTAGCAAGAAAGCCATGTTAAAAATCTCCAACAGTGGTTACAGATCTATTTTATTTCTTTTCACCTCTGTCAACTTTTCTTTGATACATCTAAAGCTATTTCATTTGCTACAGGAATATCTTATTTTCTAATGACCTCATTTGTCTTTAATAATACATTTTTAGCTATAAAGTCTAATTTATTTGGTATCAATATTAATATTGCTACATTAACTTTCTTTGTGTTAGTGTCTGCATGACATTTCTTTCATCTTTTAAATTTTAACCTTCATGTGTTTTTTATTAAATATATTTAAACAGATTTAATTATTTGAAGTGTTTCTTATAAGAATAGGATTGGATTTTGTTACTTTTTTTGTTCAGTCTGTTAATCTCTGTCTTTTTATTCAGTTGTTTTATCCATTTACATTTAATGTATTTACTGGGTATAAGTCTACCACATTGCTATTTTTTCCTCCCTTTTGGTCTCATCTCTTATTTTTTTCTTTGCTGTTTCCTTTTGGATTAAACAGTTTTTTTAATTGTTATTCTGTTTTCTCAATTATAATAGTTTTAGTTATACATTTTTATTCTTTTAATGGTTACCCTAGATACTATCAAATATACCCTTTTAATGCAGTCTATCTTAAAGTAATATTTTTATCATTTCTAGAGCAGTGCAAGAATTTTGTCCTACTTAAATCTTTAACACCCCTCCCCCACATCCACTTTTGGTCTTTTTATTGTCATATATTTTAACCCAATGTCTGTTATAAACTGTACATTATGTTATTATAATTTTGATTTAAATTGTCATATTCCTTTATAATTAACTACATATTTATTCTTTTTAATGTTCTTTATTCCTTCCTGCAGTTTAATTCTTCCATGTTGATCATTTCCATTCAGCCTGAAGAATATCCTTTAGTATTTTTTGTAGTGCAGACTTGATGGCAATAAACTCTTTTAGATTTTCTTTTTCTGAAGACTTTTTAAAAACATTTAGTTTTGAGAGATATTTTTTCTAGCATAGAATTTAGTTTGGCAGTAATTTTTTACCACACTTTTTATGTCATTCTGTTGTTTTCTAGCTTTCATAGTTTTTGTTGAGGAGTCAGCAATTTTAATTGAAGTGTATCTTTTTCTTTGGCTACTTTGCATTTTAATTTTTGTCTTTGGTGTTATACAAGTTGACCATGATACGCAGATATGACTTTGTTTTTATCCAGTTTGAAATTCACTGAGCTTAATTCTGAGATTTGATGTCTTTTATCAGTTTTAGAAAATCCTTACCCATTATCTCTTTAAATACTGCTTCTGGACTACTCTTTCTCTTTTCTCCTGGAACTCCACTTACATATATTAGCAAATTTCCTTTTATGGTGTCTCTTGTGCCTTTTATGTGTCTGTCACAATGTGATTTGTCTTTGTGCTTCATTTTATATATTTTCTTTTGAACTGTATTCCAATTTATTTAATCTGTTTTCTTCTGCATTCATTCTGATGTTAAACACACCCAATACTAATTTTTATATATTTTGATTCTGGAATATCTAGTCCATTTTTTTGGATAATTTCACATTTCTTTGTAAATTGTTTTTTTTTTTTTTGGTGGTACGCGGGCCTCTCACTGTTGTGGCCTCTCCTGTTGCGGAGCACAGGCTCCGGATGCGCAGGCTCAGCGGCCATGGCTCGTGGGCCTAGCCGCTCTGCGGCATGTGGGATCTTCCCAGACCAGGGCCCGACCCGTGTCCCCTGCATCGGCAGGCAGACTCTCAAACACTGCGCCACCAGTGAAGCCCTGTAAATTCTTTATTTTTCATCTACTTTGTCCATGTTTTTTATAATTTCTTTAAGTAGTTATTCTGATATAACTATTATATTGTCTGCTAATACCTGGATGATATCTGGATCATCTTTTGATCAACTTTTATTTTTCTTTTGATTATTGGCCACATTCTTTGACTCTTTCCATGTCTAGTAATTTTTATTTTTGTCAGATATTGTGACAAAATATTTTGATAAAATATTGTGTAAAAGTAGTGTGGAGGTTACAGAGGTTTCCCTCTGTTAGGGATATATTATCTCTGGGCTTACTATCTCATTCAGTGCAATCAGGGATTGAGCTGGGTCATGGCTGCATTATGGTTTTAGTAAAACTTAGCCCACTTCTGTTTCTTCCCTGTTCCTCAGGAGTAAATCTTCCATGCTTTTGATTAAGAATTTGGTGGATTTCTTTGAAGACTTAAAATACTGTGGAAAATTTAGTCTGCCTTTTAGATGTTTTAGGATTTGCTCTTTGCCTCTTACACTATGTAGCATCTAAATATGGCAAACACTGCATAAAAACACTAGCTATTAAGTCTCAAACAGAACTTTGTCTTGTAATATCACAAGACTGAGAAATTTTAGTCTGTCTTAAAATTGCTCTCTAGTCTCCCTGGGAGCCCTAGAATTAAGCTAATATACCATGGATAAAACTGGTTATGTGTTTAGTGCCCCTGTAGTTTCCAAATTTTTAAAACCTTTTGTGGGATCCAAGCCTGTGCCTCACATCTTACCTAGAATCAGGAAGTGCTCCCTAAGTAAGAACATGGCTAGTTATAGAATGCTGTCCTCTGGACTTTTGATTAATCCTGCACTCAATGTACCTCTCTAATGGCTTTAAAATGGGTTATATTTTCAAGTTATTTTCTTTTTTTTGATTGTTGTCATTATTACAGCAAGAGTAGGGTTTGCCATTACATACTACATTCTACCTGAAACCAAAACTACCTGGATTGAAAATGGTTTGAGTTATCACAATACTACTGCTGTAAAGAGATTCCCATTAGTTCCTATATCTACGTCCCTGGAGCTGTTCTGATTCTTGCCCACTTTAAGACCTGGTTCTTCAGGTTTTCCTTGGATTTGTTTTTAACTTTCTCTCCCATTGTATCCCCAGGTGTGTGGTAAAGGAAAGGAGGAGTTTGGGTGGATTGGAAGTTTTTAACTATCAGAGTAATCTCTGCTTCATTGCCCAATATAGTGAATCTCTTAGGAGAAAGAGATCAAGATGAGATCTAGATAGATTGAGCTTGATGTGCTTGCTGAACCTATCCAGTAGAACGTTAGAAAGTTAATCTAGAAATCAGGGAAAAGGCCAGGATGAGAGAGGAAGATACCTTTGGGAATTATCCATATGAAAGTAATTGCCAGAAAATGTGTTGCACAAGGTAGAAGTTCCTCCATTCATTTCAGGTGACCCACAGTAATCATGGGTTTAGAGAGGAGGAAGTGTGAGAATAGCATTAACATACTTTTATTTGTAGGGTCAGCAACATCCTCACATGACAAGAAATTTTTCAACCACTGCACCTGTTTCATGGATATAGCAATAGGTTATGTGGCACAGAACCATAGGCCCACATATATTTTTCCACACGATTATCATTACTAGCTTTTATGGGGACAGAACATTAGTAGAAGACTAGCATATTGAAGATGTCATGTTGTTTTCATCAACATTTATTATGTTCTCTTAATTTTCTTCTTCATACCCAGGGTTTTATGTGTATTTCATTGGCTGTTTAATTGCAGTGGGAAATGATTCAAAGCCAAGATGTTAGCTTCTGCTTTTACTCCCAGCTTCTTGATTGTTCTAACAACAACAACATTAGTAGCAGGAACAGCAAGACAGCAAAATAATAATAGCTGTTACTGTGTATTAGGCCATATTATAAGCAGTTTATCTCAACCTCTACAACAGGCTTATGACTTAAATACTCACATTATCCTCATTTTATAGATGTAGACAATGAAGCACAGTTAAGTAGTTTGCTGAAATTTATATAACTGTAAAAGGTAGATCTGGAGTTCAGATCCAGACACTGACTCCCTACTCCAAATTCCTTTTTTTTTTTAATTTCTTTTTTAAAAAAATTTTTATTGAAATATAGTTGATTTACAATGTTACATTGGTTTCAGGTATACAGCTAAGTGATTCAGTTATACATATATATATATATACACAAATATATATATTCTTTTTTTTTTACATTCTCTTCCATTATAGGTTATTACAAGATATTGAGTATAGTTCCCTGTGCTATATAGTAGGTCCTTGTTGGTTACCTATTTTGCATATAGTATAGTGTACATATTTTAATCCCAAACTCCTAATTTATCCCTCCATAATCCAAATTTGTAATCACATTACTATGGTGCCTGTAAAAGTAACTGCTATGCCAGAATAAAAGTGCCACAATCCTTTTTGTCCTAATATTCTTTGCTTGTAGTGTATTTGGCAGGGGTGGGGGGTGTCCAGAAGACTAGAACATAGACCATAATATTTCTGTCAGGTTCCTTTCCTCCCCATTAACCATTGAACTGACTTCAGAATAAGGAAAATTATCAAAGATAAAGAAGAAGCATTTCATAATGATCAAGGAGTTCTCCAAGAAAACAACCAATTCGTAGCATGTATGCACCTAGCAACGGAGCATCAAATACATGAGGCAAAATATGTAAGGCAAGGACAAATATATAAATCCACTATTTTACCTAGAGACTTTAACATCCCTCTTTCAGTGATAGATAGATCAAGCAGGCAGAAAAATCAGTAAGGATATAACTGAGCTGAACAGCATTTTCTCAATCAATTTAACCTAATTGACATTTATAGAATATCCAAAAACAACAGAATACACATCTACCATTGAAAACCCTCCTATTCTGATGTGCTCTCTGCTTGGATAGGAGTGTTTCCTTTATAATTTCCTGTAGCTTGTCTTGACATATTGAACAGGGAAGTCTGTGTATTTGGAGAGGGGGCAGGGAAGAGGATTGGACTGTGGACATTTTTTCTTATTTATAGAGTCAGCTGGAAGTCCATTCTGTAGAGAAAAATTCCTTTTCCTCTTCATTCTAAGCTCTGCCCACTTCTTATTTCCAGCAAAGATGGTTTAATAAAAGCCAGCTTTGTGGAATATAGGGTAAGATCATGCTTTCTGCTTAGGAATTATAATCGCTTCCCTCATTTGCATCGATACACTCATATATAATGTCAGAATCACCACCGAGCAGAGAAAATTAGAGTAAATTAACTTTCAGTATTTGGGAAAAAAAAATACAGTATAAGATTTCTGGAGCTGTTTACATGATTTTGAAGAGCAAATGGAGTCAAGTAGAATTTCTGTAGTTCTTAAATCAAAAAATGTAGGCCACTAATATTATAAACAGGAAGGAAATGGCAAAGCTTAGTGAAAGGCACCAGATAAATTGTGGAGTAAAAAGGGGAGTCATGTTTCATGATTTGTTCTTTAGTTTATTTTAGGTTCCTTAGAACTAATTTTAAAACAAAATTCATCGAATTATTTATATCTAACCTGTTAAACAGGTATATTATCAATTGTAGTACAACAGATTACCACAAACAGTGGTAAAAAACAATACACACTTACTATCTCACAGTTTCTCTGGATCAGGAGTACAGGCACAGCTTAGCTGGTACCTCTGATTTGGGGTCTCTCACAAGGCTGCAGAAGGTGTTGGTTAGGTCTGGGGTTTCATCTCAAGGCTCAACTGGGTGAGATGAAAGGAGCATGGGTTTCTCAGATTTGGGTTTGGATCCCAAGTCTACCACTTACTAACTTAATGATCTTTAAAAAGTCACTTAATCTTCCTGACCCTCAGTTTTTTCACCTGTAAAATGGTAATAATAATCTCTATTTTGCAGTGTTGTTAAGTTTTAAATGATATTTAAAAGCATATCTAGAAGAACTCCTATCTATTAGTAGTTCATCAATAAATAGCTTTTTAGCTAATGGTAGTTGACAATTTTAAAAGCACATGACCTTACAAACTTTCATAGAACTCAGAATACTTGTTTTTATTTTTTAATAGAAAAAATTATCTTATATCAATTAGCATAACAGAATAGATTTCATGAAATGTACATATTCTTCAGAGTGACCATTTACCCTGAAAAAATCAGTTAACCTTTTTGGGACTAGCATCTGAAACTAGAGAAAGTTGATAGGGATAGATGATCACATTCAATAAATTTGTAAGTCTTACAGAGACAAAATAGTTGAATCATATACTAGGTTATAAAGGAGTATAGAATAGGCTTTGTTACTTAGAATTTTGGCTCTCATGACTGAATTATATGATTTTTTAAAAACGATTGGTGCTTTTATATATGGGAATTATAGTTGCCCATTGTGAACTTTATTTAAAATATAGGAATTTTAATTATTTATTATAACTACTCAGAAAGGCCTCTAGGGAAGAATGCACCATTCTTTAAGAAAGGTGTCACATGAATAATAATATTAAAATCTTAAATAACTAAATTGAAAACCTTTAAACTTTGTGTTTGAATTTTCTCTTCCACATATAAATGTCATATAGGCAAAGTGAGTATGCATTAAATATTTTATAATGTGTGAATATTTGAGTTTAGGGGCTTGATTAAACATTTTTTTACCATTTATTCTTTATTCTTTTATTCTAGTATTACTGAGCTGACTATGGTTCCAGACACTTATTAATAATGGAAGATAAATAGTAACAGGAAATATGGCCATAGTGATTCATCAATTTCAGTGTCACTTTATTTACAGATGACACATAACCTGCTATTACTGTGTACAAAAAAAAAAAAAAAACTTCACCGGGGGCTTCCCTGGTGGCGCAGTGGTTGCGCGTCCGCCTGCCGATGCAGGGGAACCGGGTTCGCGCCCCGGTCTGGGAGGATCCCACATGCCGCAGAGCGGCTGGGCCCGTGAGCCATGGCCGCTGAGCCTGCGCGTCCGGAGCCTGTGCTCCGCGACGGGAGAGGCCACAACAGAGGGAGGCCCGCATACCACAAAAAAAAACAAAAAAAAACTTCACCGGGCTATTTCTCACATTTCTTTTAGGTGAACTTTTATTTCACTGGGAAGATTTTTTGTTTGTTTTTAAAATATTTTTGAAATGTCATATTGACATTTATAATTCATTTAGGTAAAATCATGAAACAGTCGTTGTTTAGCTTGATCAGTATTCTAGACAAAGCTGTCTGAAAACAAATATTAAAAGACTCAATATAAATATAAAAAGACTCTAACTCAATAAATTAGAGTTAGCTTATGAATTACAATGGCTAGAAGGAGGTATAGTATAAAATAGCACCCTGTGCTTTTCTTGTTGTTGGTTCAAATAAATTAAGTTTGATTTTAATACAATCCTTTTGTTGTTTTAAAATGTATGCAAAAGCTGTTGCTTGGCAGAGATATTTTATGTCAGAAATGCATAAGAGAGTATGATGTTTGGAGTAATAAATATGGAATACTTATCTGCAAATAGAGACAAAAGGGACACGCAAAAGTATAGTTTAATGTTAATTCTCATTTATATTCAGTAGCACTTCAAAAATATTATCTCTTACCATATGATATGTACAAAAGCTAAAACGATTTAGTCATTTTTCTGTAAGTCAATGGCAGAAGTTAAAAATAGAATCTTCCGAGGAATTATGAAGTTGTATCTAATTTTCAGTACACTGCCTATGCTGTCATTTTTTTATACCCACTCAAGTTCCTCTTCTGTTAAATATTATCTCAGGACAATATGTTTTACTAGCCTACAGATAATGACAAACTATCCTAGTTATTATTACAGTTATCCTTGGTAATTGTTAAATGTGATCAGAGGTTTCCACATATCAGTATTAGAAATGGCCACATGAATCATTACATCTTTAAGTTATATAGATGCGCCTGTGTAAGCTATGGGGACTACGTTTCATATTTATTGAGCTTAACTGCAGTAATAGCTTATAATCTGTATAAATAAATACAAGTAGCACATTTGACACAGCAGTTTACTTTGATCAGTACTGCAGTGTTTCATGTGGGTCATAGAATCTGTGGGAAGAAACCACATACTGTAAGTTTAAGTTCTAAATTTATTTGGTCAACCATACATAAATTTCTTGGAAGTGGTGTGACCATATGTAGTAGAAGTAGATGTAATACATCTAAATGTAGCTTCCTATGGCCCTTTAGATGGAGTCATAAACTGCTTGTGTAGTTGTCCACACAAGGTAATATCTTGACAGATCTGAGTTCTGTTCTTACTATGCCATAATAATCCTTTTATATTTGGGCCCAGCGTCACCTTTTTGGAAGAGTGTACACAAACAACATGTGCATTTCCATTTAAGGGGATGTGTACATACTGTGGGATCTATTAGTTCTTGAGCCAAACCTAACATCAGTAAAACCTTATGCTGATCCTTGAGAAGAAAGCAAAAGTCTTTTCAGTGTATCTCATTAATAAATATGCCTCTGGCTTCCTAGCATTATGAAGAGTACATTTCTCCATAATACTGATGGTACTGTGTACTATGCATATGCATGGGTGCACATGCACACATAAACGCATGTGCGCGAGTGCAGAGGAGATTGTTGTAAACCAACCAAGTCATTATTATTTGATTTTTTTTTATAGTTACTGGTAGCTTCCAAAAACTAGAGGTCAGTGAGGAAGATAGGCCTCTCCCCCATAATTTTGCTAACATTTAATATGTTACAGTGAAGGCAAGACTCAGATTCAATTCTGCCACACACGAATGTTAGTAAGCAGGTGCAAAAACAGTCACACAGTCTGTTGTGTAACTTTGTCAAAGCCCGTGCTTTCAGTCTTTTTAGTTGTTCTTGAAGTATCTTTTGTGAAAGGTTCTCTTGAGGCAGTTGTGACATTATTCTAATAACAGGTTTTGGTCTACCTTCTGTTCAGGTGTCAGAGAATGTCTGAATGAGCCCCTGGACACCATATGGGTTTGAAACCTAGGCCTAAGGTGTCATTTGAAAGATTGTAGTCTACTGGATTTACTACATTCGTACATGTTGTTTACAAAATTGCTCACAAAGTGCTTCTACAACATTTCTTGGTTCCCATTTTCATATATGTTGAATTAATTTTACCAGTAAAATAATATTTCTAGTATCTACCTAGCTAATAACAAACTACCTTTGATTGGAAATATAGTTGGCTAAAGAACTTAATATTGCTGTTGCCTTTGAGATATGAGCTTTTCCCCAGCTTTACAGACGTACAGTTGACACATAACATTGTGTTAACTTAAGGTGTGCAACGTGATGATTTGATATGTGTATGTATTATGAAATTTTTACCATAATAAGGTTAGTTACACATTCATCACCTCACATAGTTACCTTTTGTGTGTGTGGGTGGTGTGAGATTTTTAAGACCTACTCTATTAGCAACTTCCAAGTATACAGTACAATATTGTTAATCACAGTCAGCATGTTGTACATTAGATCCCCAGAACTTATTCATCTTATAATTTGGTCAGTTTGTTCCCTTTGACCACCTTCATCCATTACCCCCCCTCATCCCCCCTACCCCTGATTCTGGGAACCACCAGAACTATGAGTTCAGCTTTTTTAGAGTCTATATATAAGTGAGATCATACAATATTTTTCTTTCTCTCTCTGATTTATTTGACTTAGGATAATGCCTTCAAGGCACATCCATGTTGTCATAAATGGCAGGATTTCCATCTTTTTTCATGGCTAAATAATATTTGACTGTATGTATATACACCACATACTCTTTATTCATTCATCTGTTGACAGACACTTAGGTTGCTTGCATGTCTTGGGTATTGTGAACATGGGAGTGCAGCTATCTCTTGGAGATACTGATTTCATTTGTTTGATATGATAATTAGTGATGTTGAGCACTTTTTCATGTACCTGTTGGGAACTTTTATGTATTCTTTGGAAAACTGTCTCTTCAGTTCCTCTGCCCATTTTTTTTTTTTTTTTTTTTTTTTTTTTTTTTGCGGTACGCATGTTGTGGCCTCTCCCGTTGCGGAGCACAGGCTCCAGACGCGCAGGCTCAGTGGCCATGGCTCACGGGCCTAGCCGCTCCGCTGCATGTGGGATCCTCCCGGACCAGGGCACGAACCCGTGTCCCCTGCATCGGCAGGCGGACTCTCAACCACTGTGCCACCAGGGAAGCCCCCTCTGCCCATTTTTAAATCAGATTTTTTTTTTGCTCTTGAGTTGCATGAGTTCTTTATGTATTTTTGGCTATTAATCCCTTATCAGATATATGATTTGCAAATATTTTCTCCCATTCCATAGATTGCCTTTTCATTCTGTTGATTATTTCTGTTGTGCAGAGCATTTTAGTTTGATGTAGTCTCACTTGTTAATTTTTGCTTTTGTCGCTTGTGTTTCTGGTGTCATATCCAAAAAGTTATTGCCAAGACCAATGTCAATGATCTTTCACCCCTGTTTTTATCAGGAGTTTTATGGTTTTAATTCTTAAGCCTTTAGTCCATTTTGAGTTAATATTTGTGAGTGTTATAAGATAGGGGTTTGGTTTCATTCTTCTGCAATGGGTATCCAGTTTTCCCAACACCATTTATTGAAGAGACTATCTTTTCCTCATTGAGTATTCTTGGCTCCCTTGTTAAATGTTAGTTGACTACATATTCAAGGGTTTATTTCTGGGCTCTTGATTCTTTTCCATTGATCTATGTGTCTGTTTTTAATGCAAGTACCGTACTGTTTTGATAACTATAGCTTATAGTTTGAAATCATTAAGTGTGATGCCTCCAACTTTGTTCTTCTTTCTTAGGATAGCTTTGGCTGTTCAGGATCTCTTGTGGTTCCATATGACTTTAAGGATTGTTTTTTCTATTTCTGTGGGAAATGTCTTTGGAATTTTGATGGGGATTCCATCAAATCTTTAGATGTAATATCCTTTTCCATCCCTTCACTTTGAGCCTATGTGTGTCCTTAAAACTGAAATGAGTCTCTTTTAGGCAGCATATATAGGCATACCTCGGAGAATTGCAGGTTCAATTCCAGACCACCACAATAAAGCAAATATTGCAATAAAGGGAGTCACACAAATTTTTTGGTTTCCCAGTGCATATAAAGTTTATACTATACTGTAGTCCATTAAGTATGCAATAGCATTATATCTAAAAATATGTATATAATTAAATTACTTAATTATACTTAATTAAAAAGTACTTTATTGCTAAAAAAATGCTAACCATCATCTGAGCCTTCAGCAAGGTATAATCTTTTTGCTGGTGGAAGGTCTTTGCTCAATATTGATGGTTGCTGACGATCAGGGTGGTGGTTGCTGAAGGTTGGGGTCGCTGTGACAGTTTCTTAAAATAAGACAACAGTGAAGTTTGCTGCATTCATTGACTCTTCTTTCACATACGTTTTCTCTGTAGCATGCAATGCTGCTTGGTAGCATTTTACCCACAGTAGAACTTCTTTCATAATTGGAGTCAGTTCTTTCAAACTCTGCCACTGCTTTATCAACTGAGTTTATGTAATATTCTAAATCCTTTTTTGTCATCTCAACAATTTTCATGACATCTTCACCAGGAGTAGATTCCATCTCAAAAAACCACTTTCTTTGCTCATCCTTAAGAAGCAACTCCTCATCCGTTCACGTTTTATCATGAGATAGCAGCAATTCAGTCACATCTTCAGGCTCCACTTCTAATTCTAGTTCTCCTGCTGTTTCCACCACATTGTAGGGACTTCCTCCATTGAAGTGCTGAACCCCTCAAAGTCTACCATTAAGGTTGGAATCAACTTTTTCCAAACTCCTGTTAATGTTGATATTTTGACCTCTTCCCATGAATCACAAATGTTCTTAATGACGTCTAGAATGGTGAATCCTTTCCAGAAGGTTTTCAGTTGACTTTGCCCAGATCCATCAGAGGAGTCACTATCTGTGGCAGCTATAGCCTTACAAAATGTATTTCTTAAAGAATAAGACTTGAAAATCAAAATTACTCCTTGATCCATGGACTGCGGAATAGATGTTAGCTGGCTTAAAAACAACATGTATCTAGTCATTTTATGTCTTTTGATTGGAGAATTCAGTATATTTACAAATAGAACAATTATTGATATGTAAGGATTTACTAATGCCAGCTTATTAATTATATGGGCCAGAATGTTGAAGAAGAAGATATACTCGCAAACTCATTTGGTGAGGTCAGCATTACCCTGATATCAAAGCCAGATAAGGACTCTACAAAAACAAAACAAAACACTACAGACCACTATCTCTAATGAATGTGCAAAAATTCTCAGCAACAAAATATAAGCACATCTTTAAGTATTTATTCCCTAATAAAGTATTTTACTATTCCTAGAGTGTAGGTTAGAACACACTTACACCAGTATACACAAACACATATACCACATATACCACGTGGTACGATATTTTAAAGTATTTTACTGACATTGTAGCACAGTTGTATAGAGACTGACTAATCTAATATTATTGATAGTCCTGTATGGTAAGTTACGGTTTTTATCTTACTTTGTTTCTAATAACATTTGTATATATAGAACTTCTGCTTTAGATCAGATGTCGTGTATTTGCCTGGTCTACTCATTTAAAGGAAATAAAAAGTTTTGTAGAAATCATATTTTACATAAATGGTTCTTTTAATGACCACTTATCTCAACTATAGTCTACAATGTTACACCTGTAGGGCAGTCATCTGTAAAGTGATTATCTGTAGTCAGGTAAGAAATCTTAAGTTAGATGAACAATTATTACTAGTCTAGTAAGTGAAAACAAGCAAGCATATGCTGAATTGAATTATGGGTTATATTAATGTGCAAAGATATAACAGACTTAATTTAAATATTTTAAACTTCTCTATTTAGAGAACCAAGCAAATTAAAAAGTGCATTTTGCTTTCAAGGTTCAAACCTCAAGAGAATGCAGTTTCTGTATATATTAAATGCATCTATGCATGTCTAAATGTCCATACAATCATACTCTTCTCCGCTGCCCTGAGAATTCTTTCTGTCCACTGAAATCCTGTACACTTTTCAAGGCTCTTGTCCAGTCAGCTTCCTCCAAAGCCTTTCTTCAGTTCCTTCTAGCATAAAATCAGTCTCATATTATCTCTCATAGTATTTTACTAGACATTGTATTAAAAACATTTATGGATTTGTTTTATCTTAACCCCTTTCTTCCTTTGTAACTACCTTGAAAGCAGGGCCTGTTTCATTCATCTTTCTATACTCTGTAGTATTAAACCTAGTGCCTCCTTCAGAGTAACTTTTCAATATGTTCTTAGGAATGCATTTATTTAGAATTCTGATACCAAAATATTCCAGAGAAATTCACTGTAAGGATTAATGTGTTTCTTTTTTCTTCTTCACTGATTGTTCTGCCTGTTCTTTATTTTTCTTTTGTTGAATCCAAACTGCTTCAAGGTAAAATTCTTGAGATTAATTTATTTGGGAAGTACCCTGACATTTTCTGTAAATGGTATTTAGACTTTTAGAAAAAAATATATATGTATCTTTACGTCAAAGTGTAAAGATTGGCAAGAATTGATGGTAGCTGTAGGAAGATGGGTGTTTAAAGTGCATGCCATATAGGTTGCCATTTTGCCTCTCCTCTTTACTGAATTCTACCCTTCTCCTCTCCAAATATTCCATCACTAGGAAAGAGTAGGCCTGGAGATGTTTCTTTGACTTTAACTGCTAAGGTTATTAATGATGTCTAAAAACTTTATAAGACCATGGTCTGTACTTCCAGTTGATGACTGTTTTTCTTTACTTTATAAATGACTCTACTATACAAGAGAGTGCACACCAGGAGGTGATGCTCATTGGGGCCATTTTGTAGGCTGGCTACCATACCTTGTACCATACATTACTTACTTGTTCATAGAATTTGAGAACTGAAAAGGACTTTAAAGGTTATCTCTCTTAACTCTTTCATTTTTGCAGCTGAAGAGATGGAATATTGGTTGGCTTACTGAATATTTCCCCCAAGGTGCATGCCTGCACCCAGACTAGAACCCAGGCTTCTGAACTTCAAGACAACTTTGTTCTTTTAGACCTTATAATGTCACCGTTGGCTGTAGTAATGTATTGCAATTTGAGGATATATGTAAACTAAATATTTAATTATTTTAATAAATATTCCTACTTGTTCATATATTTCTTATTTACTTTATTTTAAACACTTCTATCTCATTTCCCTCCCACATCAACTCTTAGGATATTCTCTCTATCTCTGTCTTTTTCCTTCTCTCTTTCTCAATTTTATGGTTTCCTAACCTGAATAATGATTGATTTTAAATGATAGCCAGGGTTAGGTTCTAGCTATATATAATAGGAAATAACAGGAAATAACATTAACATGCACTTATAAAAATATGGGTATTTTAAGGTGTTCCCCTTTTGACAGAGGTTATGATTACTTGTATTTTTTATTAAAACTTGATACAAGTAGCAAAAAAAAAGAGAGTAAATATTATTAAAGGGATTTTTAAAAGTTGTTATGTAACAATGAAGGCTGAGGAGTGGCGTGTCTAGTTATCATAGTTTCCTTCGGAAATAATGGCTTCTGATTTCCTCAGAGCTGGCAGGACTCAGCATATGGAAGTCAGACTGCCTTGCCTCAGAAAGATACATGCTATATGGTATCTTAAAACATAATTACTGAAACAGTAAGTGGAAATAGCAAGGGATAGAAATAGTAGCTAAATATTAAATTACTGACAATGAAGAAAAGCTTGACATATCACAGAGAATGAAGATGAAAAAGCAAGGAATTAAAACAGAATGTAATAGATATGGAGGACCAGCAAAGATCCAGCATTAAGATACTTGCATGAAGTAGAGAATGGAAAATGTGGAAGAGAAAAATTATTCAAAGATATAATAAAGTTTTCTTGAAAAGAGTTAACAATTGAGTCCTCAAGTCAAAATAATATTTTGAGTCCTAGTGATTTTGATTGCTTGACATACCTAGGTTAAATGATAGAACTTTGATATTTCTCCAGGTTTTCAGAAAGACTATCAAAGGAGGAAGGTTGAATGAAGCTCTTAGTAAACGTCTTCTCAGGAACAGTCAGTGCTGGAGATCAGTGTAACAATAGCTATATACTTCTGAAATAAAGAAACTGTGATCAAGAAATATTGTTCCTAGCCAAGATACCATTCAAGTAAGTATAAATTCAGCAGGCAGATATTCCCAAGTACCCAGGAGTCCTTCTTGAAAAAAAAAAAAAAAAAATCACTTAATTATGAAATGCAGCCAATTAAAAGGTAAAACAAATCGGTAACAAAATTGGCAGTGACTCCATTTAATATGAAATACAAGACATTTATACAATTTATGATTATGGAATCTGATATATTTGTTATAAAGTTTGACTGTGAAGAATAACATGCCAACAGAATTTTGAGTTGAGGGGACATAAGAGTATTCTCGTGTTTTAGTTAATAACATCTAAATTTTTAAATGTACTTATAAAGACACTACTCCAGTCTATTAATATTTTCACATTTTTTTAACCTTAGATCTTTTAGAAAATATCCATTTGAAATTGAGAAATTCATGAATTTTCACTGACATGTTTCTATTAAATTCAGGTAAGATTAAGTGTATTATATTTTAAAAGCACAAACAGTATAATCCAACTTTTATAAAAGCTTTCAAATCTATTTTGATATAGGCATTAAAATGGCTAGAATTATCTTAATGTAAAAGTTAACTTATTTTAACTTTCTATGTGGTAGTATTTATTTGAGGTTTCTCTCTTCGTACTTGCTTTTAAGTCACATTAATCCTTTCAAAGAGTATGTAATAACTTTTACAAGAATTATTAAAGTATGTGTTTATTTAGGAAAAAGTTATGACTAACAGATTAAAAAAAAATGAGGCCCAGAAATGATGTAAGTCAAATATTTAGTTTGTTTTATAACAAGGACAAGAGTCCAAGTCTTCTGATTCTTTGTCTATTGCTCTTTTCCCTCTCTTACACAAGTAATAATAGATGGAATTGAGATATTTTTAGGGTAGTGGTGTATAGAGCCACACTGTATCGCAAAGAACAAATAATAGGCCCTGTGTGTGTGTGCATTGCACATCTGTGTGTGTGTATGTGTCTGTACATAATAGACTGAAATTATTTATTTAGGCAAACTTACCTATTTTATTACATGTACTATTACTATTTTGTGAATAAAATTATATAGTGTAGGTAACATTTAGAAGCTTTTACAAATTAGGCGTAAAAGATGACAGTACAGTCCTAACATTGAATCTCAAGCATTCTTGGACTGTTAAAATATTGCTAAATATAAACATTACTGGGGCTTAGATTTGCACAATTACTTTGTGTATGCATGCCTGATTTTATAAAAGCAAATGTACCCATGTATTAGTTGTATGGTAACATTACTGATTTGCTTGTTTGAGGGGAAAGTAATCAATCTGAATTAATGACAACTGTGAGTTATATAACATTTGAAGATAAATACAGCTGTACTGCTTTTGAGTTCATGTAAACCAAAATAAGTCTAACAAACTATTTCTAATTAGAGAGCCCACTGGACCTGATATATAGTACCATCCATTTATACATCAATAATTACTGTATTTGTGTTCTGAAAAGAATTTTTTTTCTTTAAAATACTAACACCAACCTTTGCCCCAGTGAATATTTATACAATTAATTTACTTTTAAAACAAATACTTTTCTATGGTTTAAGAAAATTGACCCTAGTAGCTCATTGAGCTTAATTTCCCACTGTTCCTTTTTCTACCATAAAACCTTCCTTTTCACTTTTACTTTCTATTCTCCTATGTGCCGTTAAGCTCCAGCCATATAAAATTATATCCACATTTCCTGAATACAGTGTGCTCTTTCATACTGCTGTTCACTTCCTCATGCTCTTCCTTCTGCTTGAGATAGCTTTCCCTTCCTTCATCATCCAACAAAATCTTCCTTAATTTTCAGGATGCCCTTTTTAAGTCCTTAGCTACACCAGACATTGTCTCTTCTTGCTCTAGTCCAAACTCTTATATACAAAGTCATAACTGTTATTGTGCAGTGTAATTCATATTTCAGCATTTGTGTCTGACTCTTCCACCAGGTTGTGAACTCCTTGAGGATAGTAGATGTTTCTGATTCATGTTTGTGTCTTTAAGTACCTGGCATGCAAGAAGCACTAACAATTGTCTTTTGATTGAACAGTGATTCTTAGTCCTGCAGAGATCGTATTATCAGATTTTCTTTCTTCTCTTCTTTCTTTCCCTCCTTCTCTTTTCTTTCTCCAACCCCTCTTTCACTGTTTTCCTTTTTTCCCTCCTCCCTCCTTCTCAGTTTTGGTTTTTTTCTTCAATGATATGCAGAAGACAGGCAATTTTTTTTTTTTTTTCGGTACGCGGGCCTCTCACTGCTGTGGCCTCTCCCGTCGCAGAGCACAGGCCCTGGACGCGCAGGCCCAGCGGCCACGGCTCACGGGCCCAGCCGCTCCGCGGCACGCGGGATCCTCCCGGACCGGGGCACGAACCCGCGTCCCCTGCATCGGCAGGCAGACTCTCAACAACTGCGCCACCAGGGAAGCCCAGAAGACAGGCAATTTTAAGTAGTGAGTGTTTGCCAGGGAAAAAGGGTCGTAAAATCTACCAGTGGTTACTACTTTCTTGTTCTTACAGATTATCTGGGTGAGTTTATTTATGGTGGAACATCGTTTAGAAGAAGAGTCCTGATTTCATTAGAACTTCTTACAATATCAGAGTCTATTAATAGCATTATATAACTGTATGCACATAGAAGAAACAAGGAACGATGAGTCTATACAAGCTTGAAAATAAGAATTTGGCACAGAGACTTAAAATTCTACAGAGAACACCATGGCACTTCCCAGATCTTTGCTTTGATACTCACCCTTTGTTTGTCAAGGACCTTGTTAAATGTATTGACTCAAAGTTGTTCACCATCAGTCATTCAGTATGAAGACCTTTCCTCTCATTTCTTTCCCTTCCTCTCACAGTAGTAACGGTATAGGTAACTTACTTTAATAATTTTTGACATGAGATTCCAGTTTTTTAAAAGATGATTCATAGACATGGTAAAACATTCAAATACTACAAAAGGGTATACAGTGGGGCTTCCCTGGTGGCGCAGTGGTTGAGAGTCCGCCTGCCGATGCAGGGGACACGGGTTCGTGCCCCGGTCCGGGAAGATCCCGCGTGCCGCGGAGTGGCTGGGCCCGTGAGCCATGGCTGCTGGGCCTGTGCGTCCGGAGCCTGTGCTCCGCAATGGGAGAGGCCGCAGCGGTGAGAGGCCCGTGTACCACAAAAACAAAACAAAAAAAAAAGGGTATACAGTGACAAATAATTTCCTGCACCAACCCATCCTCCAACCCCTCAGTTCCCCTTCCCACAGGCAGTTGCCTCTACCACTTTCTTGTGCATCCATTCAGAGATATCCTCCCTCTCTGTGAGGAAAGAAACAAATACATGGCACACCAGTGGATTACCTCACTGGTCGGATTAATCTGCTTTAGCTGTGTGTTTGGTGTTTGAGAGCTCTGCCTACTTGATTTTGTCCCTATAAGTTCACATTTTTTCCTTTATGATTGCATAAAAATAAAAATCACTTATTGACCTTGAGTTCATGGGCAGAAAATTTGTTATTTTCATAGTCACTTAAACCATGAAAAACATTAATTCTAAGACTCTGGAATTTGAAATGACTTTGCAGTGAGTCTGTTTTCAACCCAACAAAGCCAGTTCATTTGTCACATGGGATATAAAGAGACAGGAAAGGGGCAGAGTTTGTGCTTTTGCTGAAATCTGAACACCTTGACTTAACCGTAAAATTGTTCTCATATCTTTGCATCATGGGGTCAAAAAATAGATACCATTGGGAAAATCCCTTGAAATGTCTCTCTCTCTCTCCTCTTTAGCAAACAATGGGGAATACTAATAACGGAGAAGGTTTCATTGCCCAGATGGCAGCATCGTGGCACCCAGTGTGTCACTTGTCTATTTCCTGAATGTAGATTAGTGTTCAGATTAGGCATATGGGAGAACTACAGTCCTTTTGTGAAGTCGGTTTTATAGTAAAAACCTATAATTTTTACTGTGGGCAAAAGGTTTCAAGATGCTACCATGTATAGTACATGGGTTCAGTACCTCAGTGAAATCCTACTTGAGACATTGTTTTCCTAGTCTCCTGGTGTTCTTTGGAAATAGATCTCATACTTCAGGCTGGAATTATATGCCTGAGGGCAAAGGATAGTAATCTTTCCCCTCCTCTGTCACTCCATCTGCTTTGATAAAAATCTCTGTGGGGAGAAGTGGTGTTAGTGCTATATTTTGAGAATTTTACACATTTGTAATTTCACTGGAGGGGAAAAACAAACAAAAGCATTTCTGTGTTGACTTAGGAAAATGTTATATCCTGCAAGCTTGGGTTATTTTATCTATGTTTTGTTAACACACGTATTTAACACATAGTGTTGTATAATAATGGAGGAAAACAGGAAGTACTTTGTTGATACTTTGGAAACAAAGCCTAGTCTTGGGGCATATGATGAATTGTTCCCTCATAAGAATAGTTGTGTGAATACATTTGTTACTTAAATGAGTGTGGTATTAGTTTAAATTTTTCCCATTTCAGTATGAAGAAATTCAAATTTATCTTTGAACTTGATATTAATAGTCTGTGGCCTATCACTTGTCACCGTCTTTGATGAAAGGCAAATAAAAAATGTTGATATTTAGTTCAGGTTTAGACTGTGAAGTATTTTAGAACATGAAAGTGGAGTAAGATTCTACTTCTGAAAGCTTAAAATACATTATATCTTTTAACTTTAACTTCCCTGTTCTGACAAGGCAAGATGGTATATAAGAAAAAGCCAAGTCTTTCTTTAAAAGGATTAACCCTCAGTTGTTGATAATGTCTATCTCACTGGGGTTTTGTATCGTTTCCTTAGCATTGGCAAAGCAGCCTGATACTGCTGGATGAAAGACGGTTAAGTCAGTAGAGGTTTGGTAGTGCTGTTACGATTGTGCTGTTGCAAACCAGTGATCGTTTTTTCATTGGTGAGGAGGGGAAGCTGAGGAGAATCGCTACCTTGGTCTTAATCTCTCAGGTAGTGTAGTTTGAGGCTAGAAGGCTTTATGAAGTGGGCCCCACCTTTAATATCTCAGCTGAAAATTAGTTGTTGCCTTTCTCTTAAACTATTCTGGTGTGTAACCAAGAAAAATGTGGTTTTTGTTTTTTTCTTTTTTTTTTTTTTTTTTTTGCGGTACGCGGGCCTCTCACTGTTGTGGCATCTCCCATTGCGGAGCACAGGCTCCGGACGC
>NC_041224.1:146686032-146757361 GCF_002837175.3 Physeter macrocephalus
CTGCATCGGCAGGCGGACTCTCAACCACTGCGCCACCAGGGAAACCCCAAAATGTGTATTTTTAAAGCAGGCTTTTGTGCTATGTGTGCGTGTGCGTGTGTGTGATGCATAATCTAGTAGCATGCACTTTACAGATACGGTTAACAGTGCAAGCAAGTCACAGATTGATTAAAACAATTCTTTGCATGACTTGGTTGTGACTAAAAAGGTGTAAAATCTATTGCAAGACAATAAAAAAAATTTTTTTTAACTGGGAATAAACAAAGGTCATTACTTCTAGATCTCACCTCGTAGTTCTTCTGGAAGTTCCCAGTTGCTTATTAACTGAGGGATTAATTATGAAAGCTTTTCTGCAGCTTTGTGCATTTGCAGCCGTATGTGCAATTGGTTTTTTGCCAGCTCCATTTTTAAAACAGACGCTGAATGCCTTTGGATACATATGAGGATTTTTCACTTTGGTTTTGTGTCATTGTTTCTCTGCTGGAAAGTAGTTCACAAAAAATGATTGTGTGAGTGTGACTTGAAATAAAGTATACATTTATAATTTATGGACAAAAGAACGATCAGGTCTGGTGGGGGAGGGGTGTGACCTATGACCTATTTTTTTTTCCTATTTATTTTAGCGATGGCTTCTTATAGGGGATGTGATTGTGTTCTCTTAGAGAATGAATACACAAGTGGTGAGGTCTTCCTTAATTATCAAAGACATAAAGGGTCCTTCAAACTTCAACCTTTGGTGGAAAGCAAAAGAGGACTCTACTAGAGGATGGACTTGCATTTAAGGAATGTCATTCTTTCATGCAGAGAGCTTAGTTCTAATAATGATACTAATGGACATTGCAATTTGTTATAGGACAGTATATCCTCCAGGATACAACCTTAAAAATTTGCAAGCATGCTTAATCACCTTTTCTCCTAAAATCATCCTTGTGGATCTGCTATCCAATGATTTACTGCAATTTTGTTTGAACTTGAGTGGGTTTATCAGCATTGGGAATAATGCATTTCATGTATTTCTATCTTTTGTGGAAAATATTCCTCTCTTTTACTTGTTGGGAAACTATCTCTAGTCATTCTTTAATGCATCCTTCATTTGATAGGCATTTCTTGAGCATTTACTATATGTCAGCACTTGGGCTGGGCCATGCCATGTTCATGGAATTGAATATGACATGGTAGCTGCTCTCTGAGTAGAGAATTATTATTTGTGGATGTATTGGGTATTCTCCACCTCCCTTCCTTTTTCTTTCAAAGCAACAGATAATATTTACAATTATATCACCTTTCACATGATACTGTAGCATATCTTCACTGAGTCTTCCAGAAATTCTTTAGCAATGATAAGATGGTTATTGTTTGTAAAGTGCTTTTTGTTTTTCAAACAACATAATTACTTTGCCCTTCTATGTTTCTTGAAGTATCAGTGTACTGTAATATCATCTGGGCTAGAAAATATAAACTTACCTAATAACAATGGAAAAGAAGTTTGTAAAATGAATTGACTAATTGCTGATCTGGAATCTAATCTTTGTCAGTAGAATTGAAATAAATTTGTGTCCCATTTAGATTCTGTTGACTTTTTTTTTTTTTTTTTTTGCCCTTTTGGAATGATTATTTCTTTAACTGAGTTAAACAAACATACACAGAGATGATCCCATGCAAATGCGTATGCAAACTGGATGTAGTATGATTTTAACTATAGATTTACTATATAATAAAAACCACAGTTTTTACTTGGTTGTGAGTATGCATAAAGATTAAATGTACTTATTAATCATTGCTTTGACAACAGCAGTGTTCAATTAGAATTCTCGGTATTGGCGTATAATTTATATAGAATTCTTCCCAGAGATTTTAATTCATTTACAGCAGTTATGAAGACTGGTTTCTGGAGGATTGTATTCCTTTCTTTATATGATAAGCTATTTTAATGTGACTGAAATTTTTTAAAGCCACCCTTCTTTCATTTTCATTTTCCTTCAGATTTTCCTAGGAGACTATAGTGGGGGTGTGCAGAATAGCTAGGGAAGTTACTAAATCTTATTTATCCTTTTAATAGTTTTCAGCTTACGTCTCCAAGATAGCATAATAAGAAACCACATAAGAAACTACACGATTCTTTGATGACTTAAGAGATTCTTTTTAAAAAATAAATCGTAGCTTAAAATTTGTGAAAATGTCTCTCATAGGACTTTCTATATTCTAGTATATTGAGTTTTCCAAGCATGGTCCTGTTTAATAAACACTTACTTTGATACGTAGAATTTTATTACATTTTTAAAAGATCAGTCATCCTAGTTATCTTAGCACCTTAATTCATAAGGCAAAGCTGTCATCATATTCTTTATAATCTTTATAAAATTTTAGGGATGTACCATAAAGACATTCCATAGTAGTCTGTGCTGTTCCACAATAGAACACAGTGAAAGTGTTAATAGGTAACATTTATTGAGCCCCCACTATTTTGAAGCATTTCTTCTGCAATGTGAGTCTTTGTGGTGCTATTGTTATTTTCATAGTACAGATAGGGAAACAGGGGCTTAGAAAAGTTAAATACCTTGTTTAGAATCACACAGCTAGTAGGACCCTGATCAAGGTCTGACTTCCTCTAAAACCTGTGGTTTTAACCTCTATACTGCTGCCCTAACCAGCAGTTACAGTGATGGTGGTGAATTAATCTGATTTATTCACACTTACTAGAATGTTATATATCCCGGAGTGGCTTGGCTTGGAGTAAAGGGCAAAAGTTTTCTTTGGAGGCCTGGAAACTTTTTACGCATATCTTAAAATAGCTGAGGATAATTCGCTCTAGCATCACTGCCCAATATGGACAAATAAATCCTGGAACATTGAGGTGGGTATTTACAGCTTATGCCATCTCGCAGTGAATTTGTTCTTAGTGTATTTTAATTTATTCTGTTAACTAACAGGAGGGAAGAAAAGTAAAAAGCCTGGATTCCAGTTCTGGCTACACCACTTATTAGCTTTGGAACCTTGAACAAAGGTGCTTAACCTCTCCGGACCTCCATTTCCATATCTATAAGGATACCTCTTTTTTCATGATTGTTCTGAGTTGCTGTAAATGAAATAGTTATCTTAAATGCTAAACATAGTACCTTGAAGATAATGAGAGTACCATATATGATAATATCTATTATTACTGTACTATTATCATTTTCATTATTGATGTAGAACAACAAGAGTAGGGAATAAATTTAAAAAACAGCAACAACAAAACTTGCTTTGCAAAATTGAGCCCTTTGGAAACCAGCAGTTTGGTGATAAGCATTCAGATGGACTAATGAGAACTACCCTTACTTTAAAAACATAATCCTGGAGTTCAGGGTTTTTGAGTACAAGCCACTCGTTCTTCTTGCTTGGTACTTGCAATAAGCCTTTCTCTGCTCAAACAAAAAAAAACCCAAAAAATGTTATAGTCCTAGCAATCTGTCAATTTATTTAATTTAAAAGAGTTCTAGGGACTTCCCTGGTGGCCCAGTGGGTAAGACTCCATGCTCCCAGTGCCAGGGGCCTGGGTTCAATCCCTGGTCGGGGAACTAGATCCCACATGCATGCAACTTAAGATTTCACATGCTGCAACTAAGAAGTCCGCATTGCCACAACTAAGAGTCCAGAGTCCACAATGCTGCAACTAAGAGTCTGCATGCCACAACTAAGACCCGGCACAGCCTAAATAAATATTTTTAAAAAATAAAATAGAAGGAGTTCTATTATGAGTATAAGTATACATGTTTCTACTTTTAGATGTGTCTATATATATATGTGTGTATGTATATGTATATATATATAGTTTTTTGGAGAAAAGAGTATATGTATGCGTCTATTTAAATCTAGAGTAATTTAGCATTGAGTGTTTGGTTAGGGGTCTTATGCTTATTTCTCTTGTTCAACTTAGTTTATTTTCATCATTGAATTGTGGAGGAAAATAATGTTATGTTTCCATAATAGTACACTTATCTATTCCAAAGACTGAAATATTGTTTGAAGACATCGTTTATTCAGAATTTTAGTAAAAATTTACAGATATTTTAATAATTTTTTAAATGTTTTTAAAACAAGCCTTTGAACATAACTTAATTTTTGCCTGAGCCCAGTTTCCCACCTTATAAATGTGAAATAAGCAAAGACAGAACCAGTCATCAGCAAAAACAGAAAAAAAAAAGTTTTCAGAATATGGTGTCAACTCTATATCAGGAATGTAAATAAGATAATCATTTTTCTGAAAAGAAGTTGGAGGAGGAGAGGAGAAAAGAGAACAACCTAAACTCATTGAGAATTACTTGTGTTTTTCTCCTCCTTTCCACATATACTTTTAAGTGGTTCAACTCTGTCTTATCTTGAAGTATTTCTTAAAAATCGAAGTTATGTTTGAAAGGAGACAACAGTACTCTTTGGGAAATGTATTTTCAAAAAATTAATTTGATTTATTTTAATATATTCTTAGTTTGATATGAGTATTTTCTGAGATGTTCTAAATTTTTACTCATGCTAGGAAATGGCTGGTATAGGGTTTTAAGCAAGCTATTCAAGTTTGGGCCTGTGTCATATGAAGGCCTTACCACTGTGTTACAGGAAGCATCTGCTTAGAAGAATTTGAGGCTACGTTCCTGGGCCAGACATCCAGAGATACTCTGTGCTTTGTAAGGTTTTGTTGTAAGGGTTTTGCTTCACGTTTTGAGCTAGTAGTTGCAGTGTTATCATTTTATCCTTTGAACCTTGCAAATCAAAAGATTTGCAGTAGTGTGAACTGGCAGACCATCCAGGTCTTTCCATTTCTTAATAAAGTCATTCACTGCTTTCTTAATTTGTAAGAAGAGCTTTCCAGTAATAGTTGTTTGTTTGTTTGTTTTTCTGTTTTTTGTGGGGTTTTTTGCTGCATCAGTTCTTAGTTGCAACAGGCAGGCTCTTCATTGTGGCGCAAGGGCTCCAGAGCGCATGGGCTCTGTAGTCTGTGGCAGGCGGGCTCTCTAGTTGAGGTGTGAGGGCTCAGCAGTTGCAGCGTTTGGGCCCAGCTGCCCCGCGGCATGTGGGATCTTAGTTCCCCGACCAGGGATCAAACCCGCATCCCCCACACTGCAAGGCGGACTCCCAACCACTGGGCCACCGGGAAGCCCCGCAATAATAGTTTATTTTAAGGGGTCTACTTGGTACATAAGCTCTGACAAAAATTCAGTAATCTGCTGTAAATCCAATGCCCAGAAGATATTCTCACCAGACTCTTGCCCTTTTGAGAATATGAAGAAAATTAGCTCTTACTACTGAGAAATGTTGTTGAAGTGTAGAAATTTCTCCAAAACCCAGTAAGTGTTAAAAGTAGAATAGCTTGATAATACTTCAACCCAGAAAACCTAGAATAATATGCTTAAATTTCCTGCTACAACCTGTATCTTGGGCATTTTCTTCCTTTAAAGGTATTCATTTCTTAATGCAAAGCATGCGTTTAAAAAAAAGTGTGTCAATTAGATTTTTGACAAAGTAATTGAATTTTCCATTTACTCATATTTCAGTTTTACGAATGCTTTATTTTTCACTTCTCTCTGATCTTTAGCTGACTACTTGACAAGAGCTTTGTTTCTTTTCCTTGCCTTTACCACTTCATTCTTGTTTTTCCCCTTGGCTCTGGTAGCCAGTGATTTGTTTGTTAGTTCATTTATTCAAAAGTGTTTTTATGAAGCAACTACTGTGTGTCAGAGAATGTGTTTAGGTGCTAGATATAGAAGAGTGCCCTCACAGATTTAATGTAGCAGAGAGGAGAGACAAGCACTTAAATCAAATAAGTGGTTATAAAAACAACCTAAATCACCATCAGTAGGGGAAGGGTTAAATAGATTATGATGTCTCCATGAAGTGAATATTTTGTAGCTATTAATAAATAGGTATATATATTACATTTCTAGAAAAGTGCGTAAGACACTGTCAACAGTGTTTGCCTCTATTGAGGGTCCACGGGGACTGGACTTGTTCATTGTATACAATGTTGTACCTTAAGAAAGAAACAAACCTCTAGGGACTTCCCTGGTGGTCCAGCAGTTAAGATTCCATGCTCCCAGTGCAGGGGGCCTGGGTTTGATACCTGGTGGGGGAACTAAGATCCCATATACCACAACTACTGAGCCCATGTGCCACAACTACTGAGCCTGCACGCCACAACTACTGAGCCTGCATGCCACAACGAAGAGCACACGCGCTGCAACAAAAGCCCACGTGTCGCAGCGAAGACCCAGCACAGCCACAATAAATAAATAAATAATAAAAAATTAAAACGAAAAAACAAGAACCTCTGTATAAAAAAAAAAACAAGCAAAACCTCTATTCATGTATTATGTTTTCAGTGAAACTCTAAGTAAATAAAATTTAAAGAAAATTCAGCAGTACACTGAATAAGCAAATAAATAAGCAGTTACATTAACAGGGGTGCTGTTGTCACATTTGAAGTGAGCAAGGACAGCTGTCACTCTATACTGTTCTGTTTTTGGCTGCTGGATGATGAAAGAATGGTCTGGTTTACACTTTCTATTTCACTTATCAAAATAAACATGGTCACAGGTTTCCTTGGAGAATTGAGCCTGAGACCTATTTTGTGTTGGTATCACAGTACCTTAGAGCTGAATTTCAATACGGATTTTCCCATGTGATTATTCTGTTAAAACTGATGTTGTTGCTTGACCCTTCTATTCCTTCTTGGGTTCCATTTCGAATTTTTACACACTAGCTAAAATGAATAAGTATAACCACAAGAAGCAGTTCATTTGCATAAAATGATATTTTCTCTTGATAGGTCTCTTCCATCTGTCTAATTTGACAAAGCTCTTGGCAAAGCTTGACATTTGAATAAATGTAATTACTTTTTGTGCTTTTGCTGGGAATATTTTAGTTCCATGAGTGGCCACTTAAAATTCTAACTGAAAAAAAAAAACAAATAAAAAATGAGCGTCTCTGAGTTACTGAGTGTAATGCCAATTTTCAGCCAGTTTAGTTCATATTTATAAATGGTCCAAATTTATGGTAGTCCTAGTAGTTTATTGGCAGGATGCCAATACAGTCTCTTTATAGATTGCTTTTTAAAAAAATTGTTTTTATTGGGTGAAATGATCTTAGCTGTTCTAGTCCTCTATAGTAATGACTAAAAGTTTAGGTAGATGATGAACAGCTATGTTGATTAATCTCTTCTAAATAAAAGATATTTTACTTGATATTTTTATAACAATATTCTTTTTTTACTTTAAAAAAATTTAATTATATATATAATTTAGTATAGTTGATTTTAAAAATTGTGTTAGTTTCAAGTATACAGCAAAGAGATTCAGTTTTATATATGTGTGTATATATATATATACACACACACACATATATTTACATATATATATTCTTTTTCAGATTGTTTTCCATTATATGTTAATACAAGATATTGAATATAGTGCCTTGTGCTATACAGTAGGTCCTTGTTGTTTATCTATTTTATATATAGTAGTGTGTATATGTTAATCCCAAACTCTCAATTTATCTCCCCCTCCCCCTCCCCCACACCTTCCCTTTGGGAACCATAAGTCTGTTTTCTATGTCTGTGAGTCTATTTCTGTTTCGTAAATAAGTTCATTTATATAATGCTTTTAGATTCCATGTATACGTGATATCATATATTTGTCTTTTTCTGTCTGACTTACTTCACTTAATATGAGAATCTCTAGGTCCATCCATGTTGCTGCAAATGGCATTATTTCATTCTTTTGTATGGGTGAGTAATATTCCTTTGTATATATGTACCACATCTTCTTTATCCATTCATCTGTCAGTGGACGGCTGAGTAATATTCCATTGTATACATGTGCCACATTTTCTTTATCCATTCGTCTGTCGATGGGCATTTAGGTTGCTTCCATGACCTGGCTATTGTAAATAGTGCTGCAATGAACATTGGGGTGCATGTGTCTTTTTGAATTATGGTTTTCTCTGGGTATATGCCCAGTAGTGGGATTGCTGGGTCATATGGTAATTCTATTTTTAGTTTTTTAAGGAACCTCCATGCTATTCTCCATAGTGGCTGTATCAATTTACATTCCCACCGACAGTGCAAGAGGGTTCCCTTTACTCCATACCCTCCAGCATTTATTATTTGTAGACTTTTTGATGATGGCCATTCTGACCTGTGTGAGGTGCTACCTCATTGTAGTTTTGATTTGCACTTCTCTAATAATTAGTTGTGATGAGTATCTTTTCATTTGCCTGTTGGCCATCTGCAAACAACGAGAGGGGCCTCAGAAAAAACCAGACCTGTCAACCCCTTGAGTTTGAATTTTTAGCTTCATAACTATGGAAATATAATTTTATTTTGTTTAAGCTACCGGTTTATGGTATTTTGTTATGGCAACCCTAGCAAACTAATACAGCATATGAGAGTTCCAATTTCTCTATATCTTCACTAACATTCAATGTCTTTTATTTTTTTTATATTTGTTTATTTTATTTATTTATCTATTTTTTTTATTTTTTTTAATTTTTTTTTTCCGGTTAGCGGGCCTCTCACTCACCGTTGTGGCCTCTCCCGTTGTGGAGCACAGGCTCTGGACGCACAGGCTCAGCAGCCATGGCTCACGGGCCCAGCCGCTCCGCGGCATGTGGGATCCTCCTGGAACGGGGCACGAACCCGTGTCCCCTGCATCGGCAGGCGGACTCTCAACCACTGCGCCACCAGGGAAGCCCTATCTATTTATTTTTTAATTTTTATTTTTGGCTGCGTCAGGTCTTAGTTGCGGCATGCGGGGTCTTTGTTGAGGCATGTGGGATCTTTTAGTTGGGGCGTGGGCTCTTCGTTGTGGCCCGAACTTCTCACTAGTGGTGGCGTGTGGGTTTTTTTCTCTCTCTAGTTGTGGCGCACGGGCTCCAGGGTGCGTGGGCTCTGTAGTTTGCGGCACGCGGGCTCTCTCGTTGAGGCGCATGAGCTCAGTAGTTGTGGCATGCGGGCTTAGTTGCCCCACAGCATGTGAGATCTTAGTTTCCCGAACAGGGATTGAACCCATGTCCCGTGCATTGGAAGGCGGATTCTTTAACACTGGACCACCAGGGAAGTCCCCTATGTCTTACTTTTAATTAGTATCATTCTAATAGGTAAGAAATGGTATCTATCTCTGTTTTAATTTGAATATACTGCCAACTAAATTTTTTTTTTTTTTTTGCGGTTTGCGGGCCTCTCACTGTTGTGGCCTCTCCCATTGCGGAGCACAGGCTCCCGACCTGCAGGCTCAGCGGCCATGGCTCATGGGTCTAGCCGCTCCGCAGCATGTAGGATCTTCCCGGACCGGGGCATGAACCTGCGTCCCCTGCATCGGCAGGCAGACTCTCAACCACTGTGCCACCAGGGAAGCCCACAACTAAAATTTTAAAGTTGATCACTTCTCAGGATTATTAATCATTAAAGTTCTCATCTGTGACTTGCCAGTTCATATATTTTTCTATTAGATTGTCTTTTTCTTATAGATTTGAAGGAGTTATTTATATAATCTAGGTAATAATTTAGATACTTTCCATTATCCTCTCTCCATTGGTGAGTTGCCTATAAACTTTATTGCATACAAATTCCTGTTCCTAGGCAGTTAGATTTATCAATCTCTCTTTTTATAGTTTGGTCTTTTAAAATCTTGTTTAAGAAATTCACCTCTTTTCCAAGGTCATGAAGAATATAAAATTTCTTCTAAAATTTAAAATTTTGATTGTCTGATTATTTAATTTTCACATTTGCCAAGTAGGAAGCCAGCTGTCTAAGCAAGCACTTATTGACTACTTTATCTTTCCCTAATAATTTAGAATGATACCTCCATCATATATTTTGGGATCTGTTTCTGGGTGCTTTATTCTTTGGTTCCATTAATTTATCTGACCTTATGGCAGTACCACACTAATGTTATGCTTAGTTATCTGATTGGGCAAATCCTCCCTCCTGTTTATTATTTTGCAAATTTTCTAGTCTATTTGAGGATTTTGGTCTTTCATTTGAATCTTAGGATCACCTTGCCATTCAATTAAAAAATCCTTTTGTAATTTTTGTTAGAATGACATCCAGTCAATTTGTGGAATGGTTAATTCTTCAGAAAAATGTATGATTTTTCTCATACAAATCTTGTTATTTGTTTAGATTTATTCCTTAGTACTTTATCATTTTGTTATTGCTATTTTAAATGTGATTTTTAAAAAAGATACATTTTGTAATTTGTGGTTCTTGCTGTTTAGGAACATTAAACTAATTTTTATATATCTTAATACTGTATCTAGAAATTTCCCTGAACTCTTAATGCAATTAGTTTGTGGATTATATTGGATTTTCTACACTAAAGACCATATCATCTGTGAATAACAACAGTTGTTTCTTCCTTTCCTTTGTTTGTAAGTCTTACTTTCTCTTACTGCCTTGGCTAAGACTTCCAGCACAGTGGTGAACAGAGCAGTGATGGCAGACATTTCTTCTGTTTTTCTTAACTTTAAAAGGAATACGTCTAATTATTTGATCTATGGAATGTGATTTTTACTAGGGATTTTTCGCTATATATTCCTTATCAACTAGGTATTCTTGGGATAAAGTCTAGTCATGATGTATTTTTTAAAACATTGCTATCTTTATTATATATCACTTAGGATTTTAAAAATAAGTTTTTAATTGAATTGGCCTTTAATTTTCCTTTTCTTGAACTTTACACTATTTTCCTATCAATATTATACTAATTTCAGGAATGGAATTTTGGAACTTCATCTCTTTATATTCCCTAGGAAAAAATTTAGATAGCTGTCTTATGAGCATTTGTGAAACTCATGTATAAAAACACCTGTTCCTAGAGTTTTTTTAAAATTAAATAGGTTTTTGATTACTGACTCAATTTCTGTTTCTTCTTGAATCTATTTTGGTAATTCAGTTGCCTCTGGAAGTTATTTATTTTTTCCATATTTTAAAATTAAGTGCCTGAAAATATTCATAGTATTTTGTGATGAATTTTAAAATTCTTTACCTGTGCTTATGATTCTCTTTTGCTTCCTAATATTGTTTATTTGTGCCTAGGTTCTTTTTCTTAAATTAATATCTTTACTGTTCCCACATTCATGGCAAAATCATTGAAAGTATTGATATTTAAGAAAGGCAACCTGTTTTAAATGAATTATTAAATATATTTCTGATGACAAAAGTTTAATTTCTCTGAGAGAGCTGTATAATCACTACACTTAGGCTACAAATTCACTGTTTTTTCATATTCTGACTGCAAAGCAGGAATTTACTGGTTTTCATATTTTTGGACAGATCTCCTGAATTCCCTGAAGAGTGGGGCTTATGTTTGTATATTAGAAGGGCAACTTCATATTTGAATGAAGATTTTCTTCAAATGTCTTATTCAGGAGAATTTGATAATTTTTAAAATGTACATCATGTCAGAAAAACTGAACATATAGGCATTTTAATAGGGAATGAGGATTATCTACAAGAAACCCTGTTTCATATTCCATGACATTAAATATAAGCAATGAACCAGGCCAGCCACACAGTATACTTTTCTTCCATTTCCCTGATGACTAATCATGTTTAACATCTTTTAATGTGCTTATTTGCTATTCTAATTTTTTTTTTGTATGCAGAGTATCTATTCAAATCTCTTTGTCCATTTTTGTTTTTGTTTTGCTTGGGTTGTGTTCTGATGATTGGATCCTTTATATAGTTTAGACACAAATCCTTTAACAGATATAGGATTTGCAAATATTTTCTTCTAGTCTGTGTCATGTCTTTCCATTGTCTTAAGAGTGTCTTTCTAAATAAAAAGCTTTCAATTTCAGTGAAGTCTAATTTATCAATTTTTTCTTTTATGGATCATGCTTTTGGTGTCATATGTAAGAAAACTTTGCCTAACTGATGATCATAAAGGTATATTTCTTGTTTTCTTCCAGAAGTTTTATTGTTGTAAAAGCTATCCTTTCTCCACTGAATTACCTTTGTGACTTTGTAAAAATCAGTTTTACGTATATGTATGGTCCTATTCCTGGACTCTGTTTTGTTTCATTGATCTCTTTGTTTATCTTTATGCCAGTAGCTCACCGTCTTGATTATTGTAACTTTACTGTAGGTCTTAATATCAGATGATGTTAGTTTTTCAGTTTTCTTAGTCTTTTTCAGATTTGTTTTGACTGTTTTAGGTGTTTGCATTTCCATATGAATTTTTGAATTGGCCTGTCAATTTCTAAACAAAGTTTATAATTTTCAGTTTGCAGGTTTTATACCTCTTTTACTGAGTCATATTTAATTTTTTCATGGTTCTTATGCTATGGTTAAGTAATAATGTGTTTTGACATGTCAATTTCCCATTGTTTATTCTTAGAATTTAGAAATACATTGAATTTTATATGTTGATTTTGTATTCTGCAGGCTTTTAAAACTCCATCAGATTTTCTGCTTGGTGACTTACAAGCTTCATGAATTTAGATGTTCAGGTCACTCACCAGAGTTGGGAATTATTTTTAAAATAAGCCTTCTGCCCCTTTCTCCTTTTCTTTTCCTTCTAGGACTCCAATAATCATAGATTGTTTTGCTTGTGGAATTTCATAAATTTCCTTAGTCTTTCTTCACTCTTTTTCTTTCTGCTCCTCTGACTGAATAATTTCAAATGAGCTGTATTCAGGTTCACTAATTCTTTCTTCTCCTTGGTCAGGTCTGATATTGAAGCTTTTTGTTGAGTTCTTTAGTTTAGTCATTGTATTTTTCAGGTCTAGGATTCCTGTTGTTTCTGTTTCTGTTTTGTTATGGTTTCTGTTTGTTTGTTGAATTTACAATTTTGTTACATGCATTGTTTTTTTAATTTTTATTAGCTGTGTATCTATGTTTTCTCATAGTTCTCTGAATTTCTTTAAGAGGGCCATTCTAAATTCTTCATTAAACAGTTGATAGATCTCCATTGCCTTAGGTATAGTTATTGTAGCTTTATTAGTTTCCTTTGATCGTGTTATGTTTACCTGATTCCTCATGATCTTTCTATCCTTGTGTGGATATTTGCTCCTTTGAGAAAGAGATCTCTTTTACAGCCTTTACAGATTTTCTTCAGCAGGGAAATGCCTTTACCAGTCAACTCAGCTTAGGATTCTGGATGGGCAGCTGGTAGCAGCCTTGGACAAGCCATGCTTACTCTCAGGGTCTCTAGTTGGATGGGGCTACTGCACGTGCTCTGAGGTTGGGGAGCCGGAGGGCTGTCATTTTTCTGAATTTGGGTAGGCCTCATGGCTGGGCTTCACATTCAAACAGAACTGCTGGCTGGGATCTGTGTTCAGGCAAGGCTATTTGCTGGGCTCTGCAGTCACCTGCTCAGGCAGGGTTTCAGGCCATGTTCTCTGGCCTGGTGTTCAGGGAGTGCTGCTGGTTGCATTCTGGGAATGGGCAGGGCCGCACGCTGAGCTCCACATTCATCCATGGTTGGGTGGAGCCTCAAGCTGTGCCCCCCTGGTTTGATGGTGCCATTGGCTGGACTCTACATTCAGTTAAAGCCATACACAGGACTTTGTGATCAGATGGGAACTCAGGCCATACTCCTTGATCAGATTGGGACCACAGGCTCTGCCCCAAAATTGGGTGGGCCTGCAGGCTGGGTTTTGCAATTGAGAAGGCAACTGGCTGTGCTCCACTGTTTGACAAAGTCTCTTGCTGGGCTTCTTGGCCAGGTAGTGCTGCCAGCTATATCTCACTGTTGGGTGGGGCTATAGGCTATGCTCCATGGTTTCTGGGCTCACTGGTTGGGTGGAGCTACAGGCTGTGCTTTGTGATTAGGTGAGGTGGCTGGCTGGGCATTCAACCTGGGTGAGTCTGCAGGCTATGCTTAGCAACTGGGTGGGCTGTAGGCTATGCTGTGCTGCTGTACAGCACTGTAGGCTGGGCTCCACATAGTCAGTACCAGAGGCCAGGCTTCAAAGCTGCTGAGGGTCACTGTTTGGGCTTCCTCAGTCAGACAGAACCAGTGGTCATGCTCTGCAGTTGTGCAAGGCTGCTGGCTTGGCTGTCTGCCTGAACAGGCTTGTAGAATGGACTCTAGAGCTGACCAAGGTCTCTGGCTGAGCAACCTGGTGAGGCTGGAGACTATGTTCAACAGTATGCTTCTGGTTCAGCTCCCTGTTTGAGCAGGCCTGAAGAATGGGTTCTGTGTCTGCCTTAAATCCCTGGCCAGACTTCCTGGTAAGGTTGGCTGTAGGCTAGGCTTGACAGTTGGGTGGGCTACCGACTTGCTTTCCTCCTAAGAAGGCCATAGGATGTACTGCATGGCTGCCCGCAACTGCCTGGCATCTTTGGCCAGTCTTCACTGTTGGGTGGGGTTGGAGGCTATGCTCAGCAGTTGGGTGTGGCCAGTGACTTGCTTCCTTGCTTGGGTGGGCTGTAGGATGTGCTGGGTGACTGCCTAGCATCTCAGGCCAGGCTTCCTGCTCAAGTGGGGTTGGAGGCTATGCCCAGCAGTTGGGTGGGGCTGCTGACTTGCTTCCCTGTATAGGGAGAGCACTAGAATTTGGTCCTCCATCAAGATAGCACTCTGGTTGGGGACCCAAAAAAGCAGAAATGCCAACCAGATTCCCTGACCAGCTGGGGTCACAGGCTCAGCTCTGCAAATGGTCAGAGTCGCTGGACGGGATCTCCACTCAGGCCTGACCACTAGCAGTAATGCAGTCTGCCAGGATTTGCACACTCATTGCTGTGAGCCCCTTTCCCCTTCTCTAACTGATTGCCGTGATAATCCCTGTGAGGCAGTGCTTAAGTGGGCCTCCTGTTTCCGAAAGCTCAGCTTCTCTGTCCACCGGTGCCAAATCAAATCTCAGAGACAGAGTTTTGGGTGAAGTAGGAAAGAATAGCTTTATTACTTTGCCAGGCACAGAGGGACACAGCAGTTTCCTGCTTTGAAAAACTATGTGGCCCAACTTGAAGAGGATACTGAGAAGTTATATAGTAATGGTTTAAAGAGCGCATGATCAGCACATGGACATTCTTCTGATAGGTTGGCGGTGAGGTGAGTAGGAGTCAGCATCATCAGCCTTCAGGTTCCAGCTGGTCTAGGGTCTGCATGCTTGTGGACAACATACCATTGTTAATCTTAACTTCTCCCACCTGGAGGGGTTTCAGTATCTGCAAAACAGCTGAAAGACATTGTTTTGTGTATCCCTTGATAGGGAACCAGGACCTTGCCCCCAAGGTTGCACTGTTGTTTCTCTTGACTGTTTGTTTCTCCCTGGTCTTGTATCCCCTCCCATCCTTAGTTAACAACTGCCTGAACCTAGTTAACAACTGCCTGAATCTGCCTGTTGGAACTCAAGGAATGTCATGGAGGCTGATGAAGGCTATTGATTGTCATCAAAGAAATGGGGGGCACAGAAAAGCTTTGTGTCCAGTAGCTCTACAGGACCCTGCTCGGTATCACTCCCGGGAAGTATCTGGAATGCTGGGGGAGCTTCATGTTCTCTTGCACTCCCCTTTTCCCACCGGAGAAACTTTAGGCCCAGGGGATCCCCTCAATGCAGCACTGAACTGACCTTGTTGGGGGGGCTGTTGTCAAAGTGAAAACACTCCTCTTAACCTTCTCATGCTGTTTTTCTCAGATTTTGTGGTTGAAAGGGATGCTTCAGACTCACCCCTTTGTTCTGGGATCTTCAGAAAGGTATCTTGTCTATGGATAGTTGCTAGTTTCCCTTTCCCTGAGGGGGACTGAACTCAGGAACTACATATTTTGCCATCCATCTTTCTCCTGGTTCCAGTTTTATTAAACCATTGTTTCATATGCTTTATCTGGGTTTTCAGTTGTTTCAGGCTTAATGGTAAATCTGATCTCTGTTATTTCATCGTGGCCAGAAGACATTCTGTATATCTTTTTGCACAGTGAATATAAGAAAACATTCAATTACCTAAATATTCAGATAAAGAGACTGTTCTTGCAGGTTGACTTTTTTCTTTATGGGGTTTGGAAAGAATAGTCCTTTCCAATAGCCCTTATTCTGTACATTTTTTACATTGACTTCTCTGTTACTTTTCTTTACCTATAGTTTATCCACAGTTGGATTAGATTATTGTGTCACTAATAATCTAATGAATTATTAGAAATCACTAATTCATTTCTATTTTATTAGAATTAGATTGGCATTAGTACTTAATGGAACTCTGCCGAAAAGACCTTATGCTATTTCTTCATGCCTGTTTTCCCCTAACGTTATTCCATCAACGTATGAAGAAATGAGATAAAAAGGAGAACCTAGACATATCTTTCTATTGTCTGAAATTTTGTATCACTAAAGTATATTCCGGAAAAGGAAATGCTTATCCTATGGTATATTGCTGCTAAAATATTGAATAAGTTACAAGGGGTGGTACTTTTATTTTGTTTGAAATTATTTCCTAAAACCCAGCCATCTAATTCAGAAAGTAAGAGCCAAGTTCTAAAAACTATATACCAGGAAATGCCTCATTTATGAATGTATACATATTTGTGCTCATAAATTGGGTAATTGTACACCTAACAACTCTCTTCATTTTATCATTATTCTGTTGCTTGTATACAAATGAAGGCTTTTTTAATTCAAATTCTGTAGCCTGGAAAACTCATGCTTAGAGGATGGCTATCTTTCTTAATTCTGTTTAGTGTTAGGGCATACAAGTTCATGTGAAATTATAGAATACTTTATTTACTCTGATATAACTGTAACAGGAGCTTCTTTACTAAGCATGCATTCTGAAGGGGTAAAGTAATTAACAGTTAATTTGGTTACATCTGTTATATAAAAATGCTAGAAAGGGTATTAAAAATTTCATGTCTTTTTTTGAATTTTATTTTATTTTTTTATTCAGCAGGTTCTTATTAGTTGTCTATTTTATATATATTAGTGTATATACACCAATTCCAATCTCCCAGCTCATCCCACCACCACCACTACCACATCCCCCCACCCCCACCCCTACTTTCCCCCCTTGGGGTCCATACGTTTGTTCTCTACATCTGTGTCTCTTTCTGCCTTGCAAACTGGTTCACCTGTACCATTTCTCTAGATTCCACATATATGCATTGATATATGATATTTGTTTTTCTCTTTCTGACTTACTCTGTATGACAGTCTCTAGGTCCATCCATATCTCTACAAATAACCGAATTTCGTTCCTTTTTATAGCTAAGTAATATTCCATTGTATGTATGTACTACATCTTCTTTATCCATTCGTCTGTCGATGGGCACTTAGGTTGCTTCCATGACCTGGCTATTGTAAATAGTGCTGCACTGAACATTGGGGTGCATGTGTCTTTTTGAATTTATGGTTTTCTCTGGGTATATGCCCAGTAGTGGGACTGCTGGGTCATATGCTAATTCTATTTTTAGTTTTTTGCGGAACGTCCATAACTGTTCTCCGTAGTGGCTGTATCAACTTACATGCCAACGAACAGTGCAAGAAGTTTCCCTCTTCTCCAACCTGCTCCAGCATTTGTTGTTTGTAGATTTTCTGATGATGCTCATTCTAACCAGTGTGAGGTGATACCTCATTGTAGTTCCCAGCACCACTTACTGAAGAGACTGTCTTTTCTCCATTGTATATCCTTGCCTCCTTTGTCATAGATTAGTTGACCATAGGTGCATGGGTTTATCTCTGGGACTTCTATCCTGTTCCATTGATCTATATTTCTGTATTTGTGCCAGTACCATATGATCTTGATTACTGTGGCTTTGTAGGATAGTCTGAAGTCAGCGAGTCTGATTCCTCCAGCTCTGTTTTGTTTTGTTTTGTTTTGTTTTGTTTTGCAGTATGCGGGCCTCTCACTGTGTGGCCTCTCCCATTGCGGAGCACAGGCTCTGGACGTGCAGGCTCAGCGGCCACGGCTCACCGGCCTAGCCACTCCATGGCATGTGGGATCTTCCCGGACTGGGTCACGAACCCGTGTCCCCTGCATTGGCAGGCAGACTCTAACCACTGCGCCACCAGGGAAGCCCTGCAGCTCCGTTTTTCTCTTTCTGATCTTTTGTTCTTAGTGTATAGGAATGCAAGAGATTTCTATGCATTAATTTTGTATCCTGTAACTTTACCAATTCATTGATGAGCTCTAGTAGTTTTCTGGTGGCATCTTTAGGATTATCTGTGTATAAGCATCATGTCATCTGCAAACAGGGAAAGTTTAATTTTTTTTTTCAATTTTGTTTCCTTTTTTTTTTTTTCTTCCAGATTTTGCACCTGGACACTTTTCCCAGAGCAACAATGGCAACCCAAAGATCCGGGGAAAGCTAAAGAAACCCTTCAGCAACAGCCAGGGAAAGAAACTTCCGCCCCACCCCACCTCCATTAGATTTTCTCTGAGGACCCTTAAGTAGCAGAGCATCCAGGGGCCAAGGGAGTCAGGGTATGAGAGGCTTCCGACTTCTCTCGGGTTGTTCTCGGATGTTGGATGCGTGTTGGAGGGGCAGGATGGCCCCCTTCCCAGGTGTGTGATCCCGGCTGGGCAGGGCCCTCACGCCCACCGGCCCTCACCGGTAAGTGAGGATGAAGGAAAGGGGAACCAACCTCTCCCCGTTATTTTTGGTGAACATGCGGAAAGGCAGCTCCCTCCCGGTGGATGTAAGAGGAGGGGTCATTATTCACCAGTGTGGGGGAGGGGAGCCAGCCACTCACCAGGGTAAGGGGGACGGGAAAGAAGAGGGACGAGCCAGGGGTGGAAAGAGGACTAGGAGGGTGAGGCGGACTGGTTTCTGAACCCCTCCCCTCTCGCGGACAAGAGGTGTGGGGAGCGCCTCCCTCCAACCTCTGACCAGACCCACAGATTCCTCCAAAAGCTCCGGGAACTTACACAGGATCATCGATGTGAAGAGAAGCAACTGTTTGCTCCCGACTTTCGCCTTTGTCCCCAACATGACCGGCCTAGCCGCTCCATGGCATGTGGGATCTTCCCGGACCGGGGCACGAACCCATATCCCCTGCATTGGCAGGTGGACTCTCAACCACTGCGCCACCAGGGAAGCCCTCTTGTCTTGTTCTTGATCTTAGAGGAAATGCTTTCAGTTTTTCACCATTGAGAATGGTGTTTGCTGTGGGTTTGTCGTATATGGCCTTTACGATGTTGAGGTAGGTTCCCTCTGTGCCCACTTTCTGGAGGGTTTTTATCATAAATGTGTGTGGAATTTTATCAGAAGCTTTTTCTGCATCTATTGGGATGAGCATATTGTTTTCATTCTTCAATTTGTTAAAATGTTGTATCACATTGATTGATTTGCGTATATTGAGGAATCCTTGCATCCCTGGGATAAATCTCACTTGATCATGGTTTATGACCCTTTTAATGTGTTGTTGGATTCTGTTTGCTAGTATTTTGTTGAGGATTTTTGCATCTATATTCATCAATGATATTGTTCTGTAATTTTCTTTTTTGTAGTATCCCTACAAAAAAGTGATGGTGGCCTCGTAGAATGAGTTTGGGAGTGTTCCTTCCTCTGCAATATTTTGGAAGAGTTTGAGAAGGATGGTGTTAGCTCTTCTCTAAATGTTTGATAGTATTCACCTGTGAAGCAATCTGGTCCTGGACTTTCATTTGTTGGAAGATTTTGTTTTTGTTTTTGTTTTTGTTTTTTGCGGTACACGGCCCTCTTGCTGTCGCGGCCTCTCCCATTGCAGAGCACAGGCTCCGGACGCGCAGGCTCAGAGGCCATGGCTCACGGGATGAGCCGCTCTGCGGCATGTGGGATCTTTCCAGACCGGGGCCCGAACCCGTGTCCCCTGCATCAGCAGGCGGACGCTCAACCACTGCGCCACTAGGGAAGCCCTGTTGGAAGATTTTTAATCAGTTTCAATTTCATTACTTGTGATTGGTCTGTTCATATTTTCTATTTCTTCCTGGTTCAGTTTTGGAAGGTTATACCTTTCTAAGAATTTGTCTATTTCTTAAGGTTTTCCATTTTCACAACTACCATTTTCAAGGTTGACTTTGGCATAGAGTTACTTGTAGTAGTCTCTTATGACCTTTGTTTTTCTGCGGTGTCTGTTGTAACGTCTCCATTTTCATTTCTAATTTTATTCATTTGAGTCTTCTCCCTCTTTTTCTTGATGAGTCTGGCTAATGGTTTATCAATTTTGTTTATCTTCTTAAAGAACCAGCTTTTAGTTTTATTGATCTTTGCTGTTGTTTTCTTCATTTATATTTCATTTATTTCTCCTCTGATCTTAATGATTTCTTTCCTTCTACTAACTTCAGGTTTTGTTTGTTCTTCTTTCTCTAGTTCCTTTAGGTGTAAGATTAGATTGTTTATTAGAGATTTTTCTTGTTTCTTGAGGTAGGCTCGTATTGCTCTAAACTTCCCACTTAGAACTGCTTTTGCTGCATCCCACAGGTTTTTGGATTGTCGTGTTTTTGTTGTCATTTGTCTCTAGGTATTTTTTGATTTTCTCTTTGACTCCTTCCATGATCTGTTGGTTATTTAGTAATGTATTCTTTAGCCTCCATGTGTTTGTGTTTTTTACGTTTTTTCCCCTGTAATTGATTTCTAATCTCATAGCGTTGTGGTCAGAAAAGATGCTTGATATGATTTCAGTTTTCTTAACTTTACCAAGACTTGAATTGTGACCCAAGATGTGATCTATCCTGAAGAATGTTCCATGTGCATTTGAGAAGAAAGTGTAATCTGCTGTTTTTGGATAGAATGTCCTGTAAATATCAATGAAATGTATTTGGTCTGTTGTGTCATTTAAAGCTTGTGTTTCCTTATTAATTTTCTGTCTGGTTGATCTTCCATTGGTGTAAGTGACGTGTTAAAGTCCCCCACTATTACGGTGTTACTGTCTATTTCCTCTTTTATAGCTGTTAGCATTTGCCTTATGTATTGAGGTGCTCCTATGTTGGGAGCAACATATATATATATATATATATATATATATATAAATATATAAATATATATATATATATATATATATATATATATATATAGATATCTTGATCATTATGTAGTGCCTTTCCCTTATTTATTTTCATTTTGGATGATCTGTCCATTGGTGAAAGTGGGGTGTTAAAGTCCCCTACTATGATTGTGTTACTGTCGATTTCCCCTTTTATGGCTGTTAGTATTTGCCTTATGTATTGAGGTGCTCCTATGTTGGGTGCATAAATATTTACAATTGTTATATCTTCTTCATGGATCGATCCCTTGATCATTATATAGTGTCCTTCTTTGTCTCTTGTTATAGTTTTTACTTTAAAGTCTATTTTGTCTGATATGAGAATTGCTATTCCAGCTTTCTTCTGATTTCCATTTGCATGTAATATCTTTTTCCATCCCCTCACTTTCAGTCTGTATGTGTCCCTAGGTCTGAAGTGGGTCTCTTGTAGACAGCATATATATGGGTCTTGTTTTTGTATCAATTCAGCAAAGCTGTGTCTTTTGGTTGGAGCATTGAATCCATTTACATTTAAGGTAATTATCGATATATATGTTCCTATTATCATTTTCTTAATTGTTTTGGATTTCTTTTTGTAGGTCCTTTTATTCTCTTGTGTTTCCCACTTAGAGAAATTCCTTTAGCATTTGTTGTAGAGCTGGTTTGGTGGTGCTGAATTCTCTTAGCTTTTGATTGTGTATAAATCTTTTGATTTCTCCATCGAATCTGAATGAGATCCTTGCCAGGTAGATTAATCTTGATTGTAGGGTCTTCCCTTTCATCACTTTCAATATATTGTACCACTCCCTTCTGGCTTGTAGAGTTTCTGCTGAGAAATCAGCTGTTAACATTATGGGAGTTCCCTTTTATGTTGTCATTTTTCCCTTGTTGCTTTTAATAATTTTTCTTTGTCTTTAATTTTTGTCAGTTTGATTACTATGTGTCTTGGCATGTTTTTCCTTGGGTTTATCCTGCCTGGGACTCTCTGCACTTCCTGTACTTGGGTGGCTATTTCCTTTCCCATGTTAGGGAAGTTTTCATCTATATTCTCTTCAAATATTTTCTCGGGTCCTTTTCCTTTCTCTTCTCCTTTTGCGACCCCTATAATACGAATGTTTGTTTGTTTAATGTTGTCCCAGAGCTCTCTTAGGCTGTCTTCATTTCTTTTCATTCGTTTTTCTTTATTCTGTTCCATGGCAGTGAATTGTACCATTCTGTCTTCCATGTCACTCATCCGTTCTTCTGCTTCAGTTATTCTGCTATTGTTTCCCTCTAGTGTATTTTTTATTTTAGTTACTGTATTGTTCATCTCTGTTTGTTGGTTCTTTAATTCTTCTAGGTGTTTGGTCTTTAATTCTTCTAGGTCTTCGTTAAACATTTCTTGCATCTTCTCGATCTTTGCCTCCATTCTTTTTCCAAGGTCCTGGATCATCTTCCCTATCACTATTCTTAATTCTTTTTCTGGAAGGTTGCCTATCTCCGCTTCATTTAATTGTTTTTCTGGGGTTTTATCTTGTTCCTTCATCGGGTACATATCCCTCTGCCTTTTTATTTTGTCTATCTTTCTGAGAATGTGGTTTTCTTTCCACAGTCTGCAGGATTGTAGTTCTTCTTGCTTCTGCTGTCTGCTCTCTTCGTATTAGTTTTCTACTCAGGTTGATAGCTAAGTTTAAGTTCTGCCAAGTATAATTTAGAAATTTTTTCCTGAAAATGATTGTGATGGTAAGAATAGATATCCCAGGCATTTTGATATTACAGCTCATCTGTAGAATGACTGACCCCCAGATACAATAGTCCTGTTAAGCTTTATTGACAGACACTGTGCTTCGTACTTTTAGAGGCAGTTTCTCATTTAAATAGATTTTGGAAGAAAAATCAGCCATTATTTAATCTCCTTAATATTTCTTCAAAAGTATATATATATATATATGTATGTATGTATATAAATATGTGTATATGTATTCGTTTCCTATTGCTGCTGTAACACATACAATAAACTCTGTGGCTTAAAACAGAATAAATTGAAATTTATTCTGTTACAGTTTGGGAGGGCAGACGTCTGAAATGAGTTTCACTGGGCCAAAACCAAGGTGTCAGTGGGGCCACATTCACTAGAGAAGCTCTAGGGGAGAATCTGTTTCTTTGCCTTTTCCAGCTTCTAATGATGCCTTCCTTGCATTTTTTGCTCATGACCCCTTCCTCCATCTTCAAAACTAATTAACCACATCCTTCTCCTCTTTTGTAATAAAATTTCCTTCTACTCCCCTCTTATAAGAACACCTGTGGTTACAATTATGGCCCACCTGGGTAATCCAGGGCTGTCTTCCTATCTCAGTGTCCTTAACTTAATCACACATATAAGGATTCTTTTGTCACCTAAGGTAGCATTACAGGTTACAGGATTAGGATGTGGATATCTTTTATGGCCATAATGGAGTACAGAATACTGCCAAAAGTCACATAAAAACAAAATATGTTAGAAACAAGTACAGTTTGGAAAGAAGCTGTACAGGTTGATAATATAAGCAAGAGATCCTGGAGTTCCTCTGCTATATTCCAACATTTTGTATTGTTGACTGATATTTTCCATTCCTGACGTAAACGGAACATTAATCTTCAGGTTTTTTTTCTGGTTTACTTCATCTTCTGTTCTTGTATTTCCCTTCTTTTTAAAACCCATGCTTAGTAATCTAAGGTCATGAGTTCATGAATCGGAACCCAGATTTATATCTGATATTATATTTAATTTAGAAATAATTTGCATTTGATATTTGAACATAGTCACAGGTTCAGTTATGTGCTTTCTTACTCCTTTTAAGCCTTTTTGTCACCCTCTCCTTCAACTTTGTTATTCTCAGCACTAATGAAAAATTGATCGCTTTGCCACTGATGGTGTTATTCTAAGTTGTATGATGAACGTTTTTAGGAGACCGTTCTAAAGGTTCCTTAATTCCTAGAAGATCATACATCTATGAGCTAGATTATTTTTGTGTGTGTTTGTTCAGTTTCATTCCAGTGTTTACATCTTACTCTATAGCTTTGGAGAGAAAATTTCATTTGGTACTTCTAATATATGATATGGCCCAGTGACTTCTAGAGTTACCAATAAATAATGTTTTAGGAAAGTAAACATGTATTTTGTTGCATAATTTATAAGCTAAATGTTTCCATTTTCTTCCTTGAACTACAGAATACCAGAAGGCCCCATTGATCAGGGGCCAGCTTCAGGAAGGGTTCGTGCTTTAGAAGAGCAGCTTGTGAAGGCCAAAGAACAGATTGAAAATTATAAGAAACAAACTAGAAATGGTAGGTAATGATACATTGTTTTTCCTCTTCAATGTATTGACATTAGCACAAATAATTCAAAATTTCCTTTCATCAAAATGTTGGAAATGCTGATGCTCTCTATTCTTTGACTGCAGGTCTGGGGAAGGATCATGAAATCCTAAGGAGGAGGATTGAAAATGGAGCTAAAGAGCTCTGGTTTTTTCTACAAAGTGAGTTGAAGAAATTAAAGAATTTAGAAGGAAATGAACTCCAAAGACATGCAGATGAATTTCTGTCAGATTTGGGACATCATGAAAGGTACTACATTTACATTTCATTTGGGGTTTAGTAAAGAGTATTATCTAAGAATGGGAAATGGGAACTTTTGTTAATTTCCCTGCTGAATGGTAAATGATACCTTCCATGTTTAGAAGCAGTAGAGTACCTGAGGGCTCAGTGGACAGTAATTGCCAAATGTAGTTCATCACCAGAAAATATTATTTTAAATGAATTTCTAGAAATCTTTATACCCTAAATAAACTCAGAAGATAGCGGTGTCAGCCAACAATGCATTAAAATATCTTCTTTAAACTTCCTTATTATACAACCAATATTTGAAGTGACGTGTACAGTTTTACATTACAGTACATTCATTGGAACTCATACTGAGGCTGCCAGTTATGTTTCTAACTGAAGCATTGAAAACTTCAAAATAGCAACTTTTTAGGGTTTCTCGTGAAAGGGTAATAAGTTTTTGATAAAAAGGAACATTCTGTTAATTGCTCTTCCATTTAGTTGCTTGAAAGAAGAACCTGAAATCTGCCTAGTTAAATTTGTTTCTCTTGTTTGCACATTTCTGAAAATATGGAGTTTATCCTCCATAGGAAAGGACACATTTTGGTGCTGGTGTGTTCATGCAGAACAAAATGTATCTGAGAATCATTATAGATATGTAAAACCTGTCCTTAGGCCTATTATTTTTGCAAGTCTGTACTCCCAGTAGGATTCTGATGGCAATTACTGTCTCATTAGTGAACAATAGAAGAAAACTTGTTGTATTAACACAACCTACCACTCTGAAGAGGAAAAGAATTACCCACAACCAACAGATTCATATATATTAACATCATCAGCAATATTGTAGTGATTTTGAAATATTGCTCTGCTGTTTTAAGTGAAATTACAAATAAAATCTGTCAGTTTATTTGTATCATTTTAGCATTAGTGAATCTACAGCAATAACATAGCATAAATTTCAAGGGGCATTGACTTATTAGGCCACAGATTTGGCAGTCCCTTTGAAATTTTTAGCTTAGCTTTCAATCAAGCCATACTTAGACCACTAGACCAAATACTGACTAATTCTGTCCTTAATGCTTCTCTACCCTAAGCTGATTCTAGGCACCAAAGTTATGTTATTTGGAACTGTGTGCTTGTGTGCTTTGCTTATTGCAGTTTTATAGGAAAGTGTAGATCTGAAGAGGCTTTGAGTTGGGAAGCCTATATGGTATTTAAAGGATAATTTTGGCTCTTGACTACTGATAGAATGTTTAATTTTAAAGTTTGAGTGATTTAATTACTTGAGTTTTTCATTGTTTGGTCTCTTCCAAATTAAAATAATTACTTATAAATTATTTTGTGCATATATTTTGTAACTATATGTAGAAATTGGAAAACATGTACAAATGAAAATCTTGGGCCCTGAAAAGTTGATGTAAATCAGTGTTAAGTTTTTTGTGAGTTCCGGTTTAAATACATTATGTTTCTTGACACTACCTTTTAGTAAATGTTAAATAATAATATTTCACTGCAAACAAAAAATGAAAGGTACCCAAAATATCCAAGTTGATTTCTTTTGCTGTCTTAAGCAGAAATTATAATGAACTTGGGATACAACTTTGCAGGGTAGTAATTTAACTCCAGGCAGCCACATTAGAATGCAGTGATACAAATAATGAGCAAAGGACAACCAAACATTAGAGAAATAACCTTTAAAGTAATGAATGTACAAATAGAGAGGATTTGTATGTATGTAGAATATGCCGTCTTACTGGTAATTTCCAAGATAAGTGTAAGAATTAAAATTAAAACAGACTTTTGTTTGTCTCTCATGATTTTTACAGTACACAAAAATCCCCATTTTCTTTTTACACTTGCCCAAATCATAGTGTACAAATTATCTCTGGACTGAAAGTCTGTATTCGCTGAAGAATCAGTTAGAGGTTGAGTCTATCAGTTTTCTTGTTCAGATTTCCCTTTGAATCACTCATCATTTTTTGGTTTAGAAAGACATCAGTTATAGAGAAGTAACTTATGGGCTTTTGTTTCTTCAGAAGGGGTTTCTTTCTATCTTAGAACTTTGTTCTGATAGAAACACTGATCCTCCTTTTTTTCCTTTCTAAATCAACTTTATTGTGGCATAATTTATTTACAGTAAAAAGTACATATTTTAGTCTGTAGTTCGGTGAGTTTTGACAAATGCTCATAGTTTCATAACCACCACTGCAATCCAGATGCAGAACACTGCTACCACCCCAAGAAAATTCCTTCTGCCTCTTTAGAGTCAGCACTGCCCCACCCCCACACCAGTCCCTTGCAGTCACCCAATCTGTCTCCTGCCCCGATAATTTTACCTTTTCCAGAATTTTATGTAAATGCAATCACACTGTGTAGTTTTTTGAGTGTCGTTTCTTTTACTTGGTATAATGCATTTGAGATTCACCCGTGTTGTTTTGTGTATGGGTAGTTCATTCCTTTTTATTGCTAAGTAATATTCCATCGTATGGACCTACCACAGTTAGTTTATCCATTCACCAGTTGAAGCACATTTGGGTTTTCCATTTTTTGGCGATTATGTATATATAAAGCTACTATAGACGTTAACATACACGTTTTTTGTGGAAACATGTTTTCACTTCTTTTGGATTAATACATAGGAGTGGGTTTGATGGGTCATGTATGGCAGTTCCTTAGGAACTGGGCCGCACAGCAGGAGGTGAGCGGCGGGCGAGCAAGCAAAGCTTCATCTGCGTCTCCCCATCGCTCGCATTACCGCCTGAATCCCCCTCCTCCCCACCCTGTCTGTGGACAAATTGTCTTCCATGAAACCAGTCCCTGGTGCCAAAAAGGTTGGGGACTGCTGATGTATGGAGTGAATATTTAATTCCGTAAGATATCGCCAGACTGTTTCCCAAAGGGTAGTATTATTTTGTATTCTCATCAGCAGTGTGTAAGAGTTCCAGTTGCTCTGTATCCTTGTTGCACTTGGTGTTGTCAATTTTTACATTTTCCTCTTACCATTCTAACAGGAGTGTAGTGTTATATCATAATGGTTTTAATTTGCAATTCCTTACTAATGATATCGAGCATCTTTTCATGTGCTTAATTGCCATCCATATAACATCCTTGGTAAAGTGTCTATTCCAAATCACATGCTTAATTTTGGGGGAATTTTTTTTCTTTTTATTGAGCTATAAGCATTCTTCATTTATTCTGGATACAAGTCTTACCTGTGCATTTTAGAAAGCTCATTCTGAGAGCCGTGTGAAGGAAAGTCTGTTGTCAGGAAATGAGAAAGATTTTACAGAAGTCCAAGTAAGTGATAATGAGCTTCTGGACCTGGGTAGTTGGTAGTAGGAATAGAAAGGGATAAATGCGTGAAAAATAGAAGCTGCAGGACTTGGTAACTGATCCAATATAGGGAGATGGGGGACTCAAAAGTAATTGAGGACTTGTAATTTCCTGGGAGGACAGCTTTCATAAATGGACATCATTGTTTCTTTTGTAGTAATTTGGCTTTTTTCCCTGACAAAGTGTAATCTCCTGAGGACTGGAACTCTAACTTCAGTTTCTTCTCTACCCTGCAGTACTAAGCACTCATTATTTAGTTAGTGTTCAGTAAGTTATGTCTTTTTTATTTGCTGGGGAGGCATGTATGTACATTCTTTGATTATTTCACACTCTACTTTGTACCTCCCTGTAAAAATAATCCTGTTCCATTGAAAGATTTATGAATATTATGCAACTAAAGAAAATTAAATAATTGAGGTAAAAATATTCTCCTGTAATTGAGAATCCCAAAAGGTATGAAGGGCAAGTTATAGGAGTAAAGTCATTTACCTCTGAATAAAACTGGAAGCTCCAGTTAATTTTAACAGTGGGTTCTGCAAAACAGAGAGTATCTGTTAGAAGTCAAGGATATATAGGGAAGGAAATGGTTTGACAGGAAGCATGGTGGGACTGGAAGAAAACCTGACATAGAAGGATTTTTTTACTCAGTGCCCTTGACTTCATGTTTGATTTGCTTTGGAGGATTTAAGTGATTCCTGTATCTAAAAGTAGTCTTGAGACTTCAGTTATACATGAATCACTAAAAATAAAACTATCATAGTGTTTCTGATTTGGAATGTAATTCTGATTCTAAGCAATGAAGTATGGACTTTCTTTTAATTGAATGTGAATGATAAAAAATAATGTTGCTTACCAAATACATCTAATCATTTGTTTACATTTCGTGGACTGTTGGCTCAGTAGTTTCTTAAATACATCTAAAAATTTGTTAAAATTGAGGGGAAAAAACCCACTTAGCCTCATCATAAACTTATTAAGGTTGTTAGAGTCGGAGAACTGGTTTAGATCTTATGTCTTATTCCACGGTGCTACTCTCCTTGCAAGGAGAGGAGAAAGAGTAAAGTGAATATGGAATATTATTTTCTTTTGATGACCCTGAGCTTTTGGAATCAATCTATCTACTTGCTTTACCAACAAAACTGGGACTTCAGTTTAATATTGAAAAGGAAAAAAAATGTATCCTTACTTTTTACACATCTTTCATACTCAGCTTTTATTGCCTCTTAGACCTTTATAGCTTAATGTGGTAAGTAAAATTGCATATCTTTCATCTTAATTCTTCAAAAGGTAATACACCATACCTAAAGTATATAAATCAGAATCCTTTTATATATGTTTATTAGTGTATATTAGATTTCTTTTTATATGTGTGAACAATATGAATGGTTTATTGCACTGCTATTATGGAAGGTATATTTCAACTAAGTCAATTTTAGGAGCAGAGCTCTTATTTATTTTCTAAATAAATTTCCTAGAAGCCTAATATAAAAAACTAAATGTTGAGTAAATCACAAATATTGCTAATGTCCTCAATTGTCATACTAAGTAGAAATATTTAGTTTCCAAACATTTTAACTTGTAAAGTCATGGTCATAGATATTATTGAAGATATTTGAAATTCAATACTTATCATCTGATAAATAGAGGCATATCTCACAACAGTCTCTTCTCAACACATAGGTAAATTAGAAAGTAGGGAAGCCAAAAGTTCTCTGTCCTAAATTGTTAAGAAATTTTGTGTGTCACTGTTGTTACTGTAGTGGTTTTCAAGCTTCAGCAAGGCATCAAGAGCACCTGGAGAGCTTCTTAAAATACAGATTGCTAAATGCCATCCTCAGAGTTCCTGATTCAGTAGGTCTGGAGTGAGGCCCGAGAATTTCCGTTTCTAACACATTCATAAGTGATGTTGAAGTTGCTGGTCTTTGAGAACTAAGGCTCTACAGAATCCCTGCTTCTCTTTATGAGTTCACCACTGATAGAGGTTGTCTAGGTTTCTTGGAAAAAATCACATTTCTCTGTAGATTAGTGGACCTATCTGTAAACTGTGGGGAAAGACTCTTCTTTTGCTCCCCACTTGATGCTGTTCCTTTTAGTGAGGGGACCATGTTTCTTTTCTAGAATGTGGCTCCCACTGTTCATTACTTAAAATACCTGTCATTAATGCAGCTTGGATGCCAAATGTCATACCTGATATGGGATTCAGCTCACCTGAGATTTTTAGCAAAATGCTATTGACCCAGTTAGCCTATTACTTGAGAGCTAGTATCTAGTAGAGCTTGATCCCTGCCTGCTGCTACAGTTGGGTGATAAACTGCTAGTTAATTAGTAATATTCTTTGTCTTTTAGAAGGTTTTTTAAGAATTTAGAGGGGCTGATGGTATAAGAAATAAATACAGAGTAGCATATTATTATTACCTGCTGTATTGATCTCAAGCATTAGTATTATTTGATTTTTCAGTTGATGATTTCATTCTAATGATTGTATGTGACCACACTTCTTAGTAATACAGTCACATTTACCTGGTGCTTTTGATATCATTGATCATGAATTGACCCTGGCCTGTCTCTTTGAAATAGCAAGAGGGAAATCAGCAATTGAGAGTGATTATTTTTGTCATTATGGTTTTATTATTTATGTAGTAGTTGTAGGCTCAGTGCTTGGATTTACAGCCTCATAGATTTGGCTCTCAACCTCTGAGGGTGTCATGGAAAGTTTGTCTTACCATGCTTTTTGGTTATCCAGAGATACATTTAACTTAATCATTGTCACTTTGGCTCTTTTTGTCACCTTTATGGTGCCAAACGCCAGTTTATGAAATAGTTACTGGAGTTGCTTCTTTCTTATTTTAAATTATATTAATTATTAAAGGACAGGAGGGCTCACAGGACTGATGAGCTATTTCTCAATTAAGTTGACTGAAACTATTGAGAAACAATCTAGTAAAGTAGCAGTCTCATCACTCCTGCCTGGTTTGCATCATCTCATTATCAGTAATATGTAAAGCAGCTTTGCTAAGACTGAGATCAGCTGTGTTTCCAAAATGATGAACGATACTTATGGCTAATTAAGCTGATTGGCTTTTTGCTACGTGTATAGGGGACTATGTAACAAAAGCACTTCAAATCAGAAAAGGGGTACAATATCTGACTGGTTGTAGGGCAAGATTGGTAGGTTAATAGCTTATGGATCTATTTGATCAGAATTGCTGGTCATAACCATTGTGGTCCCGTAGCTTGTGTTTTCACTCTCTTTATAATGTAGACTCTACTCAACTGTCTTTGAAAGGTCCAAGAATTGAAATTTTCACTCTTGAATAGTTTTGTGAACCTTCAAATCTATTATTCTTTGTTTTTTGTTTCATTACATACACACTTAATTTCTTTGATGTGTGATTTAATTGATTCTTACATTAAGCTGGAATGTAGATACTCGTTCTCCAGCTTTTAATTCCTTTGGACAAAATGTTTTTGTATGATTGTTTTTCTACTAAGGAATCCAGGCTTATTTTTAAGTGGTACTAGAACATTTCTCTTAATATCCTTGGACAAAGGGAGATATTGTCATATGAAGTGGTCCGTATTCTGCTTATCACTTAGTTTCTATCAGCCAGATTGTGATTCTCCATCTTGTGTAAGGGAACATTCTCCCCTAAAATAAAATTTGCATTGGGAGGAGAACCTGCAGGTGGAAGAGTGTGTCTCATCTTGTGGCCCTAGTTCTGTTTTTTGCCTGCCCCCACCTTACATCTCCTTGGGTGTGGTTTCCAAACTCAAGAATTATTTTGACATTAAAAATAACTACTTACTAAGGATTTCCTACATGCCAGTCACTGTGATAAAGGCTCTCCATTCATTATCTTATTTTGTCAACATAGTAATATTGATAGCCTCCTCATTTTATAAATAAAGTTATACTCAGACCTAGAGAATTCAGATAGCTTATGCAAGGAAGTGGCAGAGCTGTTATATTCTAAAATCCTTTCTCTTAATTGCTAAATACTTCTCTGAGCTTTATTTTTCTCTTCTACATGTGGAGATATAATTGCTGTATTACAGCATTGTGATGATTAAATGTGGGAAAATATATAAAACACTTTCCACAGTCACTGACACATTGTAGGTTCTGGTAGACTCTAGTCAGACCTGCACAAGGAAAGTCCTGTAAGAGGATATAACTAGAAAATTCTTAGATCCTCCAAGGAAGGCACAGGTAAGGGGAGATTGTCACAGTGCTCAATAGGAAGATCTGGAACCTAAACATAAGCCTAGTGGACATCACTCACCAAATAGCATAATTATTGCCTTATGTGGTAGTATGAGCTGTTTTTGTTGTTGCCCTTCTGGACTCCTCTCCACCCATGTGAGCTGTCAGAATGGTGGTATTCTAAAATTCCCGCTGAGAGAACATGGGAGGCAATGGAGCATTGTCTGCCTATCTGTCTCCTGGTCACATTTTTATCCTTTGCACTGCTTACTTCTGCCCTAGGAGCAAACCAAAGGATTGCCCTTGATCCATATTTACCTATGGATTAGGCTCTGTGGTGTAGCCTCCCTTAGTCACATTTACTTTAATAAATGTCAGTTTCTTCACCTTGGGCTTTTCTTCCTTGAATTATATCAGCTCTGTGCTGGCCCTCAGGGAGAATTTCCCTCTTCAACATTTTGAATCAGGTATAAGCAAAATACTCTCCTTGTGGTTCTTCATTGGCATAGAGACAGACTAGAACATTTAAAAAGAGTTTTGTGAATATTAAGGTATAAAAATAGGAAAATTAACAGAAAATACAAAGAACATAAATGTAGCCCAGTTTTTGAAGAAGAGGTTTTGATGCCTGTCATAGCTGGCTTTCTCTTAGAGTCACAGATGTTGGTCTAGTCTATGACTTATCTTAATGCATGTGTATTCTACCCTCAAATGACTAGCACTATTCTGCTGGTACTTTGCCTGGGTTTGTATTTCCCAGGCTTTAATACCTCAGGCCTTTAGATTCACCACCCACGTCCTAGATTTTTTGGTATCTTCATAGTCAAAACCAAGACATCCAGATTACCAGCTTGAGGGATACCTCTAGGAGATTTGATTTGAGAATGGAGTCACTGAAAATCCAGAATTTCTGTGGAATGGTTTTCAGGCACCATGTTTCCCAATAATGGGCCACAACTGAAACTTTCTGTTTGATTATCCTCATGTCTTTGGCTAAAAGGTGACAAATTTTGCAGGATGGTAACGTCTAAACATTATTGGATTAGCAAAGAACTACAGCTGACCCTTGAAAAATGCGGGGGTTAGGGGAACCAATCCACTGCACAGTAAAAAATCCACGTATACCTTTTGTCTTCGCAAAAACTTAACTACTAGTAGCCTACTGTTAACCAGAATCCTTACTGATAACATAAACAGTCGATTAACACGTATTTTGTATGTTATATGTATTATATACTGTAGTCTTAAAATAAACTAGAGAAAAGGAAATGTTATTAAGGAAATCATAAAAAAGAGAAAATACATTTACAGCACTGTACTATATTGATACTGGAAGTTTATGTCCTCTGTTTACAAGATGAATTGTCTGTCAGTACCTACATCTATATTGTCTTATATGATACAAAACACTGAAGATATTATATGTATTATTAACATTAGAAAGCAAAAATGAAAAGATAACATGAAAAAAATTCATTTATGTGCAGCTGTAACAATACATGCATTATACCTGTAACAGCAATGATTGCTTTAAAGGAGGTAAGTGTAATCAATGTAATTGCTTCATGGTAGCCTAGCCTATACACTAATAAATGAATTGTTTTAAAATTTTTATGGCATACAGTTTTACAATCATATTCATAATACAGTATTAGAAACATTGTTAAATTTTAAAAAAACACTTACCTATGATGATCGGCTGATATGCAGTTTCTCCAGTTATGAGGAAGGCATACTGTATGGTAATGTAATTCTTTGAAAACAAAGTTATAAAACAGTAAGAAAACTAACACATTATTAATTTTATATTAAATTATAGAATGTAATGCCTTTATGCCTATGTAAGGATAGACTAGTATCTACATATATTTTATACATTCATGATATACCTAACTTTTTCTTAATTTTTTCAATATTTCTAGACTATGCAGTTCATCTGTGAGTTTTTTAAAATTGTCTCAAATCTCAAAAAAATTTTCCAATATTTATTGAAAAAATTTACATATAACTGGACTCGCACAGTTCAAACGGTGTTGTTCAAAGGTCAACTGTAGGTTGAATTTAAAGTCATTTCCTGGGCTTGTCTTCCTTACGTGGTCTCCAGTGGGGAGGCCAAGAAAAAAAGTATTACAAAGGAAGCTTAATTTTAGTTGACTATTAGAATAGAGTGACTTATACTGTGACTCTGACTGCATTATCATAAAAAATTAGTGTACTTTTTTTGGTCTTTGGTCTTCTAGTTATAAAGTGGTTATTCCACTTTCTTGACAGATATTGGGATAAATATAAATAACTGATTGCTAAGACTTAGTAGTGATGTAACTTGGTAAAAACATTCACTTTTATGTTTTCTAATTTATTAAAATATACAGAGATCAGCTTTCATTCCCAGTGGGAAAGTGATGGCTTGATTACTATGACATGAAAGCATAAACCATGATAATTTATATATTTCAAAGAATTTTCACCTCTAAATTACACGTAATGTAGTTTTTTACCGGCTTGGGGCTATGTACTGATTGTCATGGAATGTAGTGCTATTTGTCTGTGTGTGTGTGTATCTTTAATTTAATGTAACGCTATGCAGAGCATATTGAATTTCCTTTATTCCTTCAACAGGCATTTGCTGATAGACTGGTTATTTATCCCACTGTACTACATCTCCAGAAACAATACTGCTATTTAAAGTTAAGACTTTCAACAAGTTTTGTGATCACTCCTATTTGATGGGTAGGAAAAAGCAAATGACCATGTTTGGATATGATGAAACCTATGAAATGTGAAGAATAATGGGTGTGATGAGAGTAATGGAAAAGAGGCCTATAAAACTGAGAAAATAATTTAAATAAACTTTAGCTTAGTCCTGTAACACCATTATAAGGAAAGACATCTCCTGTGTTTCCATGATCAACTCACACAATTTCATGAGTGGTAACTTTTCCCACAGCAACTGTAAAATAATACCATAGGCTACATAATAGCCCATAGGGGCCTCAGTTTCATAATCTGAAAAAAACTTGAACCTCTGTTCAGTGTGTAAGACTGTAAGTTTGTTTCTTAAGGAGGCAGTAAGGTGTAGATATGGTTTTTCCAACTAAAATTACTCTTTTTCATGAAAGAAATGTTTTGAATCTTAGGTGGGAATAATACATATAAAAACAGATAAAGCATCACATATTAGAGTCTTGTACTATTTTAAAAGGGTAAACATGGAAATAGTCAAGCTGTGAAGTGTCCTGTGCATGGATAATGTTGACACATTGAACAAATGCCTGAAATGCTTCACAGATGACCCTGTTATCCCAAAGCATTGTATAAAGCTGTTCCACTATTAGTTGGGTGAATATTCTAAACTGTGGCTATGATTTTGAATTTTTATTTGTATATTATTAATAGTTTTGTTTTATTCAAAGGGGCTATTATCAGGTATTCTCTGTTAATCGTATGTAGTTCTGATGATTTTCTATGATAGTAAATAAGACTTTAATTATTTTTCCAGTGGGTTTCCATTGCTTTGCTCCTAAATGGTTTATCATCTAGTTAAGAACGAGGAATAGAAGACAACTGAGACTATGTCATGTACTCCTAGATAAATCACAGTTCTTGAGGGCTGGTTTCATCATCTGTTAAATGAGTCCTCACTGATCAATCCCTTTCTTCAGGGTGCTATAAGGCACTGAGTATTGGGTCATTCTTCTGACTGGCTGTCAGTCCCACATATTACTGTCACCCTCATACCCAACAGATCTTTCCTCTTAGTTGTGGAATTATTAGTAGGTACTCTTCAGACACAAGGTAAAAGTTCTGAAGCAACTCTCTGAAGCATTCTAGCATAAATAGAAATGTCTTACTCTGTTTGGGCTACTATGACAAAAAAATATCATAGACTGCATGGCTTGTAAACAACAGAAATTTACTTCTCACAATTCTGGAAGGTGAGTTCAAGATCAAGGTACTGGCAGATTTGGTATCTGATGAGTGCCCTCTTTCTGCTCCATAGACAGTGCCTTCTTACTGTGCCCTCGTACTGTAGAAGGGGCTAGAGAGCTCTGTGGGGTCTGTTTTACAAGAGCACTAATCTCATTCATAAGGCTCCACCCTCATGACTTAAGCACTTCCCATATGCCCCACAGTTGAATACCATCACATTGGGCATTTAAGTTTCAATGGATGCGCTTGGGGGAGACACAGATGTTCAGTCTGTAGCAAGCAGCCACCACATATACTACTTTGTTTGTATTATCACTAATCCTTTTTAAAAAACTGTATGGAAGGTTTTATAATACTTATTTTAAAGTAAAGAAACTCTGTCTCAGAGATGTCAAAATAACTTTCCTAGGACACAAAGCTGGTAAGAGTTAGATCCCAAACTGAGAGATACATCTGTCTGGCTCTCAAAGCTCTTTTTCCTCTGATTCAAAATCTTTCGGATTTTGCATATTTACAATGAACAGAGTGTACATTTTTGTACTCCAGCCCCCTTACTTTGATATTTGTTGGTGCATAACATTTTGATTGTTGTACGTATAACATACAAAATATGTGTTAATTCTGTTTATGTTATCAATAAGGTTTCCGGTCAACAGTAGGCTATTAGTAGTTAAGTTTTGGGGGATTCAAAAGTGATATGCAGGGCTTCCCTGGCGGCGCAGTGGTTGAGAGTCCACCTGCCGATGCAGGGAACACGGGTTCGTGCCCTGGTCTGGAAAGATCCCACATGCCGTGGAGCGGCTGGGCCCGTGAGCCATGGCCGCTGAGCCTGCGCATCCGGAGTCTGTTTTCCTCAACGGGAGAGGCCACAGCAGTGAGAGGCCTGCGCGCGTACCACAAAAAAAAAAAAAAAAAAAAAAGGGATATGCAGATTTTCGACTCTGTGGGGGGTTCAGCACCCCTAACCCCTGAGTTGTTCAAGGGACAGCTGTATACTTTCTGATAAATAGAAATAAATTTCTAACTTTATAATTTTCACAAGCAAATAACACATAAGCATTCCCTGAACAGAAGAGTTAATATAAAGTGCAGAGAAGGGGAAAAACTGGAGTTATTACTTGTTAAGGATTATTCCCATAAATTCTCTAGCACAAAATTGGATTTGGGAAAGGTAAAAATTCTCAATATTATCTCATCTAAAATTCTTGAAAATTTTTTGCCACTTTTTCATTCAGTTATCTATTCAAAGATATATACTGAACGTTTTCTATGTGATCAGCACTGTTCTAAATGCTGGTTTGGGAGCAGGAAGGGGAGTTTGAAAAATACCCTGCTGCCATGGAGGTTAAATTCTAGTAGGGGGAGAAAGATAATAAAATAAAGAAGTAAATGATATATATATTAGAAGATAATTTCTTGGAGAAAAATAAAGCAGGCAAAGAGAAGGAAAAGCAAGGGATGTGATGGTGACTGGGTGTTGAATTTTTAAGTGAGATAATCTGGATAGCCTTTTGGAGAAGGTGACATATGAGCAAAATTTTGAAGGACATTTGGGTGAGCCATGTGGATGGGTATCTGGGAAACCAGCATTCCAGGGGAAGGAGGAGCAAATGCAAAGGTCCTAAAGTAGGAACATGGCTGACATGTTCAGGGGTTAGTAACAAGACTATATGGCTGAAATAGAGAAAACAAGGAGGACAGTAGTAGAAGATGAGATCAAAGAGGTAAGGGAGGAGGAGGAGCTTCAAGGTGGAGGAGGAGTAAGATGTGGAGATCACCTTCCTCCCCACAGATATATCAGAAATACATCTACATGTGGAACAACTCCTACAGAACACCTACTAAACGCTGGCAGAAGAGCTCAGACCTCCCAAAAGGCAAGAAACTCCCCACGTACCTGGGTAGGGCAAAAGAAAAAAGAAAAAAAAAAAGGCAAAGAATAGGGACGGGACCTGCACCTGTGGGAGGGAACTGTGAAGGAGGAAAGGTTTCCACACACTAGGAAGCCCCTTCGCGGGCGGAGACTGCGGGTGGTGGAGAGGGGAAGCTTCGGAGCCACGGAGGAGAGCGCAGTAACAGGGTGCGGAGGGCAAAGCGGAGAGATTACCGCACGGAGGATCAGTGCCGACCGGCACTCACCAGCCCGAGAGGCTTGTCTGCTCACCCGCTGGGGCGGGCGGGGACTGGGAGCTGAGGCTCGGGCTTCAGGGGTCGGATCCCAGGGAGAGGACTGGGGTTGGCGGCGTGAACACATCCTGAAGGGGTTAGTGCACCACGGCTAGCCGGGAGGGAGTCCGGGAGAAGTCTGGAGCTGCCAAAGAGACAAGAGGCATGTTCTTCCCTCTTTGTTTCCTGGTGCTCGAGGAGAGGGGATTAAGAGCACTGCTTAAAGGAGCTCCAGAAACAGGCACAAGCGGCAGCTATCAGCGCTGACACCAGGGACGGGCATGAAACGCTAAGGTTGCTGCTGCAACCACCAGGAAGCCTGTGTGCGAGCACAAGTCACTATCTACACCTCCCCTCCTGGAAGCCTGTGCAGCCCGCCACTGCCAGGGTCCCATGATCCAGGGACAACTTCCCCGGGAGAATGCACGGTGTGCCTCAGGCTGGTGCAACGTCATACTGCCCTCTGCCACCGCAGGCTCGGCCCGCATTCTGTACCCCTCCCTACCCCCGGCCTGAGTGAGCCAGAGCCCCCGAATCAGCTGCTCCTTTAACCCTGTCCTGTCTGAGCAAAGAACAGGTGACCTACACGCAGAGGCGGGTCCAAATCCAAAGCTGAACCCCAAGAGCTGTGCGAACAAAGAAGAGAAAGGGAAATCTCTCCCAGCAACCTCACGAGCAGTGGATTAAATCTCCACAATCAACATGATGTACCCTGCATCTGTGGAATACCTGAATAGACAACGAATCATCCCAAATTGAGGAGGTGGACTTTGTGAGCAATGATATATATATTTTTTTCCCTTTTTCTCTTTTTGTGAGTGTGTATGTGTGTGCTTCTGGTGTGATTTTCTCTCTATAGCTTTGCTTTTACCATTTGTCCTGGGGTTCTGTTTGGTTTTTTTTGTTTTGTTTTGTTTTTCTTTTAGTGTAGTTTTTAGCACTTGTTCTCATTGGTGGATTTGTTTTTTTGGTTTGGTTGCTCTCTTCTTTCTTTCCTTTTAAAAAAAATTTTTTATTTAAAAAAAATTTTTAATTTTTTATTTTAATAACTTTTTAATTTTACTGTATTTTATCTTCTTCTTTCTTTCTTTCTTTTCTTTCTCCCTTTTATTCTGAGTCGTGTGGATGACAGGCTCTTGCTGCTCCAGCCAGGCGTCAGGGCTGTGCCTCTGAGATGTGAGAGCCAAGTGCAGGACATTGGTCCACATGAGACCTCCCAGGTCCACGTAATATCAAACGGCAAAAGCTCTCCCAGAGATCTCCATCTCAATGCCAAGACCCAGCTCCACTTAATGACCAGCAAGCTCCAGTGCTGCACACCCAAGCGAAATGAGAAGACAGAGAAACACACAGCAGGTGAAGGCACAAGGTAAAAACCCACCAGACCTACAAATGAAGAGGAAATAGGCAGTCGACCTGAAAAAGAATTCAGAATAATGATAGCAAAGATATCCAAAATCTTGGGAATAGAATGGAGAAACTGCAAGAAACATTTAACAAGGACCTAGAAGAACTAAAGAGCAAACAAACAGTGATGAACAACACAATAAATGAAATTAAAAATTCTCTACAAGGGATCAATAGCAGAATAACCAACGGAGAAAAACGGATAAGTGACCTGGAAGATAAAATAGTGGAAATAACTACTGCACAGCAGAATAAAGAAAAAAAATGTAAAGAATGGAGGACACTCTCAGAGACCTCTGGGACAACATTAAATGGACCAACATTCGAACTATAGGGGTCCCGGAAGCAAAAGCTCTCCCAGAGATCTCCATCTCAATGCCAAGACCCAGCTCCACTTAATGACCAGCAAGCTCCAGTGCTGCACACCCTATGCCAAACAACTAGCAGGACAGGAACACAGCCCCACCCATTAGCAGAGAGGCTGCCTAAAATCATAATAAGGCCACAGACACCCCAAAACACACCACCAGATGTGGACCTGCCCACCAGAAAGACAAGATCCAGCGTCATCCACCAGAACACAGGCACTAGTCGCCTCCACCAGGAAACCTACACAACTCACTAAACCAACCTTAGCCACTGGGAGCAGACACCAAAAACAACGGGAACTACGAACCTGCAGCCTGCAAAAAGGAGACCCCAAACACAGTAAGTTAAGCGAAATGAGAAGACAGAGAAACACACAGCAGGTGAAGGCACAAGGTAAAAACCCACCAGACCTACAAATGAAGAGGAAATAGGCAGTCGACCTGAAAAAGAATTCAGAATAATGATAGCAAAGATATCCAAAATCTTGGGAATAGAATGGAGAAACTGCAAGAAACATTTAACAAGGACCTAGAAGAACTAAAGAGCAAACAAACAGTGATGAACAACACAATAAATGAAATTAAAAATTCTCTACAAGGGATCAATAGCAGAATAACCAACGGAGAAAAACGGATAAGTGACCTGGAAGATAAAATAGTGGAAATAACTACTGCACAGCAGAATAAAGAAAAAAAATGTAAAGAATGGAGGACACTCTCAGAGACCTCTGGGACAACATTAAATGGACCAACATTCGAACTATAGGGGTCCCGGAAGAAGAATAAGAGAAAAAGAAAGGAACTGAGAAAATATTTGAAGAGATTATAGTTGAAAACTTCCCTAATATGGGAAAGAAAATAGTTAATCAAGTCCAGGAAGCACAGAGAGTCCCATACAGGATAAATTCAAAGAGAGACATGCCAAGACACATTAATCAAACTATCAAAAATTAAATACAAAGAAAAAATATTAAAAGCAGCAAGGGAAAAACAACAAATAACATACAGGGAATCCCCATAAGGTTAACAGCTGATCTTTCAACAGAAACTCTGCAAACCAGAAGGGAGTGGCAGGACATATTTAAAGTGATGAAGAGGAAAAACCTACAGCCAAGATTACTGTACGCAGCAAGGATCTCAGTCAGATTCGAAGGAGAAATTAAAACCTTTACAGACAAGCAAAAGTTAACAGAGATCAGCACCACCAAAGCAGCTTTACAACAAATGCTAAAGGAACTTCTATGCAGGAAACACAAAAGAAGGAAAAGACCTACAATAACAAACCCAAAACAATTAAGAAAATGGGAATAGGAACATACATATCGATAATAACCTTAAATGTAAATGGATTAAATGCTCCAACCAAAAGACATAGACTCGCTGAATGGATCCAAAACAAGACCCTTATTATATGCTGTCTACAAGAGACCCACTTCAGACCTAGGGACACATACAGACTGAAAGTAAGGGGATGGAAAAGGATATTCCATGCAAATGGAAATTAAAAGAAAGTGGAGTAATAATTCTCATATCAGACAAAATAGACTTTAAAACAAAGACTAGGGCTTCCGTGGTGGCGCAGTGGTTGAGAGTCCGCCTGCTGATGCAGGGGACACGGGTTCGTGCCCCGGTCCGGGAGGATCCCACATGCCGCGGAGCGGCTAGGCCCGTGAGCCATGGCCGCTGAGCCTGTGCATCTGGAGCCTGTGCTCCGCAACGGGAGAGGCCACAACAGTGAGAGGCCTGCGTACCGAACAAAAAAAAAGACTATTACAAGAGACAAAGAAGGACACTATATAATGATCAAGGGATCAATCCAAGAAGAAGATATAACAATTGTAAATATTTATGCACCCAACAAAGGAGCACATCTATGCATAAGGCAAACACTAACAGCCGTAAAAGGGGAAATCGACAGTAACACAATCATCGTAGGGGACTTTAACACCCCACTTTCACCAATGGACAGATCATCCAAAAGGAAAATAAATAAGGAAACACAAGCTTTAAATGACACACTAAACAAGATGGACTTAATTGATATTTATAGGACATTCCATCCAAAAACAACACAATACACTTTCTTCTCAAGAGCTCAAGATTCTCGTGGAATCTTCTCCAGGATAGATCATATCTTCGGTCACAAATCAAGCCTTGGCAAATTTAAGAAAATTGAAATCGTATCAAGTATCTTTTCTGACCACAACGCTATGAGACTAGATATCAATTGCAGGAAAAAATCTGTAAAAAAATACAAACATATGGAGGCTAAACAATACACTACTTAATAACGAAGAAATCACTGAAGAAATCAAAGAGGAAATGAAAAAATACCTAGAAACAAATGACAATGAAAACACGACGACCCAAAACCTATGGGTTGCGGCAAAAGCAGTTATAAGAGGGAAGTTTAGAGCAATACAATCCTACCTTAAGAAACAAGAAACATCTCAAATAAACAACCTAACCTTACACCTAAAGCAATTAGAGAAAGAAGAACAAAAAATACCCAAAGTTAGCAGAAGGAAAGAAATCATAAAGATCAGATCAGAAATAAATGAAAAAGAAATGAAGGAAGCTATAGCAAAGAACAATGAAACTAAAAGCTGATTCTTTGTGAAGATAAACAAAATTGATGAACCATTAGCCAGACTCATCAAGAAAAAAAACGGGGAAGACTCAAATCAATAGAATTAGAAATGAAAAAGGAGAAGTAACAACTGACCCTGCAGAAATACAAAGGATCATGAGAGATTACTACAAGCAACTATATGCCAATAAAATGGACAACCTGGAAGAAATGGACAAGTTCTTAGATCTGCGAACCTTCCGAGACTGAACCGTGAACCTTCCGAGACTGAACCAGGAAGAAATAGAAAATATGAACAGACCAATCACAAGCACTGAAATTGAAAGTGTGATTAAAAATCCAACAAACAAAAGTCCAGTACCAGATGGCTTCACAGGCGAATGCTATCAAACATTTAGAGAAGAGCTAACACCTATCCTTCTCAAACTCTTCCAAAATAAAGCAGAGGGAGGAACACGCCCAAACTCATTCTACGAGGCCACCATCACCCTGATACCAAAAGCAGACAGAGATGTGACAAAGAAAGAAAACTACAGTCCAATGTCACTGATGAACATAGATGGAAAAATCCTCAACAAAATACTAGCACACAGAATCCGACAGCACATTAAAAGGATCCTACACCATGATCAAGTGGGGTGTATCCCAGGAATACAAGGATTCTTCAATATAGGCAAATCAATCAATGTGATACACCATATTAAGAAATTGAAGGAGAAAAACAATAGATCATCTCAATAGATGCAGAGAAAGCTTTTGACAAAATTAAACACCCATTTATGATAAAAACCCTCCAGCAAGTAGGCACAGACTACAGCCAGCATTGTTCTCAATGGTGAAAAACTGAAAGCATTTCCACTAAGATCAGGAACAAGACAAGGTTGCCCACTCTCACCACTCTTATTCAACATAGTTTTGGAAGTTCTAGCCACAGCAATCAGAGAAGAAAAAGAAATAAAAGGAATCCAAATAGGAAAAGAAGAAGTAAAGCTGTCACTGTTTGCAGATGACATGATACTATACATAGAGAATCCTAAGGAGGCTACCAGGAAACTACTAGAGCTAATCAATGAATTTGGTAAAGTAGCAGGATACAAAATTAATGCACAGAAATCTCTGGCATTCTTATACACTAATGATGAAAAATCTGAGAGTGAAATTAAGAAAACACTCCCATTTACCATTGCAACAAAAAGAATAAAATATCTAGGAATAAACCTACCTAAGGAGACAATTTTCTGTATGCAGAAAATTATAAGACACTGATGAAAGAAATTAAAGATGATACAAATAGGTGGAGAGATATACCATGTTCTTGGATTGGAAGAATCAACATTGTGAAAATGACTGTACTACCCAAAGCAATCTACAGATTCAATGCAATCCCTATCAAACTATCACTGGCATTTTTTACAGAACTAGAACGAAAAATTTCACAATTTGTATGGAAACACAAAAGACCCTGAATAGCCAAAGCAATCTTGAGAACGAAAAATGGAGCTGGAGGAATCGGGCTCCCTGACTTCAGACTATACTACAAAGCTACAGTAATCAAGACAGTATGGTACTGGCACAAAAACAGAAATATAGATCAATGGAACAGGATAGAAAGCCCAGAGATAAACCCACGCACATATGGTCACCTTATCTTTGATAAAGGAGGCAAGAATATACAGTGGAGAAAGGACAGCCTTTTCAATAAGTGGTGCTGGGAAAACTGGACAGCTACATGTAAAAGAATGTAATTAGAACACTCCCTAATACCATACACAAAGATAAACTCAAAATGGATTAAAGACCTAAGTGTAAGGCTAGACACTATTAAACTCTTAGAGGAAAACATAGGCAGAACATTCTTTGACATAAATCACAGCAATATCCTTTTTGACCCACCTCCTAGAGAAATGGAAATAAAAACAAAAATAAACAAATGGGACCTAATGAAACTTAAAAGCTTTTGCACAGCAAAGGAAACCATAAAGAGCACGAAAAGACAACCCTCGGAATGGGAGAAAATATTTGCAAATAAAGCAACTGACAAAAGATTAATCTCCAATATTTACAAGCAGCTCATGCAGTTCAATATCAAAAAAACAAACAACCCAATCCAAACATGGGCAGAAGACCTAAAAAAACATTTCTCCAAAGAAGATATACAGGTTGCCAACAAAAGGGGCAAAAGACCTAAAAAAAAATTTCTCCAGAGAAGATATACAGGTTGCCAACAAACACATGAAAGAATGCTCAACATCACTAATCATTAGAGAAATGCAAATCAAAACTACAATGAGATATCATCTCACACCGGTCAGAATGGCATCACAAAAAAATTTAGAAACAATAAATGCTGGAGAGGGTGTGGAGGAAAGGACATCCTCTTGCACTGTTGGTGGGAATGTAACTTGATACAACCACTGTGGAGAACAGTATGGAGGTTCCTTAAACAACTAAAAACAGAACTACCATATGACCCAGCAATCCCACTACTGGGCATATACCCTGAGAAAACCAGAATTCAATAAGAGTCATGTACCACAATGTTCATTTCAGCTCTATTTACAATAGCCAGGACATGGAAGCAACCTAAATGTCCATCAACAGATGAATGGATAAAGAAGATGTGGCACATATATACAATGGAATATTACTCAGCCATAAAAAGAAACAAAATTGAGTTATTTGTAGTGAGGTGGATGGACCTAGAGTCTGTCATACAGAGTGAAGTAAGGCAAGGAGTAAAGCAAATACCATACGCTAATTCATATATATGGAATCTAAGAGAAGGTCATGAAGAACCTAGGGGCAAGACAGGAATAAAGATGCAGACCTACTAGAGAAAGGACTTGAGGATATGGGGAGGGGGAAGGGTAAGTTGGGACAAAGTGAGAGAGTGGCATGGGCATATATACACTACGAAATGTGAAATAGATAGCTAATGGAAGCAGCTGCATGGCACAGGGAGATCAGCTCGGTGCTTTGTGACCACCTAGAGGGGTGGAAGTTAGGGAGATGCAAGAGGGAAGAGATATGGGGATATATGTATATGTATAACTGATTCACTTTGTTATAAGGCAGAAACTAACACACCATTGTAAAGCAATTTTACTCCAATACAGATGTTAAAAAAAATAAAAATAAATTTATAATAAAGAAAAAAGAGGTAAGGGAGACCATATTGTCTGGGGCATTGTAGGTCAAATAATAACTTTGGGTTTGACTGATTGAGATGAAGAGTCAGTTCAATAAGAGCAAAGGCGTAACATCATTTGACTGATATTTTGAGAGGATCTGGCTGCTACATTGAGAATAGACTGTAGACGTTGGCAAGGGTGGAAGCAGGGAGACCTGTTCAGAGGTTACTGTAACAATTCAAGTGAGAAAAGTGGTGGCTCAGTTGGTAGCAATGCCAGTGGTGATACTTGTTCAGAGCTTGGTGAAATGTTTGCTGATAGGTTGGTAGGGAGTGTCAGAGAAAGAGGAGTCTTGCTTTTTACTTTTCTTTATTGGTAAATGCAAGTCATAGCTTTTGTTTAATGTAATGTAAATGAAACCATCTGCACCAGCCGTCAAGTTTCTCTTCCCTAGTATACTGGGTATTTTAGTTTACTTTGCACGAAATTCAGCATGTTGTAATTGAAATGACTACGCAGGATGGGAAAGTATCTTAACAATCATTTTATTAAATTAGAGCAAGAATTGTCAAATTATAGCCCCAGGGCCAAATCTGGCTCATAGCCTGGTTTTGTGAATAAAGTTTTATTGGAAGACACACACATTTTTTTTTTTTTTTTTTTTACATATGTCTATGGCAGCTTTCCTGCTACAAAAGCAACAGAGGCCCACAAAGCGTAGAATATTTACTGTCTGGCCCTTTATTGAAAAAAGTTTGTTGACCCTTGGTTTCGACCGTTGTGTAAGAGTTGTGCCAAAATTTTCCTCTGATCTTTTTCCAAGTATGAAGAAGAAATTTAAGAGGGGACAGGAGGTGACGGTAGAGAGAACAAAAAGGTAATATTCAAATGCTGTCACCAGTGTATTTCTCTCCCTTATGTTAGTCTACCTATTTCTTTGCTATGGGTATCCAGTTTCCCCTGATCTCTGACGTGCTCTGTGTTGGGATATAAGTGCACATAATTGGCCTGAGGCTGGGGAGCGGGACTGGGGAGTATGTTCTGCTCAACAGTAAAGATTTACTATAGGAATGAATCTCGGCTGCTAGAGACTACACTGTTGAATTTCACAGTCTTGATAGAAAATAAAAAATGAGTACCAGCATCAGTGTGAGCATCAATCTTTATGAAGAATTTGACTCTCTTCTTATGACTTTGTGTAATCCTGTGATGAAATACAAATAAGTTAAACCCACAATGTTGTTTGCTTTTTATAGGTCTATAATGACGGATTTATACTACCTCAGTCAAACAGATGGAGCAGGTGATTGGCGGGACAAAGAGGCCAAAGATCTGACAGAGCTGGTCCAGCGGAGAATAACGTATCTTCAGGTAAGAAGGTTAGGTTAAGAAATTAACATGAGTGAAAAAAAGAAGGAGAATCATAATAAAACTAAAAGTAAGAGTTGCTGTTGGTTTTTAGTCTTCCTAGCCCTCACTTTTTGAAAGTATTTGTTCACTCATTTTACCTATTTATTCAAAAAGACTCTATATTATGCCTTGAGTGGAATACAAAGATAGCTAAAAGAAGGTCCCTGCCCTAAAGGGGGGCTACTTCTGACATACAGACATACAAAGACTACAGTGCAAAATAGGAAGTGCTGCATTTATGTGAGAGATTAGATGAAATGCTCATTGGAGGAACATGTCAGGGATAGCTATGTGGAAAAGGTATTATTTGAACTGAGCTGTAAAGGATAATTAGGTAGGATTTAGGTACCCAGAAATGGAGAAGAGCATACTAGCTGGAGCATATGATGTAAGTAATGGTCCATACCTGGGAAAGAACAGTACAGGAACCCAATGAGAAATAGAATATTTTAGTTTGTCTGGAGTTTTGGTTGTGCAAATAGGAGGGTTGGAAAAGGTAGGTTTGGGAGCCAGATTGCAGAGGTCCTTGGGTACACGTTAAGCTTTATAGTGCATAAGCAGTAAATGGTTGCTGAACGATTTTATTTATTGTATAAACATCATTATAACAACAAACGGGAAATATAAATCAAGGGTAAACTCCAAGTCCCAGGCCCTTTAAAATATATTCTCTTCATTTTTTTGTGTGTGTTCTCTTCTAGCTCTTATTAATATGCTTACCCAGTGTTACATATTTGTAAGGATAGAATTGATTTACTTTTGAATTTTGGTTTTTGCTTAATATGCCATAAGCTTTTTTCTATTTTGGAGTCACAACCAGCTTTTGAAAGATTTTTATACACAAGAGTGGCATGATGAGAGTGCTGCCTTAGTGATATTAATCTGAAAAGTAGTATTTTGCTTGAACTGGATTCATTGTAAGAGACTAGAAGCAAGGAGAGCATTTAGGATATGAGGACCATACTGAAGCTGAGAAATACTGAGGTGTGTGGCAGTTTGCATTGGAAGTGAAGAGACAAATTTGAGAGAGTTTAGGAAGATCGAATTGATAGGCCTTTCCAAGTAGCTTGAAGGAGCTGGAATGAATGGGGTAATGTGTCATTAACTGAAAAGAAACTTAAATCAAGGGAAAACAATGTATTAGTAAATAGAATTTAACACTTCAAATGCTTGAAGTTGAAATGATCATGCTCATCCGTTTCTAGTACTATTGATGGTATATATACTTTCTGTGTATAATCACTCTGTTTTCCTTTTAAGGTTAAGGTGCCTTATAAAAGCAAAATAATAGCCAGTGACTTTATTCTGTATATTTTAAGATGCACATTTTCCTATACTTAAATAGGAAAAAGCAGAAAATCAGGTGTTTCAAGAGATCGTTAAAAACAAAACTGATCTTGGCCTGCTCTCTTGGTCTCATACCCCCACGGCCATTCATCAGAGGTGTCTGTAGAACGAGAAACACTTGCCTCCTGTAGAGAAGAGGTAATTATCTCCTATCAACTAGAAACTCATTCAATGAACTGTAAACAGCTGGTGGCTCAGAACTATCATCCTTATTTGAAATGGAAATAACTCTGGTTTCTGAGTTTCTTCCATTTCCACATATTCATTAAATTTTCACACCACAAAAGTTATATTTAAACTATGATTTGGCCATAGTTTAGCACCACCCCCAACCCACCAGTAACAAGTACCTGCCACTTGCTTTAGTTTCTTTTTTCCTCTTGGTTTTTGAGTGGCCAAGTGTTCTCACCAGTAGTGTGAATTTCATCTTCTTTGTGCTGATTTCTGTGGTTCTGTTTTAGAGAATTTCACTTGTAAATCATGCTAATGATTTAAAACTATATTGGCTTTTAAAATCTTTCAGACTTACAGTAAAACATCGTTTCACATGGACCTTAACTTCAGTTTCAAGTATTAATTATTTAAGAAATTCTTACTTTCATGCTTTTTTTAATTGGAAAAGAAAATGCAATTTTTAATATTAAAGGAGATGGGGAAAATCTCAATAGGAAAAGCCATATTTTAGAAAAATATTTTTCTTTAAATATTCATTGTATTTATGATCATTTTTTCCATTTTTGAAATTAAGAACTGTATTTGTAATGTATGATTTTTCAGAGATTAAAGATGCCAGTCACTCACTCTTCAACTTCTCTGGATGGAGGTGAATAAGGGTCCTTTCACCCATTCCAACAAAATTAAAAATACGTATTTGTAAGGAATGCTTTCTGACTTGAATTTTTATTCCTTTAAAAAGAATGATTTGTCACTGGTTTAACTAAATGGATTAGAGAGTTTAATCAGAAGAGTTGAGCTATTTATACAGATTTTTTTAGAGTGATTACATTTTTCTGTTACATGTTTTCTTGATATTCAAATCTATTGGTGTTTCCATACCTTTACTTTAAGTGAAATACTACTGTAAAAAGACTATTTAAGCAACTTAGATTCTGAAAGACTTCAACGGGGCTTAGGAAATAAATAGTATACTAGGAAATAAAGCTTAAAAGGGGGATAAAGGAGAAAATCTTTGACTTTTGGTACCTGTATTCAAAATAAAAATAAGCACTTCATATAACTTATTGATGGAGATTTTAGAAGGCTCTCCTTATTTAGCCATCAGCCAGCTGTTATATAAAGATGATAATAATTTGTATCTACGTAGAAAATAATAGGGAAAAGATATAATAAAAGCAAGTATTTTTAACATTTTTAATCTCTTTGGGATATTTTAGTCATTTAAATACCTTATTGTATTCTTGATAAATAATTCAGATAATTTTATAATTTACTTTCAATTCGTTTGTATAGTTGAAAACATTTTCAGTTTTACTAGATTTTTACTTATACTCATGAAACTTATTGTCACTTCTCATTATCACCAACAAGCATTTTTTTAAAACGCTGATTTGTTTAAGGTATAATGCAAGACCTAGTACAAAGAAAAAAGCCTAGATTAAACCCTTGTCACCTGCTATATAAAAATTAATTAATTAATTAATTAAATTTTAAAAAAAGAAGCTTGATTTCCAGAAGTGGGGTGGGGGGGGAACCTTGTCTTAATCCATAATAGGCGTCACTTTAAATCTAAGCCTTTCTTTCTGCAGTTATCCAGTCCTTTGAATTGAGCAAATATCATTATGTCTCATGAAAATCCTGCTTGACTCACAATCATATAGTACAGTTAAGTTTGGTCTTAATTTTAGATTTCCATTCATTTATTATCTTATACCTTGGTTTTACTTGGGAGAAGCAATTTCACAAGATACTGGAAAATAAAAAGGAACTAGGGCAACTGGACTTCTGTGGGACAAAGTTCTGTGGTTGTCTTAATTAAGATTATTTTCTCTTTAGAGTTGAAGGCCCTATGGCATGGTATAAAAAGACTAAACTGACTAAAAGATTATAATAATCTTATTGAAGACAACCCCAGGTATACTATTAGGCTCAAGTAGAATGGACCAAGCAATTCTCTTAAGGTCTTAATCTTTTATATATTTATCTGAAAAGTTCTTCAACCATAAAGTGAACATGAAATACTGTTAAGTCTAAATAGACCACAAAAAGGATACTTGTTCATATATGACAGCTGAAACAAGCAGGTAAAGTGGCACCTTGTTTGACCTCAGCTGAGAACTTGTGCTTCAGGAGGCTCCTGGTTTTCACGGTATTGCACATGTTCACAAGTGACCTGAAAGCGCCTCAAGTATTGATTTTGAGGTTACAAATAAATTTTAGCTAGTAGGAAATTTTGGAATCCGTGGATAGTGAGGATCAACTATTTATAATGAAAAAAGTCCCAACAAATTATAGATTTTATGAAGCTGACAAATACCACAAACACAAAACTCCAGAAGAATAAAAATTTTTATTAACTGCCTGACACTCTTTATAATATTGTTTCCCCACATTTCTTGGCTGCGTACTCTTTGATTACAATTTGTAATATTTTCTATAAGGTGAATTGACAGTGATTTTGTAATATTTTTTATAAAGAAAAAGGGAAGATTAAATCAGATTTTTCTCTAGCATGGTTGATCAAAAAGTTTTTTTAATTATTAATATTTGTGATACATAACATTTGCAACTTCACATACAGACATACGTTGTGTTTATAGTACTGCTATAAGCTTGTGCCCTGCCTACAAAGGAATTCATATAAATTCTGTTTCATGTGATTCTCATCAAAAACAAGTATGCGACATATAATTGTTTTATGCTGCATTTTAAATTGTATACGCTACATTTTTGAGGTTATTAATGAGAGAAGAAAACTTTTGTGTTGACTAGGCATCACTGAGAACTGACTCCACTTCTCTTATTACCTGATACTTCTCATCCTGGGCACCATGGGGCACGTTCACATCATAGTGCAACCTCTTGCCCTGTACCTATATTTATGTCACAAAATAACTGTGCACAAAAGCAACCATGAACCACATACATGTATCCCTCTAAATCTAAACTAAGTGAATCCCCAGCTTAATTTTCCCATAAGAGGACCCCAGAAACGTTGAGGGCCACTTCATTTCCACCCAATACCGACACCAACACTGGGAAAGTGAAGTGGATGGGAGGGAGTTTCAAGTGGAATGAGACATCTATCTTAACTCATTGTAGACAAATTTTGCAAATTTTGACCAGGTGAACACACTACACAAGTCCCCCTCCTCCCAGGGCCTTTGAAGGGACCTGTAAATGAGGATCCCTGAAGCATACTGTTACCGAGTCCAAGCTCGCTCTGCTCACTGCACGACAGGCCAATGAGCCAGAGACAAGGAATATGGCTTTATTCGGAAAGCCAGCAGACCGAGAAGATGGCATACTAGTGTCTCCGAAAAACCATCTTATCGGGGTCTGGTTGCCAGTTTCTTTTATAGAATCAGAGAGGAAGATGCAGTGAGGAAGTAGAGTAAAAGGGCTGTTTGTCTTGCAAAACATCTCCTGACCAGCCTCGGTGAGGGGATGTATTAGTTTCCTCTTTCTTGCAGCCATTTGCAGGTGGACAGGGTCAGGTTGTCTCCCTGTGAGTTGAACAGCAGAGGGGCAGTGTTCCCTGAGGCAGGCCATTATGTATGATTATAATAACAAAAGCAATGAAAAGCAAAGGTTAAAGTCAAAGAAACAGATCCAACGTGGAGTCCATTTAGCTCTTTCCTGTTACAATCTCAGTAAATCCACTCCGACCACAAGAAAGCTCTTCTCATTGAAGTAGGAGGGAATCTGAAGTCCCTTTAGGGGGTTCTCAGTCCTGGTCCAAAGACATAAGATTACCCAAGAACACTAATGGTAAGAAGCCTGAAATAGAGAAAGACATTGCAAAATTAGATGAAAAGTGATAGATGCTGACTGTTAAGATTGGGTGGGTTCCGTCTCAATTACATAGATACAATAAAGACTACGTTGCCTCCAGTTAAAATTTTGCTTTAATTTGATATTGGAACAGCAGCTTTCCATTAAAGAGTGCTAACCTCTGACTAGGACTTTCACTTTCACTCTCCAGCACTCCCTGGAGTATGCAGCACTTTCTCAAATTGACCATCTTATAATTATCAGCCTCTGTTAACTGACTGCCTACAACTTTTGTGAAAGGCAGCTATGCTGTAGGTGTGAGTCCTGGTTACTGTAGACCAAATCTGAGTGGCCTGTCCCCTGACTTTTTCTGTCTGTTCAGTAAGCCTCACTACACCTTCTCCTGCTCCCTCCCCGTAATTGCTTAGCTCAGGATAGAGTATTGACTAAGAATCTAAGATCAAATAAGTCATAACTAGGGCTCAGTGATGTCATAAAAGCATACAACTACATGTCTGTGCAATTAATTATAATACATATAGATATGCTCTGATCCTAGAAAATGGGCATGATAGTTCTCACACATCCATCATGGTACTGTGGTAGCCTTTCTAAAAGAGCTTGGATGTTTTATGTGGAATGCGATCATAAATCTGACCTACCTAAACCAAAAATGCCAGTTGTGATAAATATCAGGGGGTGGTGTATGTGACTTGCATAGCTCACATCACTTCAAAAACCCATCTGAGGAAGGTTTGCACTGATTCTTGTTTCTCTATGGAAAACTGAGGCATTCAAGTCATTACATTGGTATTATACTGGGCTCAAGGTTTGGGTCAGTCATTTTGAAAATAGATGGTAAAACATCCAGATATCTCAAGGTCTCATTAAAGACCTTAAATTGGGAAGGTGAAAGGGAGCAGATATTTCTTCTTGTTCTTCTGGTGCATTAAAGGAAGTTATGAGGATGAAGAATGTTTGCAAGCTGCCATTTCTAAGCACTTTCTGTATTGGTAGGTATTATGCAAAGTAACTCTCATGAGTCAGGTGTTGTTATACTCAGTAAGCAGAAGAATAAATTGAGGATTAGAGAGGTTTGTATAACTTGCCTAGTAAATGGCAGAGGGAAAAGGAAGAGTTTTAACTCCAAGTCTTTATATGCACCATTTAAGAAGTAGTTTGAAGAGCCAGTGTTTGTTTTTTCTTGGTGGTTTGTTGAAGGTGACCAACTGGGTATAAGCTTCAGGGCTGCTTGTAATATTGGCCAGTGAAGCCACATCCTCTTTTGCATTTACCCATCACTAGCAAATGGGACCTTGCTACAGAAACCATGAACAAACCTATATTTCTCATGTACTTAGTTAATAAATGTTTTGTGCTGGTCTCAGCCTGTTAGAAAGCCGTGTTGTGGTTGGACTGGCCCTTGTGGTTCTTACTATGATTGCAAGACACCTGTTAGCAATAATCATCAGGAAACTGAAATAAATAAAGGTTTATTACTTACACGACCTGGGAATTACATATCACACCTGGATCCACACAGCCAGGTTGTGTGTGTGTGTGTGTGTGTGTTTGTGTGTGTGTGTGTTTTCCACTTCTTAAGATGATTTTCTTCGTCATTATCATTATAAGAGATTACCAGTTGTGCAAATACACAGAAATTTGCAGAAGTCAGTAGAGAATATAAATTTCTTTTTTCAGAAATGAACAAATCTGAAGAAAATAGGAGGTTGGTAATATGGAAATCCTATGGAAAGTGTGTTCTAAAAGTCATTATTGTCTTTAATCGTAACAGTTGTCATGAGAGGTGATTTTCTCTCTGGATTATAAAAAGTTTAACTCAGTTGTGGTAGAATATAGAATTATGTGCTAAGTAGATTAAAACTCAGAGGTGTGAGTAGAAAGCCTGATTATTTCACAGAAGAAATGTTAAACATATCCTGACCTGCCCATTATATCTATCATGCATCTTTCGTTCCAGCTGGTAAAAAATGAATATCAGTTGTTCCCATCCAGTTTTCAGTTTTGTTCTATATGTAGTAGAACAAATCCTTTAATATTCCAAGTATGTTTATGGACTAGTATTACCAAACCAAACTTGGGTCTGCTCACCTGTCACACAGCAAAGCCAAACTAGTGACGCTGGGTTGTGATGAAAGAAAGTACAGCGTTTATTGCAGGGTGCCAAGCAGTGTGTGAATGGGTAGCTCGTGCTCAAAAAACCTGAACCCTCCAATGGCTTTCTGGGGAGGGTTTTTAAAGGCAACATTTGGGGTGATGGTTGCAGCTTGTGGACTTTCTTGTGATTGGTTGGTCGTGAGGTTTCAGGAATCTTAATCATCAATCTTCCTGGTTCCAACTAGTCTGGAGTCTGTGTGCTTGTGGTCACCATCCACCACCTGGGTGAGGGTCTTAGTTTTTGCAGAACAACTCAAAGATATGCATCAGATTGTTATGTATATATCCCTTGAGGAGGAACTATGGCTCTGTTTTACAATCATTACTTTTCTTGCTGCTTTGTTTCTGCTTTCCCTCACTTCCCTAACTAGTAAATGTTTTGAGTCTGCTCTGTGGAACTCTGAAGACCTAGGAGACTAAAACCTTTTTATACAAACAAGAAATGGGGGACAAAGAGGGGCATTAGTACCGGGGAGGGCCCCACAGGGTCCTGCTCAGTTTCAGTTCCCCTTTTCTTTGATACGCCTCAATCCTGAGGGGGAACATGGGCAGGACAAAAAAGAAATACAGTTTTGGATAGAGAAGTTAATCATACATTTGGCAGGGGAACTTGGTTTTAAGGGGACTTAGTTTCACTAGGTAAAACTAGTCGTCAGAAAGATGAGTCTAGATTTTAGCAGCTCACACATCAGGAAAATAATGCTGCTTGTTTAAATAGAAAGTAATGTGGGCATTGGAGAATCTCCTTAGGTTTATTGAGGGTCTAAATCTATGTGACTCACAAATGATAAAAGGTCTCAGAAGTTTTATCAAAGTAGTGTTACTGAGTCCAAGCTCACTCTGCCCGCCGCATGACAGGACAATAAATCGAGAGACGAGGTGTTGAGGCAAGGAATACGACTTTATTCGGAAAGCCCGCAGACCGAGAAGATGGCAGACTAGGGTCCCCCAAACAACCATTTTATAGGGGTCTGGATGCCAGTTTCTTTTATAGAATCAGAGAAGGAAGTAAAGTAAAAAAGGCAGAATAGAGAGAGTCAGGGAGGAAGTAAAGTAAAAAGGGCCACCAGTCTTGCAAAACATCTCCTGGAATGGCCAGTCTCTGGCTGGGATGTGTTAATTTCTTCTTTCTTGCAGCCATTCACAGGTGGGCAGGGTTCCCTGAGGCAGGTCATTATGTATGATTATAAGAATAAAAGCAACAAAAAGCAAAGGCTAAAGTCAAAGAAACAGATCCAACATGGAGTCAAAATTGGCTCTTCCCTGTTACAGTAGTATACAGAATAGAACAAGATATAATTTCCTATATCCTTAGGGAGCATGTATTCCTACTTATCTTATCTGATGTTGGTTTTCCTTTTGCCACACTATTTTTACAGATTTTACTGGCTTAAACCAGAGGTCAGCAAATTACTGCACTCCAGCCAAAACCACATCAACTGCTTTTGTAAATAAAGTTTTATTGGAACATAGCCATGCACATTTGTTTATATATCATCTATGACTGCTTTCAGGCTACAGTGGCAAAGTTAAATAATTGTGCCAGAGAAAATGTGGCCTGCAAAGCCAAAGATATTTACTGTGTGGTTCTTTACAGGAAAAGCTTGCCAACTGTGGCCTAGACAGTGATGGAAGTAATTCTTAAATATTTTTGCCTTCTATTTTCCTTTATTTCTTCCTCTGATTCCTTCAGTTACATATGATCTCTTGTCTGTATTTGAGATGTCAGCTCTCTGGGCATATCCCATTGTCAGCCACCTGCTGAAGCTCCTGTCCCAAACAATTAGTTATTTTTCCCATTCATTAGATCATGGGACTAGATATGAATGGTATGTAAGGACGCAGGAGTATATACTCTCTGCTCTGTCACAAACTTTGGGCACTATCTGTTCACTTAAAATCATTATTAAGAGCACGGTGATCCTCTTAAGACATAGTAAGGAATAACGTTAATGATGGCGAAGCTTTCAAATGCAAAATGATGCCTGCTTAAATACTGGAACAAAATCTTAATTTATTCTGAATAATATCAGGGTCTACAAGAGGGGATTTGAAGCATCTGTGCTAATGAAATCAGTTTTCATTGTACTTTATCTTCAATTTCTTGCATGTTGGAGGTAGAGAGGGAATGAGGGTTAGTAGCAGTTTTCCTTTAGTTCATAATTTTCTTCTGTTTTACTCTATATTAAAGCTCTGCTGGTATATTTGGGCTATTGTTGTCATGCTATCACAAGAGGCTCTAATAGCCAAAAAGATTAAGATGCAGATAGAAAAAGAAGCATCTAGAGATTTCAATATGGAGAAGTAGGGGGTCACTGAGTATATCTGAATGGATAGAGACAGGTCATTATTTTCACCATTGTTTGTTACTGTTTTCTCTCAAATATTTCATGTCTTTGCCATAACAATTGCACTTTTACTGCATTCTCTTTTTATTGTCATAACTACTGTTCATTATTAAACAAAATACATCACCTATACAAATTCAATATTTTTATATATCTTCACACCGTGATTTCTTCTACCAAGCTGATGCATATCAGAGGCTATCTAGGATTCTTGGAAGAATTCTAGTTAACCTTCTGACAATAAAATAGTCGCATGGCTTTGGACACTTCTCTTGCTCAGATCTACCTGAGGTTGGTGGGTTTTTGTCTGTTTGCTTGTTTGGAGGTTTTTTTGGTTTGTTTATGTGCTTTATTTTGAATTTTGGTCTGAATCCTCTCCACCTGGAGTGATTAAAGGTGGCTGGACTTACTGGGTTTAGAAGTATCAGGGCTAGCAGAGGAGACCATATCTTGAAGCTGCAAGTATCATCAGAAATAAGGAGGGGTTATTATAGTATGCCATGTGAGAGGATTGATTATATGTAAGGGGTTAGGAGCAGGATAGATACATGTTTGGCTTTGCAACCAAAGACCTAGTGCCCTGCCTTTTCTATTTATATAATTCATGAAAAAGGAAATAAAGCTGAACCCTAAGAGAAAGCTTTTATGTATAAGGAATCCTTCCTGTGTTTAAAGCCTACATCCTATAGAGGCTTTGAATGATCTCTTTTGTTCACTACTAGAGTTCTTTAATTCAAACAAATGCTATGTTTTCCTTTTACACAGGACGATACAGTGCCATATTATTTTCAAGTTTAAACTTGTTGAAAAAAAATTAGTTTACCATTGTTTTATTGATTGACCGATTGATGGCTGCATTGGGTCTTTGTTGCTGCGTGCTGGCTTTCTCTAGCTGCGGGGAGTGGGGGCTACTCTTTGCTGTGGTGCACGGGCTTCTCACTGTGGTGGCTTCTCTTGTTGCAGAGCATGGGCTCTAGGCGCGCGGGCTTCAGTAGTTGAGGCGCACAGGCTCAGTAGTTGTGGCTCGTGGGCTCTAGAGCGCAGGCTCAGTAGTTGTGGTGCACAGGCTTAGTTGCTCCGCGGCATGTGGGATCTTCCCAGACCAGGGCTTGAACCCATATCTCCTGCATTGGCAGGCATATTCTTAACCACTGCTCCACCAGAGAAGCCCCAGCTTACCATTTTTAAAAGGAACTTATATGATAAAATGCCTCTGGAAACACAAAGTCATCCGTTTGCCAATAAGTAAGTAGCATTATAGATATGAGTTAAATATGCATTAAATGTTTGAGAATATCTTGGCCTTAAAATACAGGCTTCTGTTTCTGGATAAGATATAGTAAATACATTACACCCTATTCTTCCTGTTAATTGCAACTGAAAAAAAAAATTCCTGTACACAGTGATTTTCTTGTGTTTTGTTTGCTTGTTTATTTTGCCTCCTGTATATTCTGGGTGGGGGTGCTGGAGAATCCTCCAAACTAGAAATAGCAGTGGACGGAGCTGGAAAAAGCCCCATTTTTATTATATCTACCCTATTCCAAGTGAACATAATGAAAAATGTTTCACCACTGCTCCCCTCAGGTGTCACAGTTGTAGAGAACGGGCAGATAGCCATGTCCTCCGTACCTGCCCTACAATAAAAAGGGCACCCCTACCTCTCCCAACTGGTGTTACAACTGCAGAGACTTTGGGCAAAGCCTTGTTAACTATCGCCACACTGCAGTAATGAGGCAGTTCCCATTTCCCTCCACTAGAGTGGAGGGAGGGTTGTGAGGAGGAGGGAGCTAGATAAAAGGACTTTTAGAATCTATGTTTGAAACCCTGGGCAGACCTCTGAATATCCCATGCCTGAAACCGATCAGAATCAATATAGAAAAAGGTTTGAGAACTGAACTTAGGTATGATATACCACCCAGGCTTCAGACTGGCCTCTGGGTAGTCCACAAGTGGAACAGGACAAAAGAGCACTGAAAAGGCATTAACAATTAAATTGACATTTGAGCCACAGCTCATAGACGTGAGCTAGGAGTCCAAACAGTTTGACTGCCTACTAAAATAGATAATTTAAATAGAAAGCAGAGTCTCATAACGTAATATTCATCATCATACCAAGAACCAGGAAAATCATAATTCAAATGACAAAAGATAATCAGCAGACACCACACTGAGATGACACAGATGTTGGAATAACCTGACAAGGATTTTAAAGAAGCTATAATAATGAAAATGCTCCAATAAGCAATTACAGACTTGAAACAAGTAAAACAATAGAAAGCCTCAGTAAAGAAATACATGATACATGGAAAAACCAAATAGAAATTTTACAACTGAAAAAATATAATAACCTAAGTAAAAAAAACTGGCTCATAGTAGAATAGCTATAACAGAAGAAAGAATCACTGCACTTGAAGTTAGATCAATGGAAATTATCCACTCCAGCAACAAAGAGAATAAAGATTTTTTAAAAAGTAAACAGGGCCTCAGGGATCTGTGGGGCAATAACAATTTTTTTTTTTTTTTATGTTTGTATCTTTGGAGTCTCAGAGAGAATTAAGAGTGAAGGATTGACAAAGTGATTGAAAACTTTCTAAATTTGGCAAACCAACATATTCAGGAAGTTGAGCAAACTCCTAAAGGGAAAAACCCAAAGTAATCCATTCCCAGACGCTTTATAAGTAATTTGCTGAAAACTAAAGACAAAGAAAAAATTCTTTAAAGCAGGCAGAGCAAAGCAGTTCATTACCTACAATGCATCTGAATCAGAAAACATGGAGGCCAGAAAGAAGTAGTAAGACATATTTAAAGTGCCAAAAGTAAAGAACTGTCAACCCAGAATTCTTCGTCCAGTGAAAATATGAGATCAAATAAAGACATTTTCAGATGAAGGAAAACTAAGAGAGTTTTTTGCCAGCAGACCTGCTGTAAAAGAGGAAATTCTTCAGACAGACAGAAAGTGATGACAGAAGGAAACATGGACTATCAGGAATGAAAGAAGTACAAATGAAAGAGTAGATACAGGGTAACTGACTAGTTTCCTCCCCTAAAGTTTTTAAAATGGTTTGATGGTAAAAAGCAAAATTTATAATATTGTCTAATACAATTTTCAGTGTAATTTTTTTTCATTCTCAGTTTTCCCTGAGATATAAAGGTAATTTTTAAGACAAAAAGGGAGAGAGTAAACAGACCTAAAATTTATAGCAAGGTTTCTACATTCCACTTGAAACAGTAAAATGTTGGTATGAGTAAAAAAATCGTAATAAACTATGTGTATATAAATTGTAATCCCCAGAGCAGCCATGTAAAATACTCTTTGATGATATGTACTTTAAAAAAATAAACACTATAGCCGAACCAAAATTGAATACTAAATGAAGTTCAAATCATGCACAGGAAAACAGGAATAGGTGTTGGATTTTGTCAAATGCTTTTTCTTTATGAATTAGTGTGATCATGTAGTTCTTCTTTAAACTGTTAATGTGGTTACATTGAATGAATTTTGAATACTTAACTAGTTTTGCTTTTCTGGAGTAACCCTACTCGGTCATGATATATATATTAAAATGATAAAAAATATGTTGACATATGATAAAAAATGTTGACAAAATCCAACATCCATTCATGATGAAACACTCTGCAGACTAGGAATAGATGGGACATTCTTCAGTCTGTTAAAAAAGCATCTTCAGGTAACAACCTACAGGTAATATCACACTTAAGGGTGAAAGACTATTTCCATAGGCTTTTCCCCTAAAATTGGGAATGAGGCAAGGGTGTCTGCTCTCACCACTCCTGTTCAACATAGTAATGGAAGTTCTGTGCAGGGCAGTAAGGCAAGACAAAGAAATAAATGGCATACATACTAGGAAGAAAGAAAATTGTCTGTATTTGCAAATGATGTGATTGTCTACACAGAAAAGTCCCAAATAATCTACCAAAAAACAACAACCACACGATAATAAAACTCCTAGAACATTTAAGTGAATTTAGCAAAGTCACAGGATATATGATCAGCACACAAAAATTAATCGTACTTCTACATCTCATCAAGAAACAATTAGAAACCCAAATTTTATGCCCTTATGCCATTTACACTTATTCATAAAAATGAAAAAGCAATACTTAAAATACTTGTGTAATGCTGATGAAGGAAGACCCAAATGGATGAGTGGACATATTGTGTTCATGGGTTGGAAGACTCAGCATAGAAAAGCTGCCAGTTCTTCCCAATTTGATCTATAGGCTTAACACAATTCCCATCAGAACTCTAGCAAGTCTTTTTCTTCTTGTATGTATAGACAAATTGATTTCAAAATTTAAATAGAAAGGCAAAATAACTAAAATAGCTAAAGCAATTTTGAGAAAGAAGAATAAAGTTAGAGGAATCACACTTTCTACCTTTAGGACTTACAAGTAGAGCTAAAATAATCAAGATAGTGTATGGTGTTGGAGGAGGGTTAGACATTTAGATCAGTGGAACAGAACAGAGTCTAAAATAAACCCACATAGGTATGCTAACTTCCTTTTTTTCCATTGAGGTGAAATTTACATAACATCAAATTAACCATCTTAAAGTGAACAATTCAGTGGCACTTAGTGCATTCACAAAGTTTTGCAAGCGCCGCCTCTATCCAGTCCCCAAATATTTCATCAGCTCAAAAAAAAACTCCATACCCATTAAGCATTTGTTCTCCATTCCCCCATTTTCCCCTTCCCCCAGCCCCTGGAAACCACCAGTATGCATTCTCTATGGATTTTCCTATTCTGAATATTTCACGTAAATGGAATCATACAACATGTGACCTTTTCTGTCTGGCTTCTTTCACTTGGCATAATATTTTCAAGTTTCATACATGTTGTAACTTGTGTTAGTACTTCATTCCTTTTTATGGCTGAATAACATTCTATTGTATGGATATACCAATATTTGTCCATTCATTCACTGATGGACATTTGGGCTGTTTCTGCCTTTTGCTATTTGAGCACTGCTATGATATGCCTCTACATGTATTTGTTTGAGTATCAGTTTTCAGTTCTTTTGAGTAAATACCTATGAGTGGGCAGTTGATTTTTAAGAGAGGTACAAAAGCAATCCAATGGAGGAAGCATAGTCTTTTCAATAAATGATGTTGGAATCATTGGACATCTCATAAGCAAAAAATGAACCTTGACCTAAACCTCACACTTTACTTTAAATTTAACTCAAAATGGATAGTAAATCTGACAGATAAAATAAATGTGGCATGTAAAACTATAAAGCTTTCTGTATGTAAAACTATAAAACTATAAAGAAACTCTTTGGAATAAATCTTTGTGACTTAGGCTAAAAGTTCTTAAACGTGACACCAAAAGAATGGTTCATAAAAGAAAAAAAAGTAAATTGGACTTTTATCAAAATTAAAAACTTTTGATCTGAGAATGTTACCCTGTTAAAGAAGATGAAAAGACAGGCCATAGGCTGGGAGAAAGTCTTTGCAAATCACACATCCAAGAAAGGTCCTGTATCCAGAATGTATTAAGAACTCTCTAGGGCTTCCCTGGTGGCGCAGTGGTTGAGAGTCCGCCTGCCAATGCAGGGGACGCGGGTTCGTGCCCCGGTCCAGGAAGATCCCACATGCCGCGGAGCGGCTGGGCCCGTGAGCCATGGCCTCTGAACCTGTGCGTCCGGAGCCTGTGTTCCGCAATGAGAGAGGCCACAACAGTGAAAGGCCCGCGTACCGGAAAAAAAAAAAACAACAAAAAAAAAACTCTCTAATCTCAACAGTAAGAAACAATCCAGTCAAAAAATGGGTAAAAGTTTTGAATAGACAACTTTACCAAAGGGTAAATATGGATAACAAATAACCACACGAAAAAATGTTCAAAATCATAAACTATTAGGGGAATGCAACTTAAAAACATAATGAGATACCACTACACACCTATCAGAATGGCTAAAGTAATGCTGAGCAAACAGCTCTCTCATAGATTCTTCATGGGAATATAAAATGGTACAGCCATTCTGGGAAATAGTTTGGCAGTTTGCTGTAAAGTTAAACATGTCCTTACCGTGTGATTCAACAGTTATACTGCTGTATTCTCATCCTAGAGAAATGAAAACTCAAGTCCACACAAAAATCTGTACACTCACATACATGACAACTTAATTTGTAATAATCAAAACCTGAAAACAACCCAAATGTCCTTCAATGGGTGAATTAATTGTGGTACATTCCACATAGCAGAATACTACCCAGCAATAAAAAGGAATGAACTATTGATACACACAATAACTTGGATGGATCTTAAGAGCATTATGCGAAGTGATAAAAGAGATCATTGGTTCTGGAGAACAGAGATCACTGGTTCCCTGGGATTAAGATTTGTTGAAGGGTGTGACTCTAAAGGGGATAGTGTATGAGAATTTGTTTTGATGCAGCAGTTTATATCCTGATTATGGTAGTGGTTATATGAGTCTCTACATGTTTTGATAGTACTATACCAAAAAAAAAAAATATGAGTGCATGTAAAAACTGGTGAATCCAAATAAGGTCTATATTATAGTTAATAATGTTGTGTAATGTCCATTTCCTGATGTTGGTAATGTACTGTGGTTAAGTAAGATGTTCTCATTGGGGAAAGCTGTGTGGAAGGTACACAGTAACTCTACTGTTTTTGTAATTTATTAAGGGTCTTAAGTTATTTACAAATAAACAGCAAAAAAGTGCAGAGTCTAAGATTTTCAAAAGTAAAGAAAATAACATGAATTGGTTAGAGCAGTGTTAAACTGAGGCAGTGAGAAAAGTGATCTTAACAGGTTGGGTTTTTTTAATCAGAATAATAATAATAACCAGGGATTCCAAAGAAATTTCTGCTCTGCTAATAGTGGATTCTCAGTGCATGGCTAGCTGCATGGAGAAGGGGAGCAAAGCCTCTCTCCAGGAGAAAAAGTAGCAAGATTTGACATCTGGGTTAATTATTGTTGATGGTTTGATTTAGAAGCCAGTGAGGAGACAAGTGCTATAAGTACCATTTCTACCTTGAAGAATGGCATTTTGCAGAATGGAAGAGCTGGCAAAACAGTGTAAGTTATTTTGACTTTTATTTCAAACAAAAAAACAAAGCACCTGCAGCAGCCTTTGCACAAGAACAAAGTTCCAGCCGGTGTTTCTCTTCTGTGTCTGCTATCTACTTTATTTTTGAATCCTGTATAAGTCAGAGTTAACCATTCTGGAGCTTGCTTTTACTTTTCTCCTTCTTTCTCCTTCTCCTCTCTTCTTCCGCTGCCCCACCCCACCCCACCCCCTCCTCCTCTTCCCTCTCTTCCCACTTTCCTTTCTCTCTTCTCTCTTCCGGCTTTCCCTCCCTTCTTCTCCTTTCCTCCTCCCTCTTTCCCATACTACTACTTCCTCCCCCCTTTTCCTCCTTCCCTCTTTTTTTTTAAGAGAGTGTCTGCCTGCCATAGCATGCCTGTATTTTGATTTTGAGGAGAGAACCCCATGAATCCTGTTACATAAAATGATGGTGGGTGGAACGCCCTTCTGAAATTCAACCTTAATTTTGTAAGCATGCTATTTTTTACCTGACCAGTTCAGCTGGTTCTGAGACCTGGGAATCAGGCTATAAACTTAGGGAGAAATATTGAAGGTGCTTGAGGAGATAGATCTTCTATGCATTTATGTAGGATTGGCAGAATCTGGCTCCTCAGGTAACTTAACTTTTCTTCTCTAGCCTTGGAGGGAGTTGTGTTTACATTAGATTTTGAATGAGAGAATTAAACTTGGATGCATCTCATTCTTTCCCTGCCTTCCCTTTGTGGCCCTTATGGAAGCAGATAGTATTACCAAGGTTGCTCTGATGTACTTGAACCTGAGACTACCTGGAATACCCAGAGATGACAGAATACTGTCTCAAAGACCATTAGTAGAAGAAATTCCCCACATGCTTTCAACTGGATCTGTAGAATTTCCATCTTTTGAAAAATGGCTTCCAGACATTCAATAGAGACTTCTAGGCAAAGAGCAGAAGTTTAAAAAATGCATTTAAAGTAAGCCAATTAATTGGCTTTACTAACCAAGAAGAGCTTTCCTCTTCTATAACTGTATAATAACTATCTACCTTTTGCTTCAGTCCGTCAGGATAATAGCCTGTAAACTATGTATCTTGATATCTTTTCTCCATTAAGTTTATATTCTTGAAGTTTTATAAAATACCCCAGGGAAATTGATTTCCTGAAGCACTGGGTGACCTACTTGTGGGTCAGCTATTGTGTTGTTCTTACTACTTAAAACAGATTGTTCTCTGCCAGAGGGGTGGAAAGCACACCTTGAAACTACCTTTAACTTTGCTATGAAAATATTCTTGTTTAATATGTTAAGAGGCAATGATTTCCAGTCTTGGCTTTTAAAAATGAGAATGGTTTTTCACTTTCTCTTTCATGGTTAACTATGCCCAGAGTCTTTATTTTAATTACCACTGTGTAGTACTTCAATTCTTTTGTTTGCTTCATTACTTTTTCTGCTTTGGTTTTGAAAATAATTTTAGGGAAATAAAATCAAATTGTTTCCAATACAATGAAGTGCTTTCACCATGCTATTAATGAATCTTTTCTTCATTATTGAGAAGCTAGATGCTGCAAATCTTTTTAAACAAGGAAATTAAAAACTCTTTAGTCTTATCATTAGAGTAGACAAAGAGCAGAATAAAATTTAACTTACCTGGCTCATTCCTTTAGTGACCTTTCTTTATCCGAAATAGGAACTATTTATGGTTTAACTCCTCCCTATAGAAAGAATGTTATTAGAGAGGAGCTGGAAGGATCCCCAGGGTTCTGATTCTTAATCCTTAAATGTAAGACCTAAAACTCTAAAACTACTAGAAGAAAACAAAGGGGGAAAGCTCCTTGACATTTGATTTTTTTAGATATGACACCAAAAGCACAAGCAACAGCAACAACAATAAAAAATCAACAAGTGGAACTAGATCAAACTGAAAAGCTTCTGTACGGCAAACAAAACAACAAAATCGAAAGGCAATCTATGGAATGAGAGAAAATATTTGTAAACTAGATATCTGGTAAGGGGTTAACATCCGAAATATGTAAGGAATTCAGCTCAATAGCAAAAAACCAAATAACCTGATCATATTATGGGCTGAAAACCTAAACTGACATTTCTCAAAAGAGACATACGGAGGGTCAACAAGTATATGCATAGGTGCTCAACATCACTAATCATTAGGGAAATGCAAATCAAAACTACAAAGAGACATATCACCTTATAATTGTTAGAATGGCTATTATCAGAAAAGGCAAAAGATAATAAGTGTTGTGGAGGATGTGGAAAAAGGGAAACCTCTGTCCCCATTCCTGTTGGTGGAAATGTAAATTGGTATGGCCATTATGGAAAACAATTTAGAGGTTCCTCAAAAAATTAAAAATAGAACTACCATATGATTCCAGCAATCCCACTTTTGAGTATGTTATCTGAAGGAAATGAAATCAGTATCTCAAAGAGATATCTGCACCTGCATGTTCATTGCAGCCTTATTCAGAATAGCCAAGATATGGAAACAACTTATGGTTCTATCGGTGGATGAATGGCTAAAGAAAATGTGTGTGTGTGTGTGTGTACAAACAGCAATGGAATGTTATTCGGCCATAACAAAAGAGAAAATCCTGCTATTTACAACAACGTGGATGAGCCTGGAGGACATTATGGTAAATGAAATAAGACACAAAAAAGACAAATACTGCATGATCTCACTTATATGTGCAATCTAAAAAATTCATAAAAGCAGATAGTAGAACAGTAGTTATCAGGGTCAGGAAGGTGGGGGAAAGGGGAGATGTTGATCAAATGGTACGAAGGTTCAGTTGTGTGGGTTGAATAAGTTCTAGAGAACTAATGTGCAGCATGGTGACTGTAGTTAATAATACTGTATTGTATACTTGAAATTTGCTAAGAGAGTTGATCTTAACTGTTCTCCCCACCAAAAAATAAATCGTAACTGTGTGAGGTGATAGATATGTTAATTAGCTCGATGGTGGTGATCATTTCAGTGTTTACATATTTTTAAACATCATGCCATACACCTTAAATATAATCAATTTTTATTTGTCAAGTATACATCCATTAATCTGGGGAAACAATGACCAGGTAAGTGCTCTGAGCCTGTGTTTCTTGCTGCATCTTGTATTGAAGACATCATGGAGCGGGGGGGACAGATAAGAGCACTGGGTGATGGATTAAGAGACCTGAACTCTAAATTTTGGCTTGCCACCAATTAGTGTATTTTTGTGACAATGGATTTGACATCACCTTTGTCTCTGTACATGCAGTTCTTCTGAACTAATTATTATTGAGCATTTTTTCTTTGCAAGAGATGCCTGGAGATACTATATTCAGTTTATATTGACTAAATGCTTTCTGTTTGTTGTTGATTTAGGCTTTTTCTGCAGTGTTTTGGTCTGTAGTAACTGGGCAGATAAGTGAGGGAAATTACATTGCGGCTGGAAAATTTTCCTCTGAAGAGGCTTTAATTTGTATGGAAAATCTAAATAGTCCTGGCAAAAGGCTTTATCTGTGATTTAATTTAAAAGCCATGGAATCAGTACTATATTTTGTAATATTAAATCATTAATTCACTATTACTACTAATTTATTAAGTGAAGGAGGTAGAAACGTCTAAATCCTAGCAGTGCCTAAGTAATATAATAATGCTTGTGGTTTACTAGTTGATTCCAAATTATTCTTTTTTAGCAAAGTAGAAATTAAACTGGCTTCCTTATTTGAAATATATCCAAGAGCGACTGTTTTCATATTTGTAACCAAAGTAAAATAGATATTTTAGCATTTTGATGGTGCCTTTAGCGAATTAATAATCATTTAGGTTTAAGAGTTGCTGCTTCCTTTAATATACTCTGTTAGTTAGAGGAATATTGATTTAAATATACTTCCCGATGTTGACTTATAGGACAGTGAGAGCAAATATAGTTTTCAGTTCTGTTGATATAGGGTCATTCTTGGAAACTAACAGCATCATAAGAAATGCCTCAGATAGTGTTAAATTTTTTTAAAAGAGCTGAACAAAAGGAAACTGAATACAGAAGAACCCCAATTTATCTTAAGTCCTTGTTTCTTATATGTCCTATGGTGACAGCTTAGCTGCAGAATTATAACTGTAAAAATGTTACGTAACATTGTTAGCTTACAAGGGCCCATGATCGGGCCACCTTGTAGCACTAAATGCAAAAAAATATTTCATTTATCCAGTGTGAAGTAATGTCTCTTGAGATTATGAGGATAAATGAGAAGTATGTTTGAATTAGTTTTGAGCACATAGCATGTATTTTAGCCTCATAGTGTCTCTGCGATGGAAGGATGGGTGAGCAGAAAGAGGTTATGGAGGGAGGTAATTTTTATCTCAATTTTAAATTACCAAATTGAAGCAAAATCACACAATTGAATTCATAACAGAGCTTGAATTAGAAAAAAATTGTATCTTAAACCTCTGCAGTTCTTCAACTAGAACACGTTGTCTTAAGTAATTTTGACAAATTTGCCTCCTATTCTAAAGCTTAAATAACATCATCATCGAAAGAAACAAGAGTGCATGTGCCTATTGATGAGTCTGACTTTAAGAAGCCCCTGTATACAAAAATCCTACGTTATAAATATAATATGTAGAGTTTATAAAGTAATTTTACCTTGCCCTTCACAATTATTCTTTGCAATATAGGCCTCCATTGAATAATGGAAAAAGTACATTTACTTAGCATTTCATAAATACAATAAATTATATCTTAAAGATTTATTTTAAATGCAGTTTTATTCGTAGCCCTTTCCAGTCCAGCTGAAAGTGACTTTTTTCTCCTCTTCCATTCCTTAATTCCTTGTTTACCATGGTCTTAAAACATTTAAATTGTCTATTGTAGTTATTTATGTATATAATTTCTTATTCTATTGGATTGTCATCTCCCAATTTTCCTTGTATAAGTTAAGTGCTTAATAAATATTTATTAAATGAACAAACGTTCGCCTATACTTGATCAGTGAGTGATACTCAAGGCAGAAGGACGGAGAAGTAGGACGCTTTCCCAGGGGACTTACGGCATAGCATTTTCAATCTGTATTTCCCCATCTCCCACTCACGAATAAGAAGTGCTTCTTAGTGAGCCTACATCTGCTTGGAGTGTATCATATTTCAAGTGTGTGTGTGTGTCTAAGAGAGAGAGAGAGAGAGAGAGAGAGGGAGAGAGAGATGAGTGGAGGGAATACCATAAGACAGGAGGGAGGGGAAAGAGTTAAAGCATTATAACATAAAACAAAACTATCTGCCTGCATTTTGGCGTTACTGGTAGAGAAATATACAAGAGAGTGATTAGGCACACAAGAAGCTAATGAAAAACAGATTTTATCATCAGAAATAGCTACCCTGTTAAAGAGATAACATGATTAAAGTAAAGCTTCTTTTAGTAATGAGGCCCTTCTCTATATTATTGCTTATGGATGAGACAAACCTTTAAGCTTTTTGCAGACATCAACAGAAAAGTATAAAACCAGGATCAGTGGTAATTGACAAAGTCTATTTGGTAAGAAATTTGGAGATTATATATATGCATGTATGTATGTATAACAATGGCTCTGTTTCCCTTTTATAGACTCCCATAAATCTCTTACTTGTTGCTACTTCGTAACAGTGGTGGATAACAAAAACTTAGCTCAGATAAGGGGTTTTCTGTAAGGTTCCTTTCCATCAGAGTAAATCCCTATCCATCTGAGTTGTTGCTTTGTTTACCTTTTATATATCTGCTTGTTTTTGCTAGATCTTTGTTCTGATGAGCCTAATCTTGTGTTAGAAACACATATACTTTTTCTGTTTCTCGCTGTCTCTCTCCTATTTCTGAATCTTTTATGAGCAAGATCCTTTGAATTTTGCAGACTTTTAAATATTATTTTAGTAAGAAATCGGGCTGTGGCGCTGAGCTTTTTCATTGTTTTGTTTAACTGTTATCATTCCAAACAGCCATTCGTTTTCTCTGATCACTTCCTGACTTAGACTCTTCCATTGGTTACCTTGTATATGTAGACCTTTCTCATTCCAGAACCATACATAATAGATTTTTTTTCCCTTTCTCTGTGTTATCAATACATAACAGAAAGATTTAATATATTCTGTCTTCAGCTTACTTTGAGATACATTAAGACTCTTGAATTATGCTTCATTTCATAAATTACCCTCTTCTTTCTCTTAGGCCTCAGTTCTTGTGCTCGAAACACTGGGTTCTAATTAAACTCTTAAGAAACACAGTAGGTGTATTTTTTTTTCATGCAGATGTGTCTTCTTTTAAGTAAAAAATCTACAGTTTGAAAACTAAAGGTCGTCTGTTTCAATTATGTTCCTTTACTCTTTTTTCCTTTAAAAAATGTGAAGACTAATTTAAGATATAATAATATAGGAAGCTGGTTGTGAGGTATATGAGATCTCTTTAGTAACTCTACAATAATTCTGTACATCTAAAAGCAGTTGTAAACGAAAATGTTTATTGAAAAATATATGAAGGACATTTTCATTCATATGAATTTTAGAGATATTCAAAGTGCTGTATTTCTTACAGTTCATGAAAAATCTGACAATGTCGATATTCTTTGCTCTCTTAACTATTGAATAAATAATAAAGCTTTGAATATTCTTTATTCCCAGACCCTTGTATAATATTAGAAGAAAGTAAATGATAAATTGGTCTCCCAACATCACACCCACTCTGTTCTTAACTCTTTTGCGGCTGTAGCACCTGGAGTGGGGATCTTTATTGCCTTAGGAGTTTGCCATGAGTCCAAAGTCTCAAGTGAAGAGAATTCAGCAACTCTAGTACTTGATCGAGGAAACAGTATTGACCACGTCTTGCTGAATTTTATCTGGGCTCTCTTGGGTTCATAAGGGCTCTAACTCTTCAGAAGGCTCTTGATGGTATAGGTTCTGCTTTGATCTGAAAGGACCAGCCTGCAGTGGCACACCTCAGTATGAAAGATACTTCTTCTGAAAGTAACGGTGTGTGGCATTTTCCTTTTTCAGCATTTCTTTCAGAATCATTTTATAGCCTTACCATCCTAGCTTTTGTTTCTAGGGCTCTACTTTACAGAGCAGATGATATCCCTAGAAAATAGTTGTAGATTTGTGGTTTGGCAACTGCTTTATTAAAGGCTCATATAAATTGAGAACTGATTACCTTGCTTCTTGCTATGTGGAAGAAAAGATTCTGTTCCTGAAGGTACCCATCCTCTCTCTTCCCTTGCAGACAGAACAGCTTGAAAAATTTCTCAGGATAAGGAGTCCTTGTCAAAACAAATTTTTATTTGAAGAACTAAGATGCCTAGGGATATTTAGCAACAGCCCATACAAATTACAGTGGAATTGAAACTTTAGAATGGGAAAAAAGAATTTTTCACGTTTGCTTAACCCCATTGCACCCACTGTTAGATAATATTAAATGTTTTAACCACTTGCTATTCATCTTT